>NW_023601754.1:31267942-31867942 GCF_014898055.3 Talpa occidentalis
TCACCCAAGATGCCAGTCATTCCTAGCAACACAGTGTCCCAACGCATACGACAATTAGAAAACAGACAGTAGGGAGTAGAAAGAACCCACACGCAACCTAACAACTCCTCAGGAAAGAAGCACACCACAAAAGAAAACCACTCCCCAGATTGCAACGACAGCAACTTGGAAGAACTTCTGAGCCTCCAGAAAGAGAATTTAAAATTGCCATGATTAAAAAAGTGATAGATCAGAAGAAGGAAATTGAGTCCCTAAAGGGGGAAAACAATGGTCAGAAGAATGAAATGAGTCCCTAAGATGGAAGTAAAAGAAATGCAGGAGATCAAAGAATTAATGGAGGAACTAAAGAACTCCGGGAAAAGCAAGGAAGCAGAATAGATGAAATGGAAAGAACGAATAAGTTCTTCTTGAAGACACAGAAATAAAAGAAAACCAAAAACAGAAAAGGAAAAGAGAAGTACGAAGGAAAAGAATGAAGAAAGACTTCGGGAACTATCTTACTCCATGAGGAAAGGAAATATAAGAGTTATAGGAATTCCAGAAGGAGAGGAGGAGAGAGATGTAGGAACAGAGACAAAATATTCCGGAGATAATTGAAGAGAATTCCCCAAATGCGAAGAAGGAGCTGAAAATTGATATACAAGAAGCAAGAAGAACACCAAACTCCACGACGAAAGGAAAAACACAGCAAGACACATAATAGTAAAGCTCCCAAGAATCCAGGACAAGGAAAAAATAATGAAGCTGACAAGAGGGAAGAAAACAGATAACATTCAAAGGAAAACCAATCAGGCTGACATCAGACTTCTCTGAAGAAACACTACGGGCAAGGAGAGAGTGGAGGGACATAGTCAACAGACTCCAAGAAAACAGATGGCCAACCAAGAATACTCTATCCCGCAAAGCTCTCTTTCCTCCATGAAGAAAGAATATGGACCTTCCCAGACAAAGAGAAAACTCCGGAATTTCATTACGAATAAACCCCCACTCCAAAAAATACTACAAGGAATCTAAAAGCCAGAACCTCAGAGGGATGAATAACAACGAAAGAAGACCAAAAAAAAAAAAAGTTATTAAAAAATAAATAAAATCAAGGAAAGACAAACATAATGGAAAAATACAGATTGAAACATATCAATATTAACTCTAAAAGTAAATGGACTAAAACTCTTCAATAAAAAGACACAGAGTTGCAGCCTGGATTAAGAAACAAAACCCAACCTTTTGCTGTCTCCAGGAAACACATTTAGCTACAAAGATTAAAAATAGGCTCAAAGTCAAAGGATGGAAAACAATCCTACAAGCAAATGGGCCAAAAAAAGAAAGCAGGAACAGCTATACTTATATCAGATAAAACAGACTTCAAACTCAAAAAAATAAAAAGAGACTCCAATGGTCACTACATTATGATTAAGGGGACAATACTTCAAGAAGACATAACACTCATTAACATATACTCACCAAACGAAAAGAGCACCAAAATATATCAGACAACTGTTGTCCTCTCTGAAAACAGACATCAGAGAAAACACATATGTAGTGGGAGACTTCAACACACCACTATCAACAATGGATAGATCAACAAGACAAAAAATAAGTAAAGAAACTAAAGCTCTAAATAAGGACCTAGAGCAATTGGGCTTAACAGACATCTATAGAACACTAAACCCAAAAAAAACGGAGTACACATTTTTCTCAAGCGCACACGGATCATTCTCCAGGATTGATCACATACTGGGGCACAAGACAAACATCAAAGATACACCAAGATTGAAATCATACCAACCATCCTTTCTGACCACAAAGGCATCAAACTAGAAATAATCATAAAAAGAAGGCAAGGAACTATCCTACCTCATGCAGATTAAAAACCACACTACTGGAAGACCACTGGACTAACGAGGAGATCAAAGAAGAAATTAAAAAATTCTTTGAATTGAATGACAAGGAGGGACACCAATATCCTAAATGTATGGGATGCAGCAAAAGCAGTAATAAGAGGAAAATATATAGCAATAGAAGCTCACATCAAAAAACAAGAAAGAACTCAAAGAAACAAACCTAATCTCGAAGCTCAAAGATCTAGAAAAAAAGAACAACAAAAAAACCCAAAACCAGTAGAAGAAAAGAAATAATAAAACCAAAGCAGAAATAAATGAATTTGAACTAAAAAAACAATCCAAAAGATCAATGAACCAAGAGCTGGTTCTTTGAAAAAATAAATAAAATAGACAAACCCCTAGCCAGGCTCATAAAGGAAAAAAGGGAGAAAGCACAAATACACAGGATCATAAATGAAAGAGGAGAAATCACAACGGACACAGCAGAAATCAAAAGAATAATCAGTAAACTACTATGAACAGTTATATGGAAACAAGTTCAACAATCTAGAGGAGATGGACAAATTCCTACAACTCTACAATCACCCAAAGCTAGATAAAGAAGAAATAGAACACCTAAACAGACCAATTACAAGCAGCGAAATTGAAATGGTAATCAAAAACATCCCCAAAACAAAAGCAAAAGCCCAGGACCTGATGGATTTACAAATGAATTCTACCAAACATTCAGAGACGAATTAGTGCCTATCCTTCACAAACTCTTCCAAAAATTAAGAGAGAAGGAAGGGACAATACCAACACGTTCTATGAAGCCAAAATTACACTAATACAAAACCGAATAAGGACAAACACAAAAAAGGAAAACTATAGGCCAATCTCCCTAATGAACACTGATGCAAAAATCCTCAATAAATTTTAGCTATCAGAATCCAACAATGTATCCATAAGATAATTCACCACGACCAAGTTGGATTCATTCCAGGAGCACAAGGATGGTTTAACATCCGAAAATCAATCAACGTTATCCAACACATAAACAAAAAGAAATATAAAAACCATATGATAATATCAATAGATGCTGAGAAAGCTTTCGACAAAGTTGCAACACCCATTCATGATAAACAGCCCTTGAAATTCTTGGGATACAAGGAACATACCTCAACATCATAAAGGCCATCTATGACAAGCCAACAGTCAGTATAATTCTCAATGGTGAAAAGCTGAAAGCAATTCCATTAAGATCTGGAACAAGACAAGGATGTCCACTCTCACCACTGCTTTTCAATAGAAACTGGAAGTCCTAGCCAGAGCAGTAAGACAAGAGAAAGACATCCAAGGAATCCAAATAGGAAAAGAAGAAGTCAAACTATCACTATTTGCAGATGATATGATAATATACATAGAGAACCCCAAACTCCACAGAAAAACTAATTCCACTCATCAGTCAGTTCAGTAAAGTGGCAGGATACAAAATCAACACGCAAAAGTCAGTAGCCTTCCTATACACAAACAATAGATCTGAAGAAGAAGAAATAAAAAAACCACCCCTTTATTATGAAACAAAAAAAAAAATCAAATATTTGGGAATAAATCTAACAAAAGAGGTAAAGGACCTATACAAGAAAACTATTTAAAACTGTTAAAAGAAATAGAAGAAGACACAAAGAAATGGAAAGACATCCCCTGCTCATGGATTGGAAGAATAAACATTATTAAATGGCCATCCTACCAAAAGCAATATACAGATTCAATGCTGTTCCAATCAAAATCTCAATGGCATTCTTCAAAGAAATAGAACAATTATTGATGAATTCATATGGAATCACCAAAAAACCCCGAATAGCCAAAGCTCTACTGAAAAAAAAAGAAGGAAATGGAGGCATCACACTCCCAGACTTCAAACTATACTACAAAGCCATAATCATCAAAACTGCATGGTATTGGAACAAGAACAGACATACAGACCAATGGAATCGAATAGAAAATCCAGAAATAAACCCACAGAGATTTATGGTCAACTAATCTTTGACAAAGGAGCGAAGACTATGCATTGGAGCAAGAAAGTTTGTTCAATAAATGGTGCTGGGAAAACTGGGTCGTACATGCAAAAGAATGAAGCTTGCACTACCTCACACCATACACAAAAATCAACTCAAAATGGATTAAAGAACTAGACATAAGACCTGAAACCATAAAATACATAGAAGGAAATATAGGCGAAACACTACGGGATTTGCACATCAAAGACATCTTTGCAGACACATCACCAAAGCAAGTGATAGTGAAGACAAAGATAAACAGCAGGGACTACATCAAATTAAAGAGCTTCTGCACAGCAGCAAAGAGACAATAACAAAAACAAAGAGAAACCCCCACCAACTGGGAGAACATTTTTGCACCCAACACTAATGGTAAAGGACTGATCACAAAAATCTGCAAAGAGCTGATGAGACTCAGCAACAACAAAGAAAATAATCCAGTCAAAAAATGGGCAGAAGAGAGCTAAAAAGAAACTTCTCTGAAGAGGAAATGCAAATGGCCAACAGGCATATGAAAAATGTTCAACATCACTTGTAATCAGGGAAATGCAAATCAAAACTACCATGAGATACCATCTCACACCAGTGAGAATGGCACATATTAAAAAAACTAGCAACAACAAATGTTGGCGAGAGTGTGGAGAAAAAGGAACTCTTCTGCACTGTTGGTGGGAATGCAAACTGGTCCAACCACTATGGAGAGCTGTGTGGAGATTTCTGGACCTACTAAACATAGAGCTTCCATATGATCCAGCAATTCCACTCCTAGGTATTTACCCAAAGGACACAGAAAACATCAATTCCAAAGAGCACCTGCACCCCTATGTTTATAGCAGCACTGTTTACATAGCTAAGCTTTGGAAACAACCCAAATGCCCAAAAGTAGATGACTGGATCAAGAAGATATGGTACATATATACCATGGAATATTACTCAGCATTCAAAAAAGATAAACACATGCAATTTGCAGCAACATGGATGGCGCTGGAAGGGATCATGCTCAGCGAAATAAGCCAAAAAGAAAAAGAAAAATACCGGATGGTCTCACTCATAGCAGGAATCTAGAAAACTTAAATAAGGGACCAGGAAAATGAATATAAGAAAGTGAAAATCAAAATAAACAAAAAACTATGAACCAGAGACACTTTTTGGGGGTGGGGGCGGGAGGGGAAGGATTGGGTCAGAATGGGGCGTTTGCAATTGTATGGGGGAATATAAAATAAAATAAAGATTAAAAAAATAAAACAAAAATAAATAAATAAATAAATAAATAAAAATAAATCTTAAAAAAAAAAGTTCAATAGTGATTCCTTTGCATAATTAAAGTTTGAGATATATTATGCTAGAAATATTAAATATTGCTAGCAATATTCTGGAAATACTGCTTGTAATATATGCTAAAAGTAATAAATATATATTATTCTGTCAAAAAAAATAAATAATTTGTTTAACATTCCTCTGCCACATTTGTCTTTTTTGTAAAATGGAGATAATGATACATTATTTCGTTCCTGAGAACAGTTGCATACCATGAGTAGATAGGAAGGGACTGACCTTGAATTCTCTTTATTACTTACAAGCTTTAGTGATAAATCACTTAATTTGTAATGATGAATCACTTAACTTACTAGGATAAATCACTTAACTTCCTTAAGATGATATTACCTACCTCATGGGATAGTTATGGGAACTAAAAACTCTAGCCTAATCTCTGGCACTTAATAGTCATTCAACAAATGATAGCAGTGATAATTACGATCATGTCCAAGCTAAAGATCTAACTAAACTTTTTAGTTAATTCCCAGATGCAGAGCAAAAATGACCATTGCTATAAGAAGCAGGTTGGAGGACACACAGTATGGCCCTATTTTCTTTAATCTGAGGTTTGGAAGAAGACATACAATCAACAGAGAAACACATTTGGCAGATCTCTAATTGCTTTGTGACCTCTTGAAAATCATTTTCCATTCTCTTGGCATCTCTTCTTCCTGCCTGTAATTTAAGGGGTTTCAATTATGTGATTGCCAATGTTTCTTCGGGCTTTACAATGTTAAGGATGAGAGATTGAGCTTTCCTCTTTTTCCCAGAAGCAGTCAGTAGGGATTTGATGGTTTCAAGATTCAAATAAATTGTATCTGTGCCCTGGAGGTATAATGCAGAAAATCCAGGTGTGTTAAATCCATTGTACAGTGGGGAAACCTTAGTTTCAAGGATGCCAGCAGCAATATCCTATTTGTAATTTTAGTATTGTATGTATTTCTTGGCCAGTATATTCACCAAGTCTCAGAAATATTTATGCCATTCTTTGTTCTACTCAAAGACCAAAAGACTTAGTCTCTCAAAACTACATGTGCATTTTTTTCTTGCACTGAGGTTTGATAAACAACATGGTGTGCTAATAATAATCATATGAGGATTTTTTATGATAAAAGTATATCTATGCCAAATTCTCTAGGCACCTAAGAATGCCAAACTGAATATATTACCTAATAAAAGGGCAACCCAGCTCTATAAATCTCAAGCATAGTGAAGAAAAATTCTCCATAACCACCACCAACTACACAATAAATAAAGCAACTATTCACCCATGTAAAACAAAGGAAGGAAGGAGCTTTAAAAAGTACTAGCACTTTGGATCTGAGGATTTTAAAGCAGAAACTGAAAACCTAGAAATGTGTTATGGACTGAAATGGTCTATTTGGTACTCAAAATTAAACCAAGCCTCTTCTTAGGTCCTGGGCAAGCCAACTAGCCTTTGAAAGCTTTATAGCAACTGAATTAGTTAAAATAACATATATGTGGTGCAGTAACACATACTTTCAAAATTGTAGTGGCTTAACCCATCAGATTTAATTTAATTCTCATGCTTTATGCAGGTTTGAAGTTTGTAACTCTCATCTACATCAACTGGAGAACTAGACTGGATCTTGACAGCTTCTCCCTAGAAACTTTGACATTATAGTACTGTTTACATCCAGCCATGCAAGTAAGGGAAAAAGTTAAGATAATGTAAAGGAGTCCATCCTTTCCTAACAACCTTGGACTAAGTATCACACGTGAAAATTCTGTTAACAGCCCATTGCCCAGTACTAGTCACATGGCCCTAATTTTCCATGAGAATGAAATAAGGTTGGCTGCATTGTGAGCACTGCTGTTTTGTCACAACAGGTTTCTTTTATTCATAGGGTAGATGTTCTCTATGTCTCTAAATTTGATACATAACACGGAAAAGCTTGAATGCCTTCTTTCACTATAGTACAATCAAGAGTGGACACAAAAGAGTATACTTTCAAGTGGTAGTATTGTGTCAAAGATCAAATAGAATAAGAACCATGAAAATGTTGGACCTACAGCAACCAGTGGTGAGTTTAAATATAACATCAAAAGTGTGGGTCCTGGTGCTATATGACCTCTTTATGCAAATTATGACAACACTTACATAAGCTACCTTTGGTCAAATAACTTAATCATTTTAAAATTTCAGATTTTCCATAATTTATATGAAATATAAATATACTAATTCCATCAGAGATGAGTTGTGAGTTTCTTTGTAGATGATTGATGTGGGAGTGCCATCAAAATCATTCTGTACTTCATGATGGTAACATATTGAAACATAAATTAAGGGTCTTAGGTTCCTATACATTCTCTTCAACTAAGATAGAAGGCTTGCTTTCTATAGCAACAGATAGTCCAACTTAAAATAGAAAGATTAAACTAGGAGGATACACATCGCCTTCCATAATGACAAGTTCAGAGAAAGTGAATATGGCAAATCTTTTATGACTCAAGTTTGTGTCTTATCTCCACATTGATATTCTTTATGCTAATTTTATCCTCAATTCATTAATAACACATTTGTGACAGTTCTAGGTGTCATATCCAAACTAAACAGTTAAAGGCAAGAAAAAGAATGATTATTCATTGGTTCACACTTTATTCATTCAAAAAAAAAAAAAAAAAACAAAAACAACAAAGGGGCCTCCCTGCAGCACTGGTTCAATCCCCGGCCACCAGCGAGGGTCCCACATGGTGCGCAGACCTCTCCTGCCACGCCCGCTGCTCCCCTCAGCAGTGTATTTCATTGGTCTGCCTGTTCTGTTCCCCGCTCTGGCTCTGGTGAATTCTCTCACCCTCCCGTGCTTCTGACTGTACCTAGTGCTTGTATGAATACATAAATAAATCTTAAAAAAACAACAACAACAACAACAAAGAACATGTACATGTATTCCATCCTCTGCTGCTTACTTACTTGCAGAAATTCCCTGAATGTTTATTTGCTAGAATTGGGTCGCATACCTGTTCTTAAATTAATCTTTGGTAAAGGTAACATAGGATTGCCATCTTTGGATTGGACTAAACATGATGAATGAGATTCAGGATGTTAGTGAATCAGCCAGAATGCAATAGCTTATGTTACATTCAATTCCTGCAGTGGCATTTCCTTCTGGAAGGGAAGTGTCACCCTTCGAATATGCATTGTGTTCTACTGGAATCTAAAAATGAATCTTAGCTCAGCTGCAGCTGTTAAGGAGTCCTACCTGACAGGAAGGCAAGAACCTCAGGTGGTCCAGACTGACTGGTGAATCAGCCTTGTGAAAAAACAAGGACATTCTAGGTAGTCATATTTAAATTAAAATCCTGTTGACTACTAGCAACACAAACTTTGTTATTTATGCCTCTTATACTTAATTTCTGCTTCTACAACACAACATAATAAGAGTCACTTCACAGGTGTTTTGAGAGGACTGAATTGAATAATGCAACACTTCTGATACATAGTAGGCATGTAAATGTTATTACTGATAATATTATCAATATTATTACCAGTATAAAGAATAATTAGAAGAAGGAAAGCCAGTTGTGGTAACTTATTCTAAATTCCATTTCGAGGCATCTATTACCCTATTTTCTTTCCAACAAATACTCTGTCAATATGGATAGTTCTCATGTTTTTATGCAAATATGTGTTGAAAAATATGCCCTCAATGTTCAAAAACAGGCATACTTAGGTATATTGGGGAAAGACTACATGATGGAAAGTTAATCAACCATTAAAAATGATGTGTGCATTATTGTTAATAAACATGGAAAATAACTTACCTTACAATATTAAAAATGTGTTTTCAAAGTATATACATAACATGATCTCAACTATGTAAAACAAAAATATTCAGGGGAAAAAGGCTTGGAGGGAAAAGCACCAACTTTAACAAACTTTGACTCTCTTCAAAGAGATTTTGAATGATTGTTTTTGTGTTCTTTTTATTCCATATTGTCCTAATTTTCTTTTTTTAAGCATATATTACTTATATATTTAAATGAAACTATGATGAATAGTTATTAATATAGGCATATAGATACTTATGTCAACATTATCATTTATACAGCTCTTACCACATATACCTGAACTTGTGTTAAGCTCATTATGTAGACATTACCTCATAAATTTCCTGCTAGAACCCCAGGGAGTATGTACAATTATTTCCATCATTATTTCCATATGATGAAATTGGATCGTAGAGGAGCAACAAAATTACCAAGATTACCCATTCCTATGAAGGAGATGGGGATGAAAATCCTAGGTGTTATTCCTCACACCCCTGATTTGGAACACCTCTCTCTTTATAAAGCAGAGACTTAGAAATGAATTACTAGTTGGGAAGATTACAGAAGTTATTTACGTACCGTCTGATGACCTTAAAGTTCCCATTCAACACAGAGATTCTTTGAATCTGTGAAAGAGTAAAATGGGATGCACATTTTGGATGGCAAGTACCCATCAGAAATTTACATGCAATTATGTGAGAAATATATATCTTGGGGAGAGATTAAATGGGGGAGAGCAATAGAAAGGCACAAAAAGCAGAAAGCAGCATTTTGGTCTTTCAGATTATATTGCTTCATTGTTCACAGTATGTGCTGGATAATTCTAATGGAGACTGTTATATATACCACTTCTCAGTCCATCACTCTGTGTTCACACAATCAGGGGACATGAACACATTAGCATCTCAGCCTTTGTAACAATGATTGGTAACAAAGGGCGGAATGAGAGATACATGTGATTTATTTAAAAGCCAGATCATTGAAGATATAAATTAAGCTGAAACAGGAAATATGAGACATACAACTCAGCAGTGCTGTGGATGGTAATAAAATTTGTGCTGGCATTTTTAGTGCCTTGGTGACTTGAGTGTGGGGTCCATGGATTCTTGTCTGTGTCATGTTAAAGAAACACAAATATAAAGACTATGTTTGCATGTAGTGGATATACTTAGCTGTTGTAAAATGGACAGAACCCAGTGACTGTAATGTATACTGTGTGACACATTACAAAATGTCAATCTCAAACTATAGATGCTGCCTGAACTGAACTATAATGTGGATGTGAACTTGGATTTGACTTTGACTCATCAAAATCTACCAGATTATGATATGATGACAGAAGAAACTTGAAGACAGTTGGGACCTGGTTGCTAGGGAGGCCTTGTCTAAACATGTGGTTAATATAGTCATGTACCACATAATGACATCTTCATCAATGATGCCTGAATCACAGTGGTTCCCAAATCCCTATTGCCTGGTGATGTAACTATTGTAATGTCACAGCATTTTATGCTTCATACATCTTGTGTTTACCATGTCTCCCTTTGTTTTTGATTTAATCTCATTGTGGCACCTAAATGTGCTAAATCCATTAGTAGCCAGTAAGAGGCCACAGCTAGTAACTAATCTGAAAATGAAATTAAAAGTGAGAAAGAACTATGAAAGCAGAAAATCAGGATGGTCACTGCTCACCAGTCAGGGATGTCACATTCCCCCATAGCTATAATATTGAAGAACAAAATGAGAGAAACTGTTGAAAGACCTGCTTAATTGACAGCAATGAGATTAACACAAGTTTTAAAGATTTATTTTTTTATATAAGAGCTGGGATACAGGCCAGAGGTGCAGGAGGGTGAGAGGATTCACCAGAGATAGAACGGGGAACGGAACAGGCAGAATGACGAAATATACTGCTGAGGGGAGCAGTGGGCGTGACAAGAGAGGTCTGCTGCGCCATGTGGGATTCTTGCCCAATCAAACCCGCACTGCAAAGGCTGAGGTCAGCTTCACAATGCAGCGCTCTACCTGCTGCGCCACTGGGGAGGCCCTAGATTAACACAATTTTGAGAAGGGTCTATATCAAATATAGAGAAGCCTCTAATTGCCTAAGTTAAAGACCAGGCACAAAGGTGTATCCTTCTCAGAACCCTGATGATCACAGCGAAAGCAAAGGCTTTGTTTAAAGTGTTGAAAGAAAAGGATGAACCTGACTACAATGTTGAATTTAATGCTAACTGTAGGTGGTTTAAGTGATTCAAGAATTGTTACCTATCACACAATTGTTAGTGAGTGGTAAGTCTGCAAATACTAATATAAAGGCAGTTGAAAAAAAAATTGAAACTTTAAGCTTATTGTGGGGGAAAATTACTTGCCAGTGCAGGTTTTTTGCAATATGGAAGACAACTTACTATTATGGAAAGAGATCCCTAAAGGGACTGTCATCTGTAAAGAAGTCAAGTCAATGGCAGTTTTCAAGGCTTTTTAAGAACAATAGTAGTTTTGCTTAGAGACAATGTTGCAGGCTGTAAATGAATACCCTTTGTGATCTGGCACAGTGAGAGTCCCAACACCTTTAAATATACCCATAAGGACACTAAGCTACAGGATCAATAATACCAAGCCATGGGTGATCAATTCTGCTTCCAGGACTTCTTGAATTTCTATGTGAACAACAAGGAGAAACTTTGTTTGGAGAATAGCACACCTTTCAAGATTTTGCTTATCGTTGCTCATACTCCTGAACATTGTTTTGTTTATTTGATGATCTTCATTCCAATATCAAAGTGGTATTTCACCCTGTAAACAATGGAGCAAAAGGTTACAGTCATTTTTGGACCTACCACCTGAGGAATACGAGGGTTTTGTTACAACTGAGGAATACACTGATGCAATTCTGGATGACTCATACCATGTTATGACTGCATTAAGGACCTAGTTTGGGGGCCTCCCTGGTGGCGCAAGGGGTTAAGACACAACCTATGAAGCTATCTGCAGCCATTGCAGCACAAGTTTGATTCCTGGCCAGGGAACTACACACATGGTGCAGCAGATCTCTCCTGACTCATCCACTGCTCCCCTCAGCAGTGTATTTCAGTCAGTCTGCCTGTTCTGCTCCCCACTCTGTCTCTGGTGAATCCTCTCACCTACCACACCTCTGGCCTATACCTCAGCTCTTGTATGCGTAAATAAATAAATCTTAAAAAAAAAAAAAAGAATCTTGTTTGGTATTGCAGTGATGTCACCAAGCAAAAAGTCTATGAGAGGCATTTGAAAGAAGACACTCAAGGGGCTCCCCTGGTGGCGCAGGCAGTTGAGCACAGTGCTGTGAAGCTGTCTGCAGTCTCTGCTGTGTTGGTTCGATCTCAGCCGGCAGGCAAGGGTCCCATATGGCGCAGCAGATCTTTTTTCTCACCTGCTGCTCCCCTCAGCAGTGTATTTCGTCAGTCTGCCTGTTCTGTTCCCCGCTCTGGCTCTGGTGAATCCTCTCACCCTACCGCGCATCTGGTCTGTTCCCTGGATCTTGTATAAATAAATAAATTAATTTTAAAAAAAGAAAAAAAAAAGAAAGAAGACACTCAAGAGGTTAGTCTTTGACCTCAATAATTTGCCAGGGATGAAGAAGTGGCAAAATATAACAAGGCTGTGTTGCGATGGCAAGTCACTTAACCTAGGTGTGGATAAGAATGACAATGAGGAGCACCTCGAGGCAGCTCTTGAGGAATTAACTAGTGAGGTCTTGTTGGAACTGGAATAGGAACACATAGCTAGCAAAAAGAAAGAGGAACAGGAAGCTATAGAAGAAGAAAATCAACTCTACTCCAAAGAAAATTCAGAGAAATGGGTTTTGCACAAGCCTTTGTGGACCCCAAGCACTTTAAGATATTTTAAAACATGAACTCCTAACATCAAAAGAACTTCATTGAGAGAGGAATGTTTATTGTCCTTATTTTTTTTTTATTTACTTTTTGCATAGAAAAATTGGGGTGTAGGCCAGAGGTGTGGGATGTGAGAGGATTCACCAGTGACAGAGTGGGGAGCAGAAGAGGCAGATACACTGAAATGCACTGCTGAGGGGAGCAGTAGGAGAGATGGGAGAGGTCTGTTGCGCCCTATGTGTGTTACCTCCCTGGCCGGTGATCGAACTCAGGTCATAGAAGCGATAGCACTGACCAGAGAGGCCCAGGAAATAGCACTTTATTTGCTTATCAGCAGACATAGGATAACAAAAATATAATAATAATAAACCAAAGAATGGATATATTTCTAAAAAGAATGACACTCTCAGGAGGAGCCTCAAGCAGGGCTTCCAGGTTTATTCTAGAAGAAGGCATTGTTATCATAGGAGATAAAAGATGTATTCAAGTTATTATTCTTGAAAATGCTTAGTGGGTCAAAATACAGAGATGGACACAGGGATGCTGATGATCATGGCCCTGTATATGCCTAAGGTACTGTGTATGTGTGTTTCTTTGTTTTTCCTTTTTTTGATTTATTTATTTATTTAAACAAGCACTGGGTACAGTCAGAAGTGGGGGAGGGTGAGAGAATTCACCAGAGCCAGAGCAGGGAACAGAACAGGCAGACTGACGAAAGACACTGCTGAGAGGAGCAGCGGGCGGCAGGAGAGGTCTGTGAGCCATGTGGGACTCTTGCAGCAGCCAGGGATCGAACCGGCGCTACAGAGGCTGCGGGCAGCTTCGCAACCCAATGCTCAATTGCTGTCCCACGAGGGAGGTCCTGTGTGTTTTTGATTTTAATAAAAAAATTAAGTCATGAAAAATTTGATAGAAAAAGGATATAAAGAACAGGATATTTGTCTCTAAGCTACACCATGAGCTTATGTTTTAAGCTGTGTTCTTAGAAAAGAGTTGAAAAGTTAAAAACATGAAAAGTTGAAATCTTGGAAAGTTTATAAACTAACAATGTTATAACAAGCTAAGATTATTATTGGAGGAAGAAATATACTATTTTTTACAAATTGAGTGCATCCCGTTTCCAGAGTTTATGAAGTTCATGGTAGGTTTCTCTAGATCTTCACATTCAGTCACTACTCACTCCCTGACTCAACCATGGCAAATTCCAGTCTTGCTAGTTCCATACATGGTCATTGCCCTACAAAGATGCACCTTTTTCATATTTTAGACAACATTTTTATTTTGCTTTTTCTATGTTTACATATATTTGATACACAAGTACCACTGTATTACAGTCCACTAGAGTATTAATTATAGTAACATGCTGTAAAGGTTTGTAGTCAGGAGCAACAGGTTGTACCTATTGTATAGTAGGTGCACAGTAGGCTGGTGTGTAGTAGGCTAAGATAAACCATCTAGGCCTGTATAAATTCACTCTATGATGCTCACAGGATGAGACTATCTAACAACATGTTTCTCAAAACAATCCCCATTGTTAAACAATGCTTGACCGTGCTTAACATTTAATTCTCTTTCTTCCTGCTTAACATTTAATTCTCTTTCTTTTAGTAAGAACACTTAAAATTGGGAGGCATCATCTTTAATTTTTTTGGATAGGGTAAAGCTGACTCTATTTTTAAGCACTAAGAGTTGAATATGTAACTACTCAGGTTTGCCTAATCAAAGTTTCACTTCTCTCAGACACTAAAATTTAAATGACTAAATGATAGCAAAGCGACCAGACAGGCTAATCTGCATTT
Source organism: Talpa occidentalis (assembly GCF_014898055.3). Taxonomy (NCBI): domain Eukaryota; kingdom Metazoa; phylum Chordata; class Mammalia; order Eulipotyphla; family Talpidae; genus Talpa; species Talpa occidentalis. The sequence goes on from NW_023601754.1 coordinate 31,282,606, forward strand.
ACATTGGATAACGACCTTTCTTAAAGATTTAATTTTCTATTTAAATTAAGGGTCATAGGATATATATTTCAGCCTCTGAGAGTTAGAGGCAGGTAATATATCAAGATAAGTTGGAAGGTTTCTGGACCCAAATCACAGCTACTAATTGACAAAAAGCAGCCTGAAAATCTCAATACCTAACCCCATAAAAAGTTTACTGCTAGATGTTGGTGACCAAATGCCTCCCTTTTTAGTACCTCTGGACAAACAATGTTTTGGTTGTGTATGGGTTGCCTAGGAAGATCTTGATTCTTTGAGAATATTCAAATGAAAGGATAGATTTCTGTTTTTTAAATTATAACTTGTCATTGATTGAGGAAAAAAAGAGAGAGGTAAACAGTCAAATGATGAATAAAAGCCTTATTTCAAATACATGCAATGAGCCCTTGAAAGAGTCAAGTCTGGAATCATACTTATATCTGGACTTAATTAGATGAGTTGAGAAAGTCACTTTTGTGTTTAACCAGCTTGAGTTGAGTTCCTTTCATGCAAGCATAAGCATCTGTACTAGCACCAAGTTTTATGACTGAGTAATAAGTAACAGTAGTAACAGTAAGATGGAGGGTTTTTAACATAGTTGAATAATTTGAACAAAACACTGACAAATGACAAAAAATAGTGCTGTATGTTGCACATCAAAAACAAACAAGCAAACAAAAAGAAACTTCACACTGTTTCACTAATAAGTGGAATGATTTTCATTGTTGTTTTATTTTAGAATTGATCAATGGATCACCACAGAATAATAATAGATCAAGACTCCTCCTTTGAAAGTGGGTATTCAACCTCATGCAGTAACAACAGCTGAGAACTATTCAGCTGTCAGTGTTTGTGTAGTCCATCAAAGATAGAGTGATCCCAGAAAAGGCTTGTGTTATGAAACATTGCATTTAAAAAGAAAAGACAATGATGTGTTCAAGCTTATCAGAGACTTCTGTTAGAAGCATAAAAACACAATGCCACATGTGGGTTGATCTACACTGATGATGTCCCCGCTAAGCTTGGGTAAATTCTAGAATGGTTCCCTAAGAAAGAAAAACCTCACAGCTTCATTACAGATTATATGTTGTACAATCATGAAAAGGCTGCAAAACTCATTCATCACAATCAAAGTATGCTCTGCTTACCGCAGTAAGCAGAGTCAACTTCAAGGGAGGAGGTGCACTCAATTATCATTGCTTCTATTATTTTTGTTAATAAGTTGATAGAAAGTACTGCTGTTCTTTTCCTCAAAGAAGTGATATGACACTCTTGTAGGCAGAGGATTACTCATTTTTATTTCAAATGTGCAAAATGAAATTGTTTCTTTACAACAGAAAGAACAGTTGACTTAGAACTAAGTGTACTATAGATAATCAAATAATTAAATGCACTAAATACTGATTAGTCAAAGCCAGGATAAACACATCGACAGCCAGAGTGAAGTTACATCTTTTTATTATGAAATATGTGGCTCAAAGCACTTGGATATCATAATTACTTTACTGCCTTTTTTCTCAAGAAAAAGCTGTTGTTTACCCAAAAAAGGACAATGTATTTGTAACAAAGATGCCATTTCATGAACTTTCTGATTCTGAAGATATTAGTATGGAAAAAAAAAAATACTGGACCCTTTCCCAACATTAACGTGATCCATGCAGCATGTTTAGAGATTAAGTTTTTACATTGCTCTGTCCCAAGTAATAGTATATGCAGCAGTGCCTCGCACATATTAGGAACTCAAAAATATTTTGTGAAAGGATGAAGGAAGAACCAATTGCTGCAAATGAAGGGAATGATATTGAAGTCTGAGAATGTCTGACATGCTCATGTATCATCCTTTCCCACAACTTGCAAAGCCAGCTCTGCAGACCTGGGCGCCAGACAGAATTATCATCACTTTGCGTATCCAAGCAAAGACCTGGAATCACTTAAATGTGAGTGCTGACGTGCACATGTCTATTTTAACAAGGTTCTTCATTTTTTTCCTAATGTCATAGACAAATGTTCCAACAGGGTAATGATGTAGCAGAAAATAGTACATAGAAACAAGAAATAGTAAAATTGGCATTGTTTCATGAATTCTTTTGAAAGTCAAAAGATTATACTCATGGTATAGCTAAAATTTTAATAACTAACCTTTCAAATAGTTCCTTTAATAAAAGATATGGGGGCATATTTTGAGAATAAAAAATAGGGGACTGGGCAAGGCTGCAGTGAATTTGAAAACCACTAATGTGGGCCAAGCAAACACAGTGGCCTAAAATGGACAGAAGCTATCAGAAAGTAGAGCTGGACAACTCTTTGGTGTCATCCTTTCAAACAAATTCTGACCTTGCAGAACTGATTTGAAGAAGGCAGAAGACTCTTCTCTGCTCTGTCACTGCATCTTCTTCCTATGCCAAGAAGTCAGTTAACCAGGACTCTTATTCTCAGGACCCATAAGGGGCAAGTTAGAGGGTTCCCTATTCACACCACTAGCACCCAGGAAGCAGTCCTGAGCTGGAGATCCACATTTGGGAGGGAAACTCTCAAAGGGAGCAAAAAAGCCCAATTCAGGGGGAAGCATGCACTTATAGGAGAAAAAAGATTTTAAGTATTTGTTCACTTTAACCTTGTAGCTCCATCTTAGCCATAGGGACAGATGAATATCACCCTAGTACTACAGCCACAAAAATGAAGATAAAAAATATCACTCTTAGTGACCTTGATTTAATCTCCTCAGCCAAGGATTGCTGGAAGAGAAATCTTACGGGTACCCATGCTATTTCTCCTTTTCCTGGGCAATGCAAAGGCTATAGCCCTAATGCATATGATGCATCTTTGTTGCCCATGGAAACACCACACTGGTCTATAGACATGGCTGCAACAGCCCCTCTTAGTCTCATCTTCTCCCTCCATGGGGCCCCTGGGGACACTGCTTTGGCCTCAGTGAACTAGAGTTCAGTTCAATCCTCCTTCCCAGGACTGCATTGAAAAAACGCCTCCTTCTGTTGTGCTATCCATTTCACAAGGCATTTTACTTCTCACCTGTCGAATCTCTCATTTTTCATGATTCTCTGTAAGTATAATTGATGGCCAGCTCGTGATTGATAAGACAATGGCTTTTTGAATGGTGCTAAGAGAACAATGAGATCTGAAATGAGAAAGATGAAGTTTCTGCTCTGTGACTCCATACCTGGAGAGCTGGTTTCATTCTGGGCACCACAGAAAATGAGCTTTGGCCAGTGAATGGTGTTTGGAGGAAATTGGCAAGAATGGGAAAGGAAATGAAAACAACTATTAATGGAAAAATTGAGGAACAGGAGGCCAGGAAGAAAATGAACAACATAATATGAAGGTGGAATTGAGGTGAGGTAGCAAAGAAGTGTTCTGTGACAATAGGACCTTTTTATTTATTTATTTTGTAGTCTGGAAGTTTAAATATATGTTTCAATAATTTGAAATTACTTTCTGAAGATCAGATTTGTCCTCAAATCCAAGGAAAAATGTTCTTTACAGTGTATAGGGAGATCCCAGTGACTTAAGGATCCAAAGGGATGTTGGAAAGGCATCTGAATAGGATGTTGTAGAAGAGGAATGAATCAACAGACTGAGCCCCAGGCCAAGCTGAGTCTCCAATTATATGGGACCTCTCCCCTTCCTCACAGATTGTCTATGCCTGCTTTAGTTCTACAAAACAGAGTTGAATGGTTGCAGTAGAGAGAATGTAAGATATCTGCTGTCTCTTTAGAGAAAAAAATTGCTAACCTCTGCTGTAGAAGAAATTCAAGTGTACAAATTGAGGCCCTGAAAGGTGAAGATTTCAGACTTTGTTTAAGTGACTTTTGAAAGAGAGAAAATTCTATTTGGGAGCAATGGAGAAGAAAATGATTTAATTTCCAAAAATATTTTGTAGAAACACACCCTTATAAATAAGTACTATAAAGGGAATTATAGCTTGATGGAGAATTTATGGATTACTTCATTAAAATAATCATGAGTGGGAGGCATTAATATTCCAAGTTTAACAGTTCATAATAGCTACTGCAAAGTCATTTTCATGATCATCAACAAAATATTATTACCTAGTTCTTTTTGAAATACATGGAAGAATTTCTGATTTCATCTCTGTAATGTGTGCATACAAAACACATTGACAGAGGAAACAAGTCTGAAAGAATACATTTTTTTACAAAATAAATGATAAATCTTTATATAATAAAGCATACTCCAACTTTTATAGAACCTTATTCATAGTTTTGGAATATATTTGAAAGGTTCAGGCATGTTTTTACTGTACCTGAAGTCAAGTAAGTCTTTTAATTGCAAACATTATGTTCATTTCCATATGCTCATAACTTCGAAGACGGTGAATAGCAGACATTTTGCAAGATTTATTGGAGTGTTATTTCCTGTAGGCATTCATTTGGTGAGTTTTTATGTGATGAATGCATTTCTAATTGGGATTATTTACATAGGCATCTGGGGCCTGGTTAGGCATGGAAGAGGGGGACACGGGGACTCAGAGTTTGTTGATTTTGCATTTGATTTAATGTGGAGAGTGGAGTCGAGTTCATGTTACGTTACTCCTGCCACCGTTTGTTGCGGCATAGGCAGCTTCCCTGGTCCTTTCCACCTCTTAGTGTCTATAAGCCCATAGGCAATGAGATTTATAACTTTGTTATATAACACAATTTATAATCTGGATATATGTAAAGGGGCAAAAGAGGAAAAGATGAAGAGTTTCACAAACCATCAACCTGAACTGCAGATCTGTAGTCTTTTTTAGGCTAAACTGGGAAGGAAAGTATGACTCTACTCTAAAGAAATCAGACTTTTTTATAATACTGGCTGTATGTCCATATAAGTGGGGACTAGAGACAAAAGGAAGATTCAAAAATAAAAATAAAAAACCTTTTTCTGGAAACTATTTTTGTACATTCATAGTTTGGGCATCCCTCATCCAAGACTACTATTAAAACAAATTATTTTTCAAAAATTCACTGTCAGGCAAGATAGCTAACATGCCTAAAATAGGATGGCAATTTAGACTTACTAGCAAAATCAAGAATAACAGTAACAAAATTTGCTTTCTCTATGTCTACACTTGGGAGTTCTCAGTTGTGTTTGTTTATTGGGGCGTAGCTCACAGTAAAGTCACAGAAAAGTCTGATAAGAGGAATGGGGAGTTGACTGGGGAAAGTGAAAAAGGTGAACAAAGACAGGACCTGAAAAAGTGGAGCCATCTGTTCTGGTGAAGGCCATTTAGAGGAATTATTATGGTAAAGACAGGAAGTTGGTTGTGTACCCATGTCAGAAAATTAAGCATATACCAAATATTGTAGGTGTTAGCTCAGGAGAAAGGAATTTGCCTCACGACTGTGCCATTTTTAACCCTGAGGCCACTGGTTTTCTGAGGCCCATGTACACTCTTAACTGATAGGCAGCAGTAGAATGTTACCAGCACAGGGCCTGCCCTGGTTTCTTGAAATACTGCATATTTTGTTATTCCATTGCCACATAACAAATACCCAAAGTGCATCGGCTAAAAACAATAATTATGTTTAATGATGCTGAGCTTTGGTTGGGGGTTCATGTCCATATGGTGCTGGCTGAGGTTGCTCATGGGGTTCATTCAAGCATTATGGAGCTGGGAGCTTTTGGGGTTGGGTCATTCTAGATGGCCTCCCTCTTAGGTCTGGGTCCTTGATTCTGGCTACTGTCTGGAGAGCTTCAATAATTCTCCATGTGGCCTCTTGTGGGTGTCTTGGTCCCTACTTATTCAATAGCCTGAATCCAAGTTGTTTTAAAGGATTTATTTATTTATGCATATAAGAACTGGGGTACAGGTCAAAGGTGTGGGGGGGTGAGAGGATTCACCAGAGACAGAGTAGGGAGCAGAACAGGTGGATCTACTGAGATACACTGCCAAGGGGAGCAGTGGGCGAGAGAGGAGAGGTCTGCTATGCCATGTGGGTCAGCTCCCTGGCTAGGGATTGAACTTGTGCTGCAGTGGCTAAGGACAGTTTCACAGTGCTGCGTCTTAATCCCTTGTGCTACCAAGGAGGCTCCACAAGTTGTTGTATATGAAAGGAAAGATTCTGACCACATCTCCCAAGGGCTAGTCCCAGATCTGGAACATTGCTCATTATGTCTCCTACTAGTTACATAAGATCAGGGTAAATAGACCCAGTCACTTGATGGGAGGGTGACAAGTTCATTCGGCATTTTGAATTATCTGCAGCTGGTTAATGGAAGTGTACAGAAAATACCAAATTGCAATTATATAAAACTATTTTCAATGTCTATGTCTTATTCAGGGAATGGATGAAAGATGATTAGAGGTAGAAGGAGGATACCAAAGTAGAAACTTGGTTCTGTGGGATTTGAATAATGGGCAAAATACAATAAGGTCTTTGCAGACAAGGAAATTTAGAAAACGCGAGGGTGAACTTAATCAGTTTCCCTTTCTTCTCAGACTTGCAAGACTTGTGCATGACTGCTCAAAGAATTTTTAATATGCTAATAGACTTTGTTGTTATCAAATGGTATATATACTATGCAGCATTTCTAAAAGGATTTGATATATGTCTCTTTTTTCATGGAACACTTTAAAGAAGTAATGCTCTAGGACTAAGATTTTGGGAAATGCTGAAAGAATCTTAGAGGATCAGAAAAATGACATAGATGACATGCCTTCTCAGATACCAGAGAAGTATGGCAAGAACAAGGAAGGCCCATAGAGAATGATAATGGGACCATGAGAAAAATGTCCAGTATTTGGAGTCAGAACACCTTTCATTTTCAGCTCTGTTGAGTGAAACTGAGAAGTGATTTCATCTCTATGAGTTTCAGATCTACAAAATGGGAATGATCTACAGAATGTTTCAAGGGTTCAACTGGGATATGAATTATAATGTAATGTGAGGTAGTTCTCAAGCTTTTCACTATAAAAGTATTAATTTTATTGTTCTTTTGTATCAATCCCATGATCTAAGTTTGCTTCTCAAACTGGTCAAGGAAAGATATTAGGGTAAAGTTGGTTAACTTTAAATATTGATGCACATCGAACTAGTCTGATTTTATGAATAATTATTTTTTGTATCTTCTTTTTCCTATTTTTATATGTTATTTTTAAATTTTTTTACATCTTTGTTCATTTTTAAACAATATTTGCTTCTCCTCACCCCCTCAGGTGAGCTCCCATAGAGTTTCCTTCACCAATGCACCTGTGCACCATCACCTCAGTCCCCTGTGCAACTTCCTCCCTCCCTCTGATCCCTCTTCCTCCTCCTCCCCTGCAGTATATCTCTGGTTTGTAATTGTCTGTTTTTGCTTTGCTGTGTTTTGTTCTATTGTTATTTTTTTTACACTGATGTCTTATTTGGTTCCCTTATAGTCTTGCTATAAGTGGAGCCATGTGATACTTTTCTTTTTCCTTCTGGCTTATTTCACTGAGCATAATTTCTTCTAGTTCCATCCACATTTCTGTGAATGGCATGAGTTTCTCTTTTTTGATTGCTGAATAATATTCCATTGTGTATATATGCCACATCTTCTTGATCCAGTCATTTATTTTTGGGCATTAGGGTTGTTTCCAGGTTTTACCTATTATAAATAGAGCTGCAATAAACATAGGTGTACAGGTGTTCTTTTTTTTTAAGATTTATTTATTTATACAAGCTCTGGGTACAGTCAGAAGCACAGGAGGATGAGAGAATTCACCAGAGCCAGAGCAGGGAGCAGAGCAGGCAGAAGAACTGAAGTACACTGCTGAGGGGAGCAGTGGGTGGCAGGAGAGGTCTGCGTGCCATGTGGGACCCTTGCCCAGTGGCCAGGGATCGAACTGGTGCTGCAGAGGCTGCGGGCAGCTTCGCAATCCAGCGCTCAACCTCTGCACCACTGGGGAGGCCCCAGGTGTTCTTTTGAATCAATGTTTTTGTGTCCTTTGGGTAGATCCCTAGGAGTGGAATTGCTGGGTCGTGTGGTAGCTCCATTATCAGTAGACTGAGTAACCTCCAGACAGCTTTCCATAGTGGTTGGAACAGTTTGCACTCCCACCAGCAATGTAGGAGAGTTCCTTTTTCACCACATCCTTGCCAACATTTGTTGTTGCTACATTTTTTGATATGTGCCATTCTTACTGGTGTAAGATGGTATCTCAATGTGCTTTTAATTTGCATTTTCCTGATGATAAGGGATGTTGAACATTTTTTCATATGCCTGTTAGCCATTTGCATGTCCTCTTTGGAGAAATGTCTTTTGTTCTTCTGCCCATTTCTTGACTGGATTGTTTATTTTGTTTTTGTTCAGTCATGTGAGTTCTTTGTATATCTTTGTGATCAGTCCCTTATCAGTTGTCTGGGGAGCAAAGATTTTTTTTCCCAGTCAGTGGGGTGTCTCTCTATTTTTTGTTAATATTTCTTTTGCTGTGCAGAAGTTTTCAGTTTGATGTAATCCCAGGTGTTTATCTTTCCCTTGACTTTCTTTTCTTTGGGTGATGAGTCTTTAAAGATGTTATTGTGATGTGTGTCTTGTAGTATTTAACCTATATTTTCTTCTATATATTTTATGGTTTCAGGTCTTATGTCCAGTTCTTTTATCCATTTTGAGTTGATTTTTGTGCATGGTGAAAGGTAGTGGTCTAGTTTCATTTTTTTGCATGTGGTGGTCCAGTTTTCCCAGCACTGTTTATTGAACAAACTGTCCATGTTCCATTCCATTGCATATTCTTTGCTCCTTTGTCAAAGATCAGTTGTACATATAAGTGTGGTTTTATTTCTGGGCTCTCTATGTTCGGTTCCATTGGTCTGTATGTCGGTTTCTGTTCCAATACCAAACTGTTTTAATTTATTATGGCTTTGTAGTGTAGCTTGAAGTTTGGAAGTATGATGCCCCCTTTCTCCTTTGTTTTCATTGGTAGGGCTTTGTCTATTTGTGGTTTTTTGTGGTTCCATATGATGAGTTTCATCAGTATTTGTCCTATTTCTTTGAAGAATGTCATTGAGATTTTTATTGGAATAGCATTGAATCTGTATATTGCTTTTGGTAGGATGGCCATTTTAATAATGTTAATTCTTCTGATCCATGAACAGGGGATGTCTTTCCATTTCTTTTTGTCTTCTTCTATTTCTTTTAACAGTGTTTTATAATTTTCCTTGTCTAGGTCTTTTACCTCTTTTGTTAGATTTATTCCCAAGTATTTGATTTTTTTTGTTTCAATTATAAAAGGGATGTTTTTCTTGATTTTTTCTTCTTCTGATTGTGTATAGGAAGGTTACCGATTTTTGTGTGTTGATTTTGTATCCTGCTACTTTACTGAACTAGTTGATTATTTTGAGTAGTTTTTCTATGGCGTTTTTAGGGCTATCTATGTATATTATCATATCATCTTCAAATAGTGAAAGCTTTACAACTTCTTTCCCTATCTAGATTCCTTGCACATCTTTTTCTTGTCTTATTGCCCTGGCTAGGACCTCCAGTATTATACTGAAGAGCAGTGGTGAGAGAGGAAATCCTTGTCTTATTCCTGATCTTAAAGGAAAGGCCTTCAGCTTTTCACCATTGAGAATAATGTTGGCAGTGGGTTTGCCATATATGGTTTTTATCATGTTTTAAGATATTTCCTTCTATCCCGAGAATTTCAAGGGCCTTCATCATAAATGGATGTTGGACTTTGTTGAATGCTTTCTCAGCATCTATTGATATGATCATATGTTTTTTATTTTTCTTTTTGTTGATATGTTGGATTACACTGATCGATTTTTGTATGTTGAACCATCCTTGTGCCCTTGGGATGAATCCTACTTGATCGTGGTATATTATCCTGTCTGGGTCTGGGTATATTATCATGGTATATTATTGTGGGTATAATATACCAGACAGGTATATTATCTTGTCTGGGCCTGGGCTTTAGTTTTTGGGGAGTGCTTTGATTACTGCCTCAATTTTGCTGCTTGTAATCGGTCTGTTTAGTTGTTCTATTTCTTCTTTGTCCAACTTTGGATGTTTATATCATTCTAGGGATTTGTCCATCTCTTCTAGGTTGTTGAATTTGTTTGCATATAAGTGTTCATAGTAATCTCTGATTTTTCTTTTGATTTCTACGGAGTCTGTTGTGATTTTTCCTCTTTCATTTGTAATCCTATTTATATGTGTTTTCTTCCATTTTTTCTTTGTGAGGCTGGCTAGAGGTTTGCCTATTTTGTTTATTTTTTTAAAGAACCAAATTTTGATTTCATTGATCTTTTGGATTGTTTTTTTTTTAATTTCCAATTAATTTATTTCTGCTTTGATTTTTATTATTTCCTTTCTTCTACTGGCTTTAGGGTTTGTTTTTCTATTTCTAGCTCTTTGAGATGTGAGATTAGATTTTTTTTTTCAGTTCTTTCTTGTTTGTTGATGTGAGCCTTTTTTGCTATATATTTTCCTCTTATTACTGCTTTTGCTGCATCCCATACATTCTAGAAAGTAGTGTCCTCCTTGTCGTTCAACTCAAAGTACTTTTTAATTTCTTCTTTGATTGCCTCTTTAGTCCAGTGGTCTTCTAGTAGTGTGGATTTCAATCTGTATGAAGTGGGAGGGTTCCTTGTTTTCTTTTCATGATTTATTTCTAGCTTGATGCCTTTATGATTGGAGAAGATAGTTGGAATGATTTTGATCTTCATGTATCCGTTGATGTTTGTCTTGTGGCCCAGTATGTGATCGATTCTGGAGAATGATTCATGCGCAGTTGAGAAAAATGTGTACTTGGATTTTTTTGGGTCCAGTGTCCTATAGATGTCTGTTAAGTCCATGAGTTCTATGTCTTTATTTAGTGCTCTAGTGTTTTTGTTTATTTTTTTGTCTTGTTGATCTGTCTATTGGTGAGAGTGGGGTATTGAAGTCTCCTACTATAAATGTATTTTCTTTAATGTCTGTTTTCAGAGAAAATGTCTATTTCAATTAATAATAATTGTCTAATATATTTTGGTGCCCCTTCATTTGGTGAGTATATGTTGATGAGTGTTATATCTTCCTTATGTATTGTCCCCTTGATCATAATGTAGTGTCCTTCTATGACTCTTTTTACCTTTTTTAATTTGAAGTCTATTTCATCTGATATAAGTATGGCTGTTCCTGCCTTCTTTTTTGGTCCATTTGCTTGTAGAGTTGTTTTCTAACCTTTTACTTTCATTATGTGTTTATCTTTTGTGGTTAAAAATATTTCCTGGAGACAGCAGAAGGATGGATTTGGTTTTTTAATCCAGCTTGCTACTCTGTCTTTTTATTGATGAGTTTAATCCATTTAGAGTTAATATTGATATGATGGCATCTGTATTTGCCATTTTGTTTATCTTTTTTCTGATTTTATTCCTTGCTTTATTCTGTTCTTCTTGATCATTCCTCTATTGGTTTTGGCTTTAGGACTTCTTGAAGAATTTTTTTGGAGTGGGGATTTAGTTGTAATGAATTTCTGGAATTTCTGTTTGTCTGAGAAGGTCCATATTTTTTCTTCATAGAGGAAGGAAAGCTTTGCAGGGTAAAGTATTCTTGGTTGGCATTTGCTGTCTTGAAGTTTGTTGAATATGTTACTCCATTCTCTTCTTGCCTGTAGTGTTTCTTTGGAGAAGACTGAGGTTAACCTGACTGATTTTCCCTTATAAGTTATCATTTCTTCCCCCTTGCCAATTTCATTATTTTTCATTATTTGTCTTGGACTCTTGCAATCTTTTTTTTTTTTAAGATTTATTTATTTATTTATACAAGCACTGGGTACAGTCAGAAGCGTGGGAGGGTGAGAGACTTCACCAGAGCCAGAGCGGGGAGCAGAGCAGGCAGAAGGACCGAAGTACACTGTTGAGAGGAGCAGCGGGCCGCAGGAGAGGTCTGCGCGCCATGTGGGACACTCTTCTGGTGGCCGGGGAGCAGCCATGGATCGAACCGGCACTGCAGAGGCTGCGGGCAGCTTCGCAACCCAGCGTTCAACCGCTGCGCCACCGGGGAGACCCAACTCTTGGAATCTTTACCATTATGTGTCTTACTGTAGTTTTCTTTTCATTGTGGTAAATGGGTGTTCTTCTCACTTCTTGTAGGTCTATATTCATCTCTTTTTTCATACTTGGGATGTTTTCTTCAATTATCTCCTTCAATAATTTCTCAGATCCTTTGTCTCTCTCCTCACCTTCTGTAATGCCAATAACTCTTATATTTCCTCTCTTCATGGAGTCTGAAAATTGTCTAAGGGTATTCTCATTCTTCTTCCTTTTCACTTCTCTCTCTTTTTCTCTTTTGGTTCTTTTTATTTCTGTATCTTCAAGAGTACTGATCCATTCTTCCATTTCCTCAGTTCTGTTTTCAATGCTTTTCCAAGAGCTCTTTGTCTCCTCCAGTAATCTTTTAGTCTCCTCCCTTTCTTTTATTTCCTTTCTTAAGGTCTCATTTTTGTTCTTCAGTTCATTGATTATTTGTCTCATGTCATTACACTTTTAAATCATGATGACTATGAATTTCTATCTGACAGGCAAAGAAGTTCTTCCATGTCATTTTTGAGCTCTGGTGACTGATTTTCTTTTTGTGGCGTGTCCTTCTCCTTCAGGCTTGCTTGGTTATTTGTATTTTTCCTTCTCCCAGCTGTTTGCTTTCTAATTTATTCTATGTATTGGGATGTTGTGCCACTGGTGTTGGCAGGCATCTCTTTGGATGCTCCTTCAGGGGTGTCAAAAACTGTTTGTGTCAAAAACTGTTTACCAGACTTAGACCAGCACTGGTAGGCTAAAACTCCACCAGGGTGTTGGCTCTGTGGCTGTGTTGCTAGGAACTGTCTCTTACAGTTCCCTCCCTCTGTATTTACTCAGTTCCAGTGGGGAATCAGTTAGTTGGTGATTTTGCTCTGGTCACTAGGTGGCACTAGACACCTGTACTTGCCAACCTGTGCTTTTCCCTTGTATTCTGAGAAATGGAGGAGGGGAGGGGAGCACCTCGACATGGCTATTGCTCACGCTGGGTGCTGTGTCTGCCCCATATTCACCCGGTGCTGTGCCCATGGCTGTGTGGATCCTGTGCCCTGAATTCTGTGCTTTAGTTCTCAATCTCAGGGTCTCAGATCCAAAATGACAGCTGTCACCCTGTGTGGTGCCCACTGTTATGGCCCGAATCTTGTGCCTGGATCTCAGTTCCAGAATGGGGCCTTGCTCCACACCTTGTTTCCCTTCTTACCCCCGTTTGCGTGACCCACCCCCCTCTCATAGCTTGAGGGTGCTTTTAGAAACCCTGGCTCCAACTATTTTGAAGTTGGTGATTTTGTTCTGATTGCCTGGTGGCACCAGAGATCTTTTCTAGTATCGTTCCAGAGCTGTGCTTTTTCCCCATGGATCTCCGGGGAACTGAATGGGGGTGGTGTGGAATGGCTCAATGGCGTGGGGGTGCTGTGTCTGCCCTGTGCTGCACATCGTGGGGATCCCACGCCCTGAATTTCAAGCCCCGGGTCTCAGTTCTGAAGCCCTCAGATCCAGGACGCAGGTAGTAGCCCAGTTCACAAATAATCAACTGCAGAAATAGCGCCTTTTGTACCCTGCTCCTGTGCCAGAGCGCCAGGCTTTTGATTACAAAGTGAGGGTCATTCACTTCAGTGACGGTTCCCATGTGTCTCCCCACAAACCTAGGTCACAATCCACCTATGCTTTTTAAGCACCACAATCCGCCTATGCTTTTTGAGCACGTGTTCTTTTCCACACAAGCTTACCAGCTGGCCTTGGGTTATTTGTAGGTCTCTCCCTGAGTCCTTACCTTCTGCTAATGGTGCCCAGAGCCGTTTGCTCACCTCTGTGGCGATTCTCACATGGTTCTCCACAGTTCCCATTCATGAGGTGTGGTGCCTACAGTAGTTCCTTTCCACTCACAGTCACCCTTGATCTGTAGTTTGTTGTCGTTGTTGTTTTTCTTTCTGTTGGTCAGAGTGTACTGGCTTTGTGGGTGGGGGAGGATAGCAGGGTTCTGAGCTTTCCTCTCTTGTTGTCCTCTTTTATGGCAACTTTCCTCTTCAGGCAGTTTGCCCGAGTCACATTTATCTTCTGTGTCCTGGTTTTCACAGGGACCTGCCATTTATCCTCTCTATTAACTTTTTTTTTTTATGGGAAGACTTACTCACAGTGCTTCCCCGCTGCCATGTTGATCTGAATCTCCTTTATTAATAATTCTTTTTTTTAAGATTTATTTATTTATGCATACAGGAGCTGGGGTACAGGCCAGAGGTGTGGGAGGTGAGAGGATTCACCAGAGACAGAGTAGGGAAAAGAACAGGCAGATTGACTGAAATACACTGCTGAGGGGAGCAGAGGGTGAGCCAGGAGAGGTCTGCTGCACCATGTGGGTAGCTCCCTGGTCAGGGATTGAACTCGTGCTGCAGTGGCTGTGGATAGCTTCATAGATTGTGTCTTAACCCCTTGAGCCACCAGGGAGGCCCTCCTTTATTAATAATTCTTAAGGATATTTCATATTTGGTCTCCTACAGTATTTTACTACATGGATTTAGAACATGGTAATTGCATTTCCCATTTACACCTTAGTTTTGAAATCCTCTGGTCTCTTCATCTTCATTTATGCCACTTGATTACTACAAAAAGGTATGTTTAGGAAGAGTGTATAATAGCCACCTCCGATTGCAATGATCTTGAGGCAAGCTTTGCAAAGCAGTAAAAAGAAAACATTTAAGAACTATCAATTGTTTCTGGCTTATTTTTCTGAGCATGATCCCTTCCTGCTCCATCCATGTTGCTGCAAATTGCATGATTTTATCTTTTTTGGTTGCTAAGTAATATTCCATTGTGTATATGTACCATATCTTCTTGATCCAGTCATCTATTTTGGGGCATTTGGGTTGTTTTCATAGCATAGCTACTGTAAATAGTGCTGCTATAAACATAGGGGTGCAGGTGCCCTTTGGAATTAATGATTCTGTGTCCTTTGGGTAAATAGATAGGAGTGGAATTGCTGGATCATATGGAAGCTCCATCTTTAGGAGGTTGAGGAATCTCCACACAGCTTTCCAAAGTGGTTGGACCAGTTTGCACTCCCACCAGCAGTGCAAGAGAGTTCCCGGATGGTCTCACTCATAGCAGGAATTGAGAAAACATAAATAAGGGACCAGGAAAATGACTAATTATAATAAAGTAAAAATCAAAATCAACAAGCAACTATAAACCAGAGACACACTATGGGGGAGGGGGAGGGAAAGAGGGATTAGGTTCAATATAAGGAGGGGTGGGAATTGTATGGGAAATATAACCAAGATGAAAATGCATACATTGTGCAAAAATGAAAAATGATGTAAAAATATATAAAATTAAATATTTTTTTTAAAAAAGAACTATGAATTGTTTGCATAAAGACGATTGTACCTGCCACTGAAATTTCATCTTCCATATTCCCACCAAAATATATACTTATTCTCTCCCTCCTTCCTTCTCCTTCCTTCCTTCCTTCTTCCTTTCCTTCCTTCTTTCCACCTTTTAATTGAATGCCTTAATGTTCCAAATTAAGCTGCTTCAAGACTTTGAATACTTATGGTAGCATCATCTGGCATCAAACTTTCATTTTAACAGTATGGAATTTATAAAAGTATATTAAAGCTGGATTCAGGTCATGGGATGTTTCAAACCCAGACCTGGCATGTTATAATAGGCACTTGGTTTATTTTGTCAGATCTGTCAATAACACTGCTACTGTTCAGGAGATGGTGGGAATCTTTAGTTATTTTTCCTACAACACGGTAGGGAAAATATCCTATGATGTATTATATTTGGGAAATATCACTTTTTTCTTAGAGAGTTACACCATATAGTGTCATCTTATAGTATCTGACAAGTCCTAGAGCTAAGGCATATTAATCTTATTTTAATTAATAATTTTCAAATGTATTTGAAGATAAAATTATTTAAAATATCAACATCTATCAATATTTAGAAGTGCAAGAGTATTGGGCAATGTGCTCTAAAGTTTCTCAGAATTCTTTAGTTTATCAACTCTAATGATAAATTCAGGGGTCTTTCATGAATTTGTTTAATTGGCTTAAATAGTTTCTGAAAATTCTGTCACAAGAGAAAATTCCTGGCCAACTGGATCTACTCTTGGTCTTAGCCAAAAGGCTGAGAAGCGATCCACCTTAGATCTAGTAAGTGGGATATAACCTACCATTTTGTATGAGGTGCTTTCAAAATTTCTCAATATCAAAGTACTGTTTTTATTATTTCTCTATCAACCCCATGATCTGTTTGCTTCCTTAACATTTTGGCATTTATTAATAGCTCATTTATATTTTCTTCTTATTATTAATCTGAGACACATCTTACAGTCAGACTTCCTTAGTGGCATGAGCTAACCACAGTGACTTCATATTATTTCAACCCCCAAACAAAAATAAAAACAACAAAAAATTGCTATTGTATTTAAACTGTTCAGTTTAATTAGGAGTAGGTACTTTTTTTTTCTGAACAGGCAAATAGTTTACACACTCTCATTACTGCCTTTGAAATATCCAAGGACCAAGGGCAGTGATTCCTAACTCTTGCACATGTCAGTCACCTGGACAGGTTTGTAAAAGAAAACGGTAATGCCAAGCCCTCATCCTAAAATAACTTAGGTCTGCATCTCTGAGATAGGTCCAATTGTAGAGTTTCTTTTTAAGGCTCTCTAGATTATTCTCATTTGCAAAAAAAAAAAAAAAAATATGAGCTGCTCAACCCCTGGTATTACTGATTTGGTTAAATTATACATGTGAGATACAGATTTTTAGAGAGATGGAGTTAAACTTTTTTGAGATAGAAAGGGTGAAAATGAGTGAAAATGAGTGAAAAGGGTAAAAGTGAGTCATTTTTAGAGTTGCCATTTTTTGAAGGGTTCTGTAGTTTTATCACATCTCCAGTGTTGTATAATCTTGTTAATAAATTAAATTTCTCAAAGCAATCATGTATGATGTAAGTGGATGTTAGACTTTAGAATTTGGACAAGAACTCAGAAACTAATTCTTCTTAGATACATTATTTAGGGAAACTTATTTAACTCCATCTCTCTAATGTTCAAATTCTTCATTTTCATTCCAATGAAAATACCTGTGCTATAGGCTCCCCTCAGGATTAAATAACATAGTGCAAGTCAACACAGTTAGCCTAGTTTTAGGTATGAAGTCATTGCTCAATAAATGCAAGTTAATTCTGGATCTTTAATGGCAATATATATGTTTTTATGTTTTATATAAGTATTTAAGGATAATTTTCAAAATTAAACAATAGAAATCTTGCTTTTAGTTACAACTGTAAAATGTTATGATATATTTTAATAAATGTTTAATAAATACATAATATCTAATACTTAATAAATATGTAATATCTCACTCTCATTCATTGATTACAGAAATTCATTCATTATTTTTTTCTGTGCTGTGTTTGTGGAAACAGTTTGAATGGTCCAGTCCAAAAAACTAACATTTGCTTTGATGGTTCCTTATGAGATTGGGCTAGTAGGATAACATTAATGATCTCCCTTTTTACATTTAACACAAATTTAAAGAAAGACCGAATGCTGACTGCTGATGTGCACAGTCAAGAAGAGTTAAGAAAACAGTTTTATAGTGATGTATTAATCCATACAGAGCTGTAATTTTTCAACTCAGTTTATCTTTGGGTTGATTTTTTTCAGTACTTAAAAAATTTTCAACTTTCTACAATCAAATCTCTCCATAATTTGTTATGTTGTTTTATTGATCAGTGGGTAGAAAAGTTTTAACCCTCCATAGTTACCAGTATTTTTTTATATTTAAAAAAATATCTTTTTGAATTTTATATTTAATCATTTAATCTAGTTGGGATTAATTTTTATATGTGGTCTGGTGCAAGGAACCACACTGGTTTTTAATATTAGAATCCATTAAATGTTCAGCATGTACAAGTTATTTTGAATTCTTTTCATGATTTATGTCATTATTACTACATATAAAGTAGATTAATGAACATACTATAAAAGCTCAGCATGGCACATAGGGTCTGACAATAATTTAGTCTCCATTCTCTGGTCTGTGCCCCTTGCTCCTACTTTGGTTACTGGCTCCTTATAAAACACACTCATTCACTCAGTACAGGAACTTCCAGCTGATCCTTGATATTTCACACATTGATGCACGTGCACCCATGGATGTCTTCTTTTCAACTGATAAATTTATAAGGAACAGGAGGAGAAAATGAATAATGCCAGGGCATCCATGGTGGTGAAGGCTGTTGAGCGCAGCACTGTGAAGCTGTCTGCAGCCTCTGCAGTGCCGGTTTGATCCCTGCTGGCCAGGGAGAACCCCACATGGCGCAGCAGACCTTTCCTGCCTCACCCGCTGCTCCCCTCAGCAATGTATTTCACCAGTCTGCCTGTTCTGTTCCCCGCTCTGTCTCTTGCCCTCCTGCACATCTGGCCTGTACCCCTGCTTTGTATAAATAAAATAAATCTTAAAAAAAAAGAAAATGAAAAATGTCTATGAGATATTTCTTGTGTTCCTGACCACATTAGAAATTTTCCCTGTATCTTTTTTAGCCTCACAAAATTGTTTCCCCATTCTTTTCACAGGAGATGTCTAAAATTTTGAGATGTTAAGAATCACACCCCTGGGAAGCAGCCAAAAGGGCATTTAATAATGTAAATTTGTCTTAAGCCAAAGCCCACTTTCTTATGGTACTTCTGATTTCAGCAACTTCATACAGTCTGCCTTCCAGCTAGGATTTCTCTAGTCACCATTAATCCAACCTATGTATATTTCTACGTATAACTTATTTACCAGGTATTTATCCTGAGGTTGTTAATGTCTGTGCCTACGCACTTATAAGCTCCCTGAGGAATCAAGTCGAATTAGTGTTGTATTTTCAGTGCTCAGCACAGTCCTTGACACAGAGTGTAAGTAGTAATAATACATGTTGGATGGATGGATAGATAGGGGTATGTGGTCATACAGTATTGCCTATTCTCTTGTTTTTAGTTATAGTGCACCCTTCACAATAAAATGCCATTATATAATATATGCTGCATCTAAAATGTTTTCAAGGGACTTTTATTTTAATTGAAGGTATAGTTTTACACTTGGTGAATGATATACCTCTGCAAGAGACAAATTCTATTCTTTTAAAAAATATATACTGAGAGGTTTGCATAGCAATTGTTTCTAAGCTATAAAATTATTTACTGCTGCAGTGAAGGGAAAACAAAATCAATTTCCCTCCAAAAATTTATAAGTGGTCTAGATAGAGCTTTAGCTAATACATTTCAAGGAGATGTTCTTTCGATAGACTCTCACTGCTGCTGTATTTCTTTTGAACTACACTCTACATTTCCTAATCAGCTATATCCAGACAGTAAAGTAAATTTATGATAAAAATAGAGAAGCCTAAAGTCCTTGAATTCCATTGGGTTGAATAAAATACTCAATGACAAAATTGCTCAACAGTTGATGTTTCACAATAGTCATCTTATTTCAATATTTTTGTAAGTCAGAGAAATAGAAGTGGATTTTCTATATTTTTTCTGTCAAGTTTAAAACAAAGAAATTTCCTGAATAACTATCACCAGAAACAAACAAAAATCTCACTATCATTATTTTTCATTTTCAGCACATTCATTTGAACATACTTGAATTTTTGAAGTTAGGACAAAGGAACACGAATTTATTCTATCATCACATAGACTCTAATGTTAGTAATTCGGCCTGGGTTATATCTTCGATACCAACAGGTTGGATATGTTAGAAAAAACTATTCCCATTTTTTAAAATGTGAATATGGATCATATACTGATAGGAAGCAATCTACAAAGATCAACGCAAAATTAAAATATTCAAATGCATGATCATCTAGTCCCAAACAAAACTACCATTTGAGCTGATGGGCTTACTAAAGTAGTTTTCTCTCCCAATGTGGGCAAGTATCAGTCAGAACCGCTGTGACCTGAATAGGGCATAAAGTTGGAGGAAGAAAATATTTACCCCTTCCTGCTTGAGCCAAGACACTCATCTTTCCTGTCCTTGGTGCTTCAGGTTTGCAGCCTCCAGACTTGTAGTGAATTACACTACAATAAACAGAGCATGAAGATATAATATTTTGATTGAATTCCTTGCTTGAGTGTTAGTCAATCTCTTCCAAAGTTCAGAGGACTCGTCCTGCAGCTGGTCTCAACTTTGCTATACAGGAAGTGATTGTTTCTCATCTGCAGCACCTGATTCTTGGATGCTCTCAGTGGTTAGATATGATACAATTTATGGATAGAGGAACTGCTGCAAGAGGTCTTTATCACCAAGACTCTGAAATAGCCTTTACTTACTATGACTTATTTTTATGTTTAGGACTGCAATTGCCCACCACTTTTACTTCCTTCCCAATTGTCTTCTTAGAGTTTTACACTCTCTTTGATATTGAATAGGAAAAATAATGGAAAATTTCTACGAGGCATAGGTATTAAATGTAGCAGCATTTGAGAAACCACACACACCCACAAATGAGGAAAACTGGCATTCAAAGTTGGATCTGAAGTGGATAACAGTTTGTTCAATATTCAATATATCACAGAATATGAACTTGTGAAATAAGGACCAAAGAACGGGGGGAAACAATTAGGGAATCTTCCTACTGAATTTTTGGGGTGTAAACTTACTGTATAGTTATAGTTTTTTTTTTTTTCCATTTCTAGCCTTCACACTTGAGGTGAATTGAAATTCCTCTTAAATTCTGGTAGTAAAATTGACAGTTATGTCTAGTTTTCAGAGATGTGATTTCTCACCTCTGTTGGTGTCTTCATAGGTATTTTGGCAGAGAGGTAGGAAAGATGTCATCAAAAGCTGCTTGCCAAATGCCATTTTAAACCATCATCACAACTGTCTTTTGATAAAGGATGGATAGAAGAAGCATGCTCTATGCTTAGCTCCAGAGGATTTTATTTCCCTCTTATGTAAACCACTTCGTGTCAGAATAAGAGTTTATATAAAATTAATGTGTTATATATACCGAGCCTAAATGACTTAATTTTGGATATATAGACATTTTCAATGATTAAATATTAGTATGGACAAATTGAAAGGCCTCTCAGGAATGACAGAGCTCCCAACTCTCCTTTATGTTTTGTCTAAAGCAGGATTTAAAGGTTTTTAATAGACTTTAGAAGGGTTAGAAATCTCTATATATACAGTCCTGCCTGCCCTGATTTATTGGTGGATTTCCTGTGGAATTTTTATGCGACACTTGATTTCCCCTGCGGGACTTATTAACTCCTGATTGGGTAATGTAAATTTCCAGCCAAGATTAAGCACAAACAAAGCCAAATTTCATTTATTTTAATAAGGGAAATTGAGTTTCTTCAGGTCTGGTGTTTCCTTGTTCAAATAAACTAGTCTGTTAGGAAATTCTTTTTAAGATATTTGGTGGGAATTAAGAAAAAAATCAATGCTCTAATTTCTGGGTTATTCACTAAAGTTTAGAAATGAGAGCCGATTCTATGTGGAAGCATTCTGTTGGAATCTCCCCATACCTCTTTTTTTTTTATTCTCATAGGATAAACTCCTGGGAGAAGTATTTCTACTTTTCCTGAGGTCTCAGTCCTTGGCCTCACCATATACCTTCTTAACAGAGCAATGACATTTCTGTTAGTCTTTTTGGATGAACATACATTTTCTCATCAGAGAAAAACTAATGATATACTTGCATTGGAAGCTATGTGAGTTTTTTTTTCCCCATAGTTAATTTCTCACACACATGAAAATGACTATTGTAATGGAAAGTCTTTCCTAAAGGTAGTAGAGACCTGTGACAGAAAAGAGAGCATAGTCTAAGGAGACGTGCAGGGGACATGCTTTGATGATGGGAGTAGACTGACTGGGAATGGGTTAGTAGAAGGAGAAATTAACATTCCAGGTTTACTGACTTCAGTGAAATGAAGATAGACATACAGATGGAAAGACACAAGGAGGGGTATATTGCTGGTTGAAAGGTGAGTCAGTTAATGAATTAGTATTTAGATATATTGAGTTTAACTAGCCTTTGGGCCATCCAAGGGCTCATGCTGACATTTTGAAATATGTATCTGGAATATGGTAGGGAGTCTGAGGATAAAGTTAAAAATTTTGGACAACTTTGCAGAAAAGTTTATTAGAAACAGTAAATATTAAGCTTATTTTCTGCTATAATCCTGGCACATATAACTTATATCACTCAATATGTAGTTATTTGGGGATTTTTGCATAGAAGAACTGGGGTGTAGGTAAGAGGTGCAGGGGGTGAGAGGATTCACCAGTGATAGAGTGGGGAGCAGAATAGATGAATCTACTGAAGTACACAGCTAAGGGGAACAATGGGAGAGACAGGAGAGGTCTGCTGTGTCATATATGGGTTAGTTCCCTGGCTGGGGATCGAACTCGGCCATAGCAGTGATAACGCTGAGACTTAGCCATCAGGGAGGTCTCTTAATGTGTAGTTTTAAAGAGAAACTAATAATACATTTAGTGAAGTGAATAAATAAGCAAGTGAATTCATGAATAAATTGACATAATATAAATGGAGAAGTCAGGATGAATGAAGAAACTTCAAACATTTTTTATATGTAGAAAGTTTGCAGTATTTCATTATTACTGATCTGCTTATAATTTTTCATTCTCACTTATTCAGGTTAATTTTTTTAATAGTTTCCACTCCTTAACATTTCTGACAATTCTGTATCAGCCAGAAATTGTCACAGGCTGCTTAACAAACTACTCCAAAACTCAATAATTACTTCATATTGATTGGGGTTCAATTGATCTAGAAAGGACTGATCTGGGATTGATCTCAGATAGCAGGTTGGATTCAGTTTTTCTCACATTTCTCTTCTTTCTAGGAAGAGCAGCTAGTTTCTCAAAGCAGAAGCACATGAGGCAAAGTCCTGTCTTATATTATCTAAAAGTATCACAAGGCTGGGTTCAAAATTAAGGATCTGAGAAGTCCATTCATTGCATAGAATCATGGAAAAGAATGAGTATTTTTCAACAATAATCTTATCTGCAGTACTCAGAGTTTTATGCTCTTTCCTAAGTGGTAAGCTAGTAATTGCCTACAAGGTCATTTTTATGGTTCATCACCTTCCATACTCCTGCCAATGTACTCTTTCTACCTTCTATTTCCTGCATTTTACACAAGCTCAAAGACTAGGAAACATAAATCTTTAGACATTTCCAAACTTTCATAGCAATGTCACTGAATATTTTTAAAATTCCCTATGCTATTTCTATTCAGTTTCTCCTTTTTTGCTCCATACCCATTATTCCCAGTGTTCTGAATCACTCATTCCTTCTTGCTGGTATAGTCACCCAAATTATATCCAGATTCAAGTCTAATATGTCAGACTACATACTATTTTCACTTTCCCACTAAAGTGTAACTTTTTCATGTTAAGCACCTATTTAAACATTATTTACTTATCTTAACACAGCAAATCTCTATTGAGCCATCTTAAGTGCCAAATATACTGCTACATGCAAGGATAAAATGGAGAACAAGGAGGGAAGGTCTTTTGGTTCTTCAAGATAGTGAGGTCAGAGTGAAAATATACATACAAATATTTGAGAAATATCTAAGAAAAATCTTAGATAATGATAAATACAGTCCACTGAACTGAAGATGATGTTTTGACAATTGAGTATCCCCTTCAGAATGGATGCAAGGAATGAAGAAGTTACATGTGAGTTAATATTTGAATGAAAAGTAAGTGGCAAATACATAAGGATCAGTGAAAAGAACATATAGGCACTGTGAACAGCTGGTGCAGGGACTTTGAGATGGTAAGGATGACTTTGCTGGGGGTTTGGTTTCCCAAAAGGGTCAGATAGAAATATTCTCAGTATAACAATAACAGACCTCCTCCAGTGTCACCTTGGTATGGGGAATTAAGGTCAATTAGTTAAAGAATGAAGATTATTTTAAGTTAAGACCAGCATAAGCCTAAAAGACTGAAGAGGAATTTTTCTCTTTGAGTCAGTCCTTTGTCATTTCCTGATCAAATAAGAGATTGTCATTCCCTAAGCTTTTGCCCTTTACCCTATCAAAAAGCAATCACTGTTTTCCTTTTTATGACCTAGAAACCTGTATCAGAGGATTATCAACCAGGCATAGATTTATCAGTGAACGTGTCCTCCCTATCTGAGAAACTCATCAGTTTACTCTCAGAATAAAAGATGAAGTCAATCTCTTCCTTGTTAAGTGAAGTCTCCTTCTCTCTCCCTGATGCTCCAAGTCTCTTAACCTAGGATATATATTCCTGGTTTGCCCCATTTTACTTTAGAATTAAAGCCATGTAAATTGCCCATATAAGTTATTACATTGTTTATTCCTCTGCTAACCCATTTGATGTGGTGTTGATTACTCATTTAGCTCAAGAAGAAAACAGAGCAGTGTGGGATTTTCCTCTGCTCCCCAATGTTGGTAAGACCTCAAAACAGGAAGAAGGCCAGTGTGGCTAGAGCATGGAGAATAAAAGGTTGAAAAATTATATTGAAGGAAGACAGAAGGAAAACCGTTTAAAGTCTTGAGACCAAGGAAATGAGACTTAGATTCCATACAAAGAGTGAAAGAAAGGCTTTGAAGACTTTTTAAGAGGGTAGCTGTGATGCTTTCTAAAAGGACATATTAGCTACGTTAGAGAATTGATTGGTCAGAACTAGTCAAGATTGGAAGAAGAAAGCACACTTATGTGAAAAGATAGCAGAGCAAACCCACAAACAAAAAATATCAAATCATGTTTTGTGTTGTTCTGTTTTGTGAAAGGATGGATTCAAGAGTTCCATTTAGGCAGATTAAGTTTGAATGATTTATTGGACATTTGAGTAGAATTTTCAAATCGTTGAATTAGAGGCCTGGAAATCAGTTGTTTAAGGCTATTAATTACAATTTTGGAAATCATACAGATACTATTGTAGTTTATAATAGTTTATAGTTTACAGTTTCATTTCAAGGTATGAAAATAATTGAGATTAAGGGAGGTTTGGTGACTTTTTTAACACAGGTGTGTGATGACACTAGAACTTGTCCTAAAGATGTGCTAAAGATGTGCTGTCAGTGCAGCTCTTTCAGAGAGCTGCATTGACTTCCTTCTGTACTTAAACCAGAGGAGCGAGTTAATTTCTTTAAAAAAAAAAAAAAACATATAAGACAAGGTGCAGTTGTCTGACAAGACCTAACCGTTTTTCTAAATCTGGCCATACATACATCACTTAACCAAACGGATGGCCCATTATAGTTTAACGCAAATTTGCCACTCTGGGTAATCAAAACTCCTGTGATCAAGGTGACACTTCTCACATCCAGCTAAATGGTAATTTACTTAAAATGCTATTTCTACTCTTTTCAGTGCTTCTATTTTCTCTCATTCTTCAGGGTCTTATGCATGCCAAGCCATGAAATCTTCCTTTATTTCCTCTAGTCCACATTAATATCTCACCTCACTTTATATAATATCTCACCTCACTTTACCATAAAATTGGACACCACTAGATTGTCTTATGACTATTTAATTGTCCTTGAGTGCTCAAGTGATTTTTTTCCTCTCATTTAGACCATACCTTCAGTGGGGGTTCTTACATCCTATTTATAAAAGCATATTAATGAAGAAAATGGAAGCTCTGGAATTCATGGGATCTGAATCCAGCTTCCAGTTTCATTCTTATCAATTTTGGACTGTAGGCTAGTAATTTAGTATCTCTAAGCTCTCAGTTTCCTTTTCTACAAAATAGTTTCTATTGATTCTGCTTCATAAGAATGCTGTTGACATGATATGAAGCATCAAGAATTTCTATAACAATGTTCTGCACATTGCAAATTCTCAATAAATATTGGATTCCCTATTTTCTTCCCCTTAGCATCTCAGCATCTATCTAAGTTCTGGGATCACCATAGGGGCTGCCATCTGCTAGGTGGACAAAGAAAGAAAAATATAATGGGTTATGAATTTTTATACCAAAGATTTCTGTTTGTTTGTTTTCCTTTTGCAATATCCCACTGTGACTGACTTGATTTTCTGAAATGTCCTTCTTAATCAAAGTGTTGCATGACCTGCAATTTTGCAAATTGAAGTGGATTAAAATTAGTTTTGTCAGAGAATTTCATGACACCCTCAACCCCCACCTGGAAATAATTGGAGACACCCTGGGGTATCACAGACCCAGGCTCGGGAATCACTACTCTCTATGTCGCCTCACTTGTGTTTTTATGAGAATTAAATTGACAGCAGCAGTTCATTAGGGAAGCGTGATTGAATGTGCATGGTTTGCTGATAAACTTGTAAGCACTTGGGGAATCATGAAAAATGCCTTCCTTTTTTCCCCAAGAAGTTGAACAGAAAAGGTTAAAATGTAGATATGTGCATATGCATGGATTTAACAAAAAAATAATTAGAAATAGATGTTCAATTCTAATAAGAAATTAGTTAATAGCAGGGTAGGCTTAAGAGAGCTACTTTATACTTTTTGCTTCTAGGGGGGATTGCAATTGTATGGGGAATATGAAAATAAAATTTATTAATTAAAAATAAATAAATAAATAAAAATCAAATTTCATCTAGGTGCTTTGGTGCCTATAGGTTGCACATCATGCAAAGTAAGGAATAAATGGAAAGAGAAGGTGGAGAGACAGAGTGAGGACAACTGTTCTCTGTGGTAGGCAGTGTTCACTGGGCTCCCACAAACTAAGGAAGAAACTCCTCCTTGGTTTGGACTATGGAGAACTAGTGGCAAAGCAAAAGGCAATTAGATCTGAATTGGACAGCTGTCCATGATGGATTTCTGAGAAGAGCTATCTCCCTAAAACCCATCAGTACATATAAGAGGTGTCATCCATAGCACTCATTAATGGTATTTGTCTTAGAGTCATTGACTGGAATCCATGTTAATACCACTGTTTTTTTTTAAGACTTTTAGTTTGAAATGGATCACCATGTTTCCCAGCACACCCAGTCAGGGAAGATACTCAGTAGAATTACTTATTCCTTGAGCATTTAAAGGTTATTCTAGGACTGTGGCCATGCTCATTAGTGAATGATCTGCAAACTAATTCCTCAGCCCAGAGGGTTCCCAAGGAGGAGAAATCTCATTAGGAAATCCTTTGACATTCCCTTCTTTGCTCCTTTCATCTGTTCATTTCATCCTGAGAAAAGCATGTGCTACTCCAGCTCTGCCTCCTTTGGCCAGAGGCCTAAACTCCTGGAAGCCTGTCACGCAGGAAATGTGGAGTGAAGGGGAAGAAGCTTTCTCTCAAGTCCCCAGGGACCCTTTCAACACTAATTACAGCAAATATCTCAGGCAGGTATCAGGCCCTGAAGCCAGTGAGGGTAGGTCAAGGTTGAAAGCTGTAGGGACCTTTCTTGTGCTTTCTGAAATTGCTCTGATCTTAATGTTTTCTCCCCCATCTTCTCCAAAGGACCCTTTTCTCCATAAGGACCAACTTAAAAAATGAGGGTAAAATATGGTCTAAAAAAATGAAGTCAGTATAACAAATGCATAACATATAACAGCTTAGGTAATAATATGACTAATAGTTAATATCTATGATTTGTTAGATCATGCAAAAGTACTTTATCTGTTTTCTAATTTGATCCTCATGGCAATACATAGATATTATTGGTGCTATTTTATGTTAAACAGATTGTGGCTCATGATAAAAAGTAGCTAGTCCAAAACCAGAAAACTGTAGAGTCAGATCTAAATTCCCAATCTGTATTTTGTCATAGTTTGTGCCGTACTAGGTTTCTACCATGCCAGGCTGCTAATAGATAAATGACAGATGATAGACAGACAGATAGATAGACAGATAGATAGATAGATAGATAGATAGATAGATAGATAGATAGATAGACAGATAGACAGGCATTGTTAATAAGAACAAAGGCATATATCAAGGTCAGCTTTGAAAAGATCTCTCTCATTCAAGTGTAAGATCTGATTGCTGAGGGCCTTCCCCAGAAGTCAGAGTGTGAGATTTTTGGGCTGTTTCCACTCTTGTCATTCCTGGGTGTAGATAAGCTCTCCTCCTGCCCCTAAGGATAAATCTTATTGATCATGTTGATACCAGCAATAAGCTCAGAATTGGCTCCCATCTGAGTTGTGCTCTTTGATAGTGATTTGTTCTTTCTTCAGTGATCATTGGTTTTGGTCTACTTTCCTTTTAGCAAACAAAATGCAATTAAACTTGGAGGCATTGTTTGAATTCTGTTCCCAGTGCCCCAAACTTTCTCTTCCAAATCAATCTAATCACAGAAAATGTTGAAGTTAAAATGGATCTGAGAGGAAAAAAAAGAGTGATATAACAAGAGGGTTGTGTTGCAAGTTTCTGGGTGGCCTTTTGCAAGGTCAAAGACCAAGAATACAAGAAAGGTTTGGGGGTTGATAGAATAAAGCAGACTGAATAAAAAATCAGAGTATTACAAGCCCATTCAAAATGTAGTTAAGTAACAATAACTTCAGTTTTGTACTAGTAGGGTGATGTAGGGTCTCTTTGAGTTTCTGTTTTTCATCTGTCTAATAATTCTTTGAATACTTAACTCAGGTTTTTTTTGGGAGGGGGTGAAATTTAATAGAACAATGTTATATTAAAATGCAGAGAGATATATTAGTCACATTGGAGATATTCAATGTATGTATTTATCTAAATACCCATCCATTCACATGTTTGCTTGCATTATCTGAGGCCAGCTCACCTGGTCTCAATTTACTCATCCATGAGTAAATGAGACTCAATTTACTAATCCATAATATGAAAGTAGTACTATTAGCCTTGTAGTTTCCACCACACCCTTTTCCATTTGGATTCTAATGATATGGTGAAAACTTAACAAATTTTAGAAATCACTGATTTCAAATCATATCTTAGTAAAATCATGTAGGAGAACATGAACAACCAGCTTCAAAGCTGTGAGTCTCAATTTACTCATATGAAAATAGTATTACTTGACTTACAGTATCTTTGTAAGCATGAGAGTTAGTGTGCTGAAGGATCAGACACCTTCTACTCTACTCACTTTTATTCTATCATCAACACCATAGTAATTGCTATTCTGACACAGAACTGTTATTTGGAAGAGTTAAGGCAAAAGTGATTTGAGAGAAATTAGTAAACTGGGACAGTCACATAGAAACAAACAGACTCATGGTCTAGTTGATGAAAGAAACTGAAGAAGTGCTATGATGGGTAGGAGGAAACAAAAGATAATATCCTGGCCCCATAGAATGAGAGCAAAATTTGAGAGGTCTACCATTCCCAAAGCCATTCAGAACATTTTTATGATTGTGCTAAGGAAGGTGGAATCTGCAAGTGCGTTAGGGATATTGAATCACTGATAACTCAAGGTGACCGTGCAAGATCTTGGGTCTTTCCTGGTGTTCAACTTTGATTGTGGTCAACTCAGTAATTTCATCCAATGTTTCAAAGAAGAAATAGGCTTTTACTAATAACTTTTACTAATTGACTACTAATAACTTTTACATACCTCCCCAGTAAAGACCATCTGAACCATTTGCAATTTGCCCTATATCATAGCTAACATAGGCACTAGAAGCAGCACAGGGCCTCAGGCTGTCCACAGAACCACTTAATCTAACTCAGGTTCTCCTCCCTACCCAATGCCCTCACCTGGTGATGCTAAAGTCATTTTCAGATAAGCAGTATCTTCTCTGAAAGCATTACCTGGAAACTTGTAAAGACACACATTCTATGTCTTCACCGAGCTCTCCTGGACTCAAAGATCTGGACTCAGGCCAAGCAATCTGTATTTTCTCATGTCCTCAGGTGAAGGTAATGGACACTGACATATGAGAACCACTGGGTGACAGTGCACTGTGCTCTTGTGACCCAGCTTGTGACCCACAAACCCCACAGCCCAACTTCTCCAAATGCCTTTTTTTAATGTATTGCTCTAATTAAAACCAGCCTGATGAGGATATTGCTTTATATTCAGCCTTCTCAAAGAGAGGTCTTAAAAATGTATTCTTATTGTAAAATAAAAAGGAGGTCAAGAAATGCACACAAATCCAAAACTTAACTTAATGAGTTGTTACAAGATGAATACTATGCAGGTCACAGAACTTTGCTGTCACCCTAGATTTCACTCCCTCTGTCCTTCACAAACATAAACCCTCACTTGACAGAACTAACTATTATGCTGACATTTACAGCAATTGCTTTCTTGTGTGTTTTTTTTTATAGTTTTATATCCATATATGCATCCCTAGGCACTAAAATTTACTATTGTTAATTTTCCCCCTAATTTGAGATGTCCTGTAAGTCTCTTTTTAATGTACTGCTTTCTCTTCTATCTTTTTTTTTCTATTTTAGGCTTTAATAAGATGAACCAAGAACAATCCTTACTTTAGGACTATAAAACCCTATTCTTTTTTTATCAATTTTATTTTATTTAAATTTTATTTTTAATTTATATAATTTTACATCATTTTTTAATTTTTTAAAGAGATCTAACTTTAAATGATTAATGAATTATGTAGCACCCTGTTCTGATATTGCAAGGACTCCTGCAAAACAGAGGGTATTTATAAACAGAAAGGGTGGGACAAGGTTACAAGCAAAAGAAAAAAAAAGATTATTTCAGGTAAAGCCACCTTCCTTAAGGGAAGGTGGAAGGGGGGGGTGTCACAGGTGCTAATTAGGAAACTCCAGATTGACTGATTTAGGATTACACTTTTGGGAGAGGCAGAAATTGCAACAATATTAGACATTAAATCTAGGCGAGGACCCAACATAAATGACTCCATTTTGGGTCAGTTTTTTTTTTTTTTTTCCTTCATCTCATTTCTTTCCTTACAGTTTGCATGATGAAAATATTAGATGCTAGGATTTATTATCCAATCTGGGTTTTGCTGACTACATACTCATGATGCAGCATAAGACGTTCCTCTGTCCTTTGCAAATTGCTGTAATCATTGCCATTTAAACACTCTCTTCTTAGCCTTCAGTAGAAGAATAATTTGTGCCTTAAATCCTTTTTGATTTGTACGTGTTAAAGGCTGCCTTTGTATCTCATCATAACATCATATGACATGATGTCACAAAGCATTTTGTACATTTTTTGTACCAGACTGGAACCATCTATTTCGATAACAAGCCCTACTTTCTATTTCTCTGAAATGGGTTATCAAGAATACTATCTGGTACTATAAAAGCTCTTTGTGGCTGGGTAGATTTCTAGGCCTGTCCTGTATGAAGCTAAATGCCTTAGGACTTCATATTGATAACTTTTTTTTTTTCTCATTGCTGTATTGTTTATTTATTCCATGGTTAGAAACGAACATATTCTATGGTTAGACAACTAACATTGCCTAGTTATTACTTATAAATTGGAGCATTTTCAGCTTTTTTTGTAAGTGAAGCTTTCTTTTTTTATTTTTTATTTAAATTTTATTTTTATATTCCCCATACAATTACAACCCCCTTATTTTGACCCCAATCCCTCCTTTCCTAGCCCCCCAACCCCCCATAGAGTGTCTCTGGTTCATAGTTGTTTGTTGATTTTGATATTTTCTTTCGTATAGTTATTCTTTTTCCTGGTCCCTCATTTTAGTTTTCTAGAATCCTGCTATGAGTGAGACCATCCGGTATTTTTCTTTTTCTTTCTGGCTTATTTTGTTGAGCATGATCCCTTCCAGCTCCATCCATGTTGCTGCAAATTGCATGGGTTTATCTTTTTTGAATGCTGAGTAATAGTCCATGGTGTATATGCACCACATCTTCTATAAAGCTTTCACTGGACTTCTTCTCTGAACATCTGTGACTTCTTACTTCCATAGAAAGAATCCCAATGACACAAGGAATTCATATTTAGAATACTTCATAATAACTTATGTGTTTTATGTCACATTGTACACAATACTTTCAGGATATCACATCAATGTTAATACTCTACCAATATGCTTAATACTGATACTCCTACCAATACACGTTTACTGAAAATACCACATGTTTTTACATATTTTCTCCTCTCCCTCACTTTTTTAATAAAATGTATTGTCAGAAAATATAGGTATTTCGGGCCTCCCCAGTGGCGCAGCGGTTGAGCGCTGGGTTGCGAAGCTGCCCGCAGCCTCTACAGAGCCGGTTCGAACCCTGGCCGCCAGGTGAGGGTCCCACATGGCGCGCAGACCTCTCCTGCCACCCGCTGCTCCCCTCAGCAGTGTACTTCGGTCCTTCTGCCTGCTCTGCTCCCCGCTCTGGCTCTGGTGAATTCTCTCACCCTCCCGCGCTTCTGACTGTACCCAGTGCTTGTATAAATAAATAAATAAATCTTTAAAAAAAAAAAGGAAAGAAAATGTAGGTATTTCATACTTATAATTGTTCCCTTTAGTTTTATAATTATATGTTAATGTATAATATATATCCACATCATTCTATATAACATTCTATATTAGATTATATGTATACTAACAACTTATATATGTACACTAATGTATACACATACAAATATTTTTAGAAATGTTATATATATTAATGTGTATAATAATATAAACTACTGTAGCCATTGTCTCCATTTTCTTGTCTCAGTGATTTGCTTAATCCACTGCAGGCAGGCTTGGGTTCTTATTGCCTGCTTAAAAAAAAAAAAAAAACAAACTTTTCAATAATCATCCATTAGCTCCATCTTGCAAAATGAAATGGCAAATTTCCAATGCCAATATTTCTTTTATTTTTTATTATTACTATTTTTTTTTTATTTTTGCATAGAAGAACTGGTGTGTAAGCCAGAGGAGCAGAGGATGAGAGGATTCACCAGAGGCAGTGTGGGGAACAAAACAGGTATATTTACTGAAATACACTACTGAGGGGAGCAGTGGGTGAAGAAAGAGAGGTCTGCTGCGCCATGTGTATTAGCTCCTTGTCGAGGAATGAACTCAGGCCATAGTGGTGATAGTAGTGAGACTTAAAACCCTAGGCCAAGGAAGCAACCAATCCAAATATTTATTGATCTCTCAGCTGCAATGAGCCAACAATCTCTTTCTTCTACTTGGATGGGATGGATGCATTTCAGAATAGCTCACACTCCTGCTTGTTGTCTCTTGACTGACCACTTTTCTCAATGTTTCTTCTTATTTCATACCTCTAAATGTTTTTGGACCTTGAGGCTTTGAAAAAAAGTCCCTTTCTTTCTTCTTCTTTATGATGATCGAACTTGAGCTCTTAACCAGAAAGTCTATAGTAGAATCTCTTCCCTTTCTCCTGGTTAAATCTAACTTCTTAAGAATGGGGGTGGGGGTGGGGTGGGGGAAGACTCAATAACTCTGTAAGATGAAACTATTCCTTTATTTCTCCCAATGCAGGGACAATTGTTTGTACATAGTAAGGGAGGCTATATATTAAGAAATGGATTTAGCTGTCCTTTACATTGAAGTCCCATTTTCATTGATAAGCAGTTTTGTCAGAGGTGATCCTGATGAGGAGCTTTCTGGGGCTCCCTGATAAATTTCCCAGGAAAAAGCAGCAGAGACTGCCATCAGCTTGATGGTACACACACTGCATATTGCCCATCATTTTTAAGTGCCATGTTATGTCACCCCTGGTTTCCACCATTTTTAAAGCAAATTCCATATTCAATGTTCTGAGGTGAAAGGAGTCACTTTTAGAATAATAAGAATTGATACCCTTTATTTTATGCTGGTGGTTATGCTTTAAAAAAATAGTACTTTTTTCTTACATCATTGTTAATTTTTTTTTTAAGATTTATTTATTTATACAAGAATCGGGTACAGGCCAGATGCGCAGGAGGGTGAGAGGATTCACTGGAGACAGAGCGGGGGACAAATCAGGCAGACTTATGAAATACACTGCTGAGGGGAGCAGGGAGCGAGACAGGAGAGGTCTGCCATGCCATGTGGGACCCTCGCCAGCTGACCGGGATTCAACCGGCACTGCAGAGGCTGCGGACAGCTTCACAGCACTGCACTCAACCACCTGCACCACCAGGGGAGGCCCCATTGTTAATTTTTGGAAAACATGATTTCTCCCCTCAGGAGTAGTCACTGCGGTTCTCCCATCACTAAAGCACTCATAGTCCATCCTGCCCTGTTGACACCCCTTCCCCAGGGATTCCCCTGCCCCTCCTGAATCCCTCATATCTATGGTCAGCTTTGAATGTTTGTCTCTGTCTGACCCTTGGTTTGATTTTTCTATATTCCAAGAGATTGATATTTTAAGTCAAACCAGGTAGAAGTGTTAGCCTGAACAAGCATACAGAGGCCAGGTAATCAGAGCAATATTAAAGTCATGCCAAACAATTTGCTTTTTTGTTTTTGTTTGTTTTGTCTTCGTTAAGAAGTAACCATTGGAAGATAATGAGTTGTCTGTGGCTTTCCAAGTTACCTTAGTTCGCTAGCTAGCATTGTCAAAACAAAATACCACAAACTGAGTGACATGAACATCAGACATGTATTGTCTTATCATTCTAGAGCCTAGAAATATGAGATCAAGGAGTTGGCAGGACCATGCTCCCTCTGTAGGAGCTGGGGAAGAATCCATTCAAGGATTGCCTCCTACGGCCTCCCTAGTGGCACAAAGGGTTGAGACTCAACCTATGAAGTTATCTGCAGCAGGAGTTCGATCCCTGGCCAGGGAGCTACCCACAAGGTGCAGCAGACTCACCTGCTGCTCCCCTCAGCAGTATATTTCAGTCACTCTGCCTGTACCGTTCCCCGCTCTGTCTCTGGTGAATCCTCTCACCCTCCACACCTCTGGCCTGTACCCCTGTTCTTGTATGTATAAATAAATAAATCTTAAAAAAAAGGATTGTCTCTTAGTTGCTGGTAGTTCCTTACCTTGTGACAGCACAGCTCTACTTTTCATATGATGTTTTCCTACAGTGCCTGCCTCTGTGCTCAAATGTCCTGTTTTTTATTAGTTCCATTCTACTTTGGTTAATTTTCATGTAAATATTGACACTGTAAATTATTTCCTTATTTCAAAATATGGTCATATTTTGAGGTACTGGGAGAAGAACTTCAATATATGAACTTGGGAGGGATGTATTTCAACCCAAAATATGGATGCTCATCAAAGATACTTTTGTCATCATATGCAATACAAATGTTGCCTCACTGAAGTTGGCCCAGTTTTCTTCTATCATTAGGAAGTGCATCTGCTGTGGGATGGATAGAAAAATCCTGTCAGGGACCCTCTGTAGTCTTGCTGTTTCTATAAATGGCCTGAGTAAGGCAGGGCACAAGGACCGCAATATAACATGCAGCCAGTGCTCACTGCTCATGAAGAAGATCCACGAGGAAGTAAGAGCCAGAACAGAACAGAGAGATGGAGGCTGTGCCTCTTTATCTCCATGGGTGATGCTCAAAAAGCCTCTGTTTTCCTGTCTGGGAGCATTCACCAAAGTTAGGCCAAGAGAAGTCAAAGTAATTTAGATTCAATCTTCTCTCAGAAATGAAATGAACAGAAGTTTTATTAAAAGGAAATGAAGAGGAAATTGAACTTTCATATTTCATTGTGCAATTGCGATGACAAAAAACAATATTCGTGGACAGAAGTTTGAAAGATTGTTATTTATATGTCTTTTCTCCCCCCTTGCATTCACCTACACTCTACTTACTCTTGTCAAAATAGGGGTCAAGACATTTGTTTCCCCTTAAGAGCTGAATCATGGTAATAAAACATGAGTAGCCTAAACTAATGTGTTCTATAATATTTTTAAACACACTTATATTTTCTATACAGAATGAATTTACTTAAAGTAGTTAATAGTGGAAATGGAATAAAAGCCATTATCTTCATATCATTATTAGCTAAACACAGACATAATGTATTTTGGGCCCTTTTTATCTTTTCTTGGGGAAGAGTATATTAGGTTACATCCACAGTGAATAAAATCATAAAGGGATTAGAAATTGCTTTAGCAAATTTTCCTATTGAGTAATCAGAACATGAATTTTTAGGATTACATTTCTATTTAGTTGTGTCATTCTATATAAAGACAGTATGATCGAGCTAGTCTACCTATCACTGAATGATTTAAGAGAAAGGACGTTACTTTCCTCATTTGAGGCTCTCTGGACACTAAAATGTTGGTTTGGATGGCCGTGTTGGGTCCTCATGGTGTAGTGAAGGTTCCTTAATATAGGACATTATGAATGTGTAATGGTTGTGTTGAGAATAGCTGAAGTCCTATTTAGAAGTGGGCACTTGGAACTGCTTTCTCCATAATATTCAGTGTGTTCAGAGAGTTCTCTCATATCCTTTTTCACTATGGAGTTCGTGATATTTCTTAACCAGTGGGGATAGTGGGCTGCATCATTATTAGGTGAGGCCGTGCTAATAAATGACCTTAGCCATGAAGGCTTAGTTAAATAAAAAAACGATCACTTATCCTACCTGTCCCACATAGGTGAGTAGGAACTTTCCTCCATGCATTACTCAGGAAACTAGGCAGATAAAGATTTCACCTATATAGCTACACTTTAAGTTATCACAGCAAAGGGAGGGTAATACTGGAAGGATACTGGAAAAATGCATGTGAAGTTTCCCCATCACAGCTCCCAGGTGATACACATCCGTTGCAATCACATTGATGGGTTAGAATTAGTCACATGCAACTAACTAATTTCAATGAGCTTAGAAATCTTGGGATTGTTTAGTGACTGGTAATGTGGATCCAGGTTCTCTACACACAATGAGCTTTAGTGTTGCTGGTGGCTGAATTTTCAAGTGGTTGGCAATGCTGGAATGGGG
Organism: Talpa occidentalis; assembly: GCF_014898055.3. Taxonomy (NCBI): domain Eukaryota; kingdom Metazoa; phylum Chordata; class Mammalia; order Eulipotyphla; family Talpidae; genus Talpa; species Talpa occidentalis. The sequence continues at coordinate 31,319,349 of NW_023601754.1, forward strand.
AAAGGATGCAAGGGAAACTGGAACACCACATGGAATGAGGTAAGAGGTTAGGAAAGAAGAAATGGGGAAGAGCCTTTAGTGTAAAAAAGTTATAATTTGGGCCTCTCTGATGGTGCAGGGGTAAAAGTCTCAGCACTATCAGACTATTGCCAGCCACTACGGCCTGTGTTCAATCCCCAGCCAGGGAGCTGACCCACATGGTGCAGCAGACCTCTCCTGCCTCAGCAGTGTATTTCAGTGGATCTGCCTGTTCTGCTCCCCAATCTGTCTCTGGTGAGTCCTCTCGCTCCCGCACCTCTGGCCCATACCCCAGCTCTTGTATGCATAAATAAATAAAAACAAATCGTTATAAAAACAGCTATGATTTGGGAAGGTTATTCAGGAGTCAGTTCATTTCCTTGACTGCCCAACTAAGTGTTTATTACATCTTCAACTCTGTGTCCTTTTTATTATAATTTTCATATCCATAGGCTCTATATTTATAATAAGAACATCACCTTAGCAAGGTGGAAGAATAGATGCTTGGAGGGAAGAATCAAAGAACTAACATTTATTTTAGAGAACTCTGTCAGTTGATATTATTGCCTTCTAATTAATTAAAGGGTTATTTCTGAGAGGGCACTAGCTAGCAGTGGCTCTCAATGCAAGGAGGGACTAGCAAAGAGGAATGGATTTGCATTAAAGCAGAAGAGATTGAGGTCTTTAGCAGAGGAATTCTGCCCTTGAATATAATAAATGCTGAAGATGGTTAGCAATGGGCAGGGATGGAGGGCTGTATATTCCTAAAGAGTGGAGGGTCTGAAATTTAGCACTGAGTGTCCTTAAATTGTCATCTAGTCCATCTCCTTGATTTTATTGCTGGAATATAAACACCAGAAGAATTCATTTCATAGAGCGTTAATAGGTGTTCTTGGAAAATAGCATTCTGTGGATAATTAAGTTCAGGAAATGCTGCTTCAACAAAGTTAAGGAGTTATGTGTGCTGCAGGGCTCCTTCCAGTCTTTAGTAACTAGAAAAGAGGAATGGATTTGCATTAAAGCAGAAGAGATTGAGTATGTTAATTCACACAGCTATTCTCCAGGAGAAGGGCAGAGTGAGGAATCGTTCCTCAAGATCTGACCATAGTGCATGATTTTGTTTAGTGTCAAATAATGTCCGTGGTGAAATGTGTTTTAGAAATACTGAAATAGAGTCATTTTTTCTTGAGAATTTAAACAGGAAAGTTTTTGTTAGAAAGGGGATGCACCTATAATCTTTTCTCCCACTCGACTTCATTAATGTCAGCAGTTCAAATATCAAGCCCAGGAATAGTTTTCTTAGAGGTAATCTTATCTATATCACTTAGCAGCTTTTTGCTTTCTTGGTCTTTGGGTTCACAGTGGGAATTTAAACCTCACCGAAATTGCAACCTTCAGCCTAGCCTTTTACTGTTGTCTGCTTGGAGATCCATTTAGTCTGTGTGTGGTGTGTAATGTGGGAGGATGTTCTCGCTGGCACCTGCGGAATTCTGCTGCTCTTCAGTTCCCTCTCTATTAGGATGGTTTTGTATTTAGGCAAAACTAAGATGAAAAGAGGCATGAAAACACAACCTCGGAGAGTTCTGTTCTAATCACCAACCTTGGGAGCCTCTTTCATTTCTGCAGCTATGGTGGGATAGCATCTTAGAAACAAATTTAGTGGTATTTGCTCTGGATGGAACCTCTGCTTCTTATACATAAATCTGATATTGGAAAGCTACCATGATCACAAACTATAAATAAATAAATAAACACAGGGCTTTGCATGTGTATAATAATATCACTCTTAGTAAAAAGGCCCCACTTTTCAGAGCCACAATTCTTCATGGGCATATCCTGATCATCATGACTCTGACAGAAGACACTGAAAGGATACAAGGGGATCTGACATTTTTAAGTTAAGAATACATCGATGAAAATGCAGAATGAAAGTCACTTTGTGTCCAGACAGTAGTTTATTTTCTCTGATCGCTTTGAAAAGTAGAAAGCTGCTACAGAAATGACCTTCTGACATGCTCTCATACTGAGCTCATTTTTGAGAACCTGGAAGCATTAAGTTTTAGTTAAAATTAAAATTCAATAAAGGTCAGTTCTCTAGTCTATGAAAGAGAAATCAGAGCATAAGGATAGCTGAGTAGATCCCACCAATATGACCTATAGCCGTTAACAATAATAATTTCCATGACTGGGCAAGAGGAAACCAAGGACTTGGGTGAACAAAATGGTGCCACTTTTAATAAAAAGAAGGGGGAAATAGGGAAAATGAACATCCATTGTTAAAATAATTAAATATCTTTCTTCCTGGTATTATGTCTGGTGTAACTATCTATGGTTATTTTCATTTTTATTGAAGGAACTCAGCTTGTATTTGTGGTTAATAATATTAGGGATTTTCAGATATATTTTAGTAACACTTTTTACTGGAATGGTTTTTCAATCAGTGTGGAGAACTGGAGCAGAACTTAGAACTTTTTGCATTTATTGAAAATTGAAAACTAGCTGGAATGTGAATGTCAACACAGATTACTGGGTCTATTTGGATCTACTAACAAATGTCACTAAATCACTTTGCATACCTTTGAAGTAAGAGGATGCAGAAGGTGGGTTTTGTTCTTTGGTTTTGTTTTAGTATGCAAGCAAGTGGAACAAATGTGTGTATGTGTGAGCATTGGGTAACACATGTGTGGCCTGGTGCAAAATAAGTGTGAAGTGATCTGGATATTTCCATGTAAATATCATGTTTGACTTAAATTACAGACACATGTTGAGACATACAGAGGAAGTGGATACATCATTGATATTTGTAAGGATCTGTATTTTAAGAAATTAGAATATCATGAAGAGTATTGAAAACAAATGCAATAATAATAAACCTACATTCTCCTCTGCTAACCATTATCATATTTCTATGAAGGGAGCACTATTATACCCTTTTGCAGATTGAAAAAGTGAGGCCTTTAATTTAAACTTCCTTTGAAAATCCATACATTTAGTAAGCATTGAAATTTGGATAAGATTTTCCATAAATACCATGGATAGTGAAGTGGACTGCAGTTTCCTGATTAGACAGAAAATAAAAACTCTGGTGTATGTGGCATTTTAAGATGTCACAGGTCATTTCTTCCACCCAACAGAGAGATGCTGGTTTAACATTTTCCTGTACATAATGTGCACACAGTCATTTTAATATTGAGCTAAGTTTCAGTTTATTTTTACCAAGGACATTGAAAACAAGCTCTGACATGAAGCAGGGGATTGTCTCACTCCATCATACAGCTGCTAACAACCATGTTTCTTCATGGTGGATCTTAAGGATCTTTGAGACACCAATTGTTGCTGCATCTAGAGTGTTTTATATTTTTATTTAATCACTATTCCTAGTATTGATGGTGAGTCACTCTCTTCTTCATTCCAGAACCAAACTTGGGTTCAGCATGGAGGGAAGATGGGGAGAGCACAGGTCCTGAGCTTCACATCTTCCTCTTGATCTGCTGCATATGGACTCCCTTTGCCCTGCAGGTGGAGTCCCTCACTGGCACTCACTGACATTTCTCTGACTCCACTGAAGATGAATTCCATGAGACAGGGCTGGTTTTACCTGTTTGCTTGATTTTCTGCTAAATCCCTAGTACTTAGAAGATTACCTGACTCAGAGTAGGGATCCAAATAATTCCAACCGAATGAAGGAATCATCCCCTTACTAGCTGCAATTCTGGTCACACCCAGACTCCCTTCATGTAGAACACTTCAGAACCAGAACATGTAGGGCCTTATGACATGTTCCATCATTCGCCTCACTTCAGATTTTGCTGCTTCTCATGAAACAGACAGAATACATTCCTTTTACCTTTCCCAAGTCAGAAATAAAAATTGCAGTACTCCTACCAATGTATATAATTTAACTTTTTCTCTATTTTCAAATGACAATTCCTTCTCTTGCTAATTCTTACCAGTAAGAAGCACCTGAACAAATGAAATTCTTTTTTCAAAAGCATTTTTCAACTTTAGCTTGAAACAGTAACCAGAAATAAATGATAGAAATATATTTTTCATGTTTATATTTTCTCCTCAAAAAAGCAATATAGTTATACCATAGACATTTTAGATAGTAAAATGATAAACAGCCTGCATAATTATATCTTCCAGAGATTTTGCATGATTATGGTGTCTATTCTTTCCTAAACCCCTCTCTTTTCTATCTATACACACAAACACACACACACACACAGACACTACACATAGAAAATTGCATATGTGTTTTAGTAAATTTCCCCCCTTCCAAACACAAAATATTTTACTACACAAATTTTCCCCTGGGAGTTTCACATCATGATACACTAAGAGGATATGATATGAACTTGTCTGTTCCAAACACAATGAAACACTGGACATAATTTTACAAAACCAGAGAGAGCAGAGTGGTCAAAGAGATAGCAAGGATATTAGAATGCGAGAAAGATCCAGATTAAAACTGGAAACCACGATCTTGAAATTCAGAGTAACCTGTTGACATAAGAGATGCAGCCTTGGGCTCCCGTGATTCAGAGACATGGAGGGCAGAGAGGGTACACACAGAAAAGACACAATCTACGTGAATAAAGAACTGCAGTTTCCACCACTGACATGATGAAGAAAATTTCTGCCCAAATCTCTCAGAATATGAATTTTTACCCTTCCCCTCCATGAAGATCTGAAAATCCTATGCTTGCACAATATATTTGTATGGCCTAAGTTTTCCAAACTCATGTGGTGTCAATATCCCTTGACAATATATTTACATAAAGAGTAGTGCCAGATCTCAGCAAACATGAGCCTTAGTTTTAGGGACTCATCTATAACACAGGGTGTCAGATACTCCCACCCAAGACCAGAATCTCTCTTATTTTTTAAAATTTATTTATTTATTTAAATATTATTTTATTTTATATAATTCTCACATCTTTTTTCATCTTTGCACAATGTATGCATTTTCATTTTGATTATATTCCTCATACAATTGCACCTCTCCCCTTATTTTGACTGTAGTCCTTCCTTCCCCCCCCCACTGTAGTGTGTCTCTGGTTTATAGTTGCTTGTTGATTTTGATCTTTACTTTGTATTGATTAGTCTTTTTCCTGGTCTCTTATTTAGGTTTTCTAAATTCCTGCTATGAGTGAGACCATCTGGTATTTTCTTTCTCTTTCTGGCTTATTTCGCTGAGCATGATCCCTTCCAGCTCCATCTATGTTGCTGCAAACTGCATGTGTTTATCTTTTTTGATTGCTGAGTAATATTCCATTGTGTATATGTACCACATCTTCTTGATCCAGTCATCTATTTTTGGGCATTTGGGTTGCTTCCATAGCTTAGCTATTGTAAATAGTGCTGAACACAAAGAGAAACCCCACCAACTGGGAGAGAATTTTTGCACATAACACTAACGATAAAGGACTGATCACAAAAATCTACAAAGAGCTGATGAGACTCAGCAACAACAAAGAAAATAATCCAGTCAAAAAATGGGCAGAAGAGCTAAAAAGAAACGTCTCTGAAGAAGAAATGCAAATGGCCAACAGGCATATGAAAAAATGTTCAACATCACTTGTAATCAGGGAAATGCAAATCGAAACTACAATGAGATACCATCTCACACCAGTGAGAATGGCACATATTAAAAAAAAAAAACTAGCAACAACAATTGTTGGCGAGATTGTGGAGAAAAAGGAACTCTCCTGCACTGTTGGTGGGAGTGCAAACTGGTCCAACCACTATGGAGAGCTGTGTGGAGATTTCTGGACCTACTAAACACAGAGCTTCCATATGATCCAGCAATTCCACTCCTAGGTATTTACCCAAAGGACACAGAAACAGTAATTACAAAGGGTACCTGCACCCCTATGTTTATAGCAGCAGATTCTCTCTTAAAAGGAGCTTAGAGTTCATAAATACAGAGCAAAAGAAGAAATCACACTCCTTGAAAGAGAGCTGCATATGCAAGTGACAGGAACATGAGCACCAGTGTTGTACCCAGACCATTGGACCTGGTGCATCTTTCTAACAATTTTTATAGCTTATGTCACATAATTATTCTTAATAATAGTCATGAGATCTCATGATAATGGTCCTAGCTAGTGAAGGCATTGAACCAATGAAACTTGTATTTCATTAAGCTTCCTCTATGGAATCAATCCCCATGGAAAATAAAATAAATTTAATAATGCATAAAATGAAAAAAATAAAGGATTGATTTAATTGCATTAATGTCTTTTTTTTTTTTGAATGAGTGGAAAAGACCTCAAAGAAATACTTCCCAGGAAGAGCAGTCAAAGGTTCACAGAATGATGTGACATTGCATGTAGAATTGAAGTAGCTAAAGCTGTTTCTGTGTCTTTACTATCTCTGCACTATTTTTATTTAGTTTTGAACCTGGATTTGCACTCAGGAATACAAAGCACTACAGGGTTAGAAAACCAATAAAATTGAAAGAGAGAACAAAAAATATTCTGAGCCCTCAGAGCTTGCTTTCTATACAAATGTGTGTAGCTAAGGTAAAAGGAGGTACACCAGGTACGTGAACTCTGAATTAACTTTCATGTGTAATATAATGTTCATTAAAAGATAAGTAATAAAAATGCCCAAATTTAAACTTTTGTGTGTGAGTGTGTAAAGTAATTAAAACTCAACATTAATTGCAACAGTAGTTTAGAACTTAAACCTCCTTTTCATGGAGGAATGACTTCTATAATTTGTATTGATTAGAATTTTAAGTATATGGTGATAAAAATACACTGAGTTATCCTTATTTAAAGATATCCTTATTTAAAGATATTATTCATCAACTAGATCCAATATATTAGCCTAGGTACACCACTGACTAGTATATCAAAACTTGAATTAATAGAGCAAAATGAAGTGAAAATAAAAGTAGTAAAAAATAATAATCACCTTTCGTCTCTTCACTGCAATTATTGACATTGTTGTTTTTTTAAATTATTCCAAATATTAGACAAAAATTAATTGTAAGAAGTTAGGGAATTATTAGGATTAAAATGTTCTAAAGGACCTTGAATTTTTTGAAAGGAAAATTGAGAACCTAGTTGGCTACAAGTGTACTTGACATATACTTAGCACATATAAATGTCAAAGATAAGGGTAATCACTTAAAACATGAAAGTACAATAAAAGAAGAATTGGAAAAAAAAGTTATTAAAATAAACAAAAATGTATAGTAAAGAAAGCCAGGCAAGTAGAATAAACATTTTCATAGAAAAGACATATGATGTACACTTGAAACCTGTATTATAAACCAAAGTTGCTTTGGTATATAGAAAAATAAAACAAAGAGACAGATAAAAACAAACCAAAAACAAACCCTAGAAATCTGACTGTATAGTCAAGGTTCTCAGAGGGCCAGGGTGGGAATAAAGGCAGGGAGAGATCCTGATGGACCATGTTGGAGGACTATGGATGCCTTGGGGATGGATGTGGTTTTGCAACACACAGCTGAAGTGAACCTGTAACTATGAATTACATACAGTGTTCTAAACTGATGACAACTCAATATAAAAAGACAAAAATAATTTTTAACAAAATATTAAATATATGGAAGAATTAAATCTTTATCAGTAAATGGCCAAAAGCAAACAGTCTAGCAAATAGTAAATATAGGTATTTTAATTATAGCACATGCTATTTATAAATTATTTAGAGCAACAATTATTTTAAGGATACTGATAACTGGAAAAATTTGCAAGAAAAAATAACTTATAGCCAACGTATATGTCCCTGTATCATTGGAAAAATCCCAGAACAGTAAAGAAAAATAAACAAATCCATTTTCATTGCCAATTCCTATGAAAAAGATATGACCTAAAATGTCCAGTTAAGATTTAAGATCCTCAATCTGATAGAATGCTGAAACAATGAATGCATGTCTCTTATGTAACAAATTGACTTACATACAAGCTGCACAGAAATTCTGAATGAAGAGCAAATTACAAATCAACAAAATTCTTTTTAATTAAAAACATATTTTTGGACATACAAAATAATACTAAGTACAAATTAAGATTTTTTTGAATTATAAAAAATATGCCATCTACTAAAATGTGTGTACTGCAACTAGTGAAGAATTTGGAGGGCATTATGCAGGCTTAAGTGTGAAGTAGGAGGAAAAAACAATAGAAATTAATGGCAAGTATTCAATTCAAGATGCTAATAATAGAATAGTAGTCTACACTTCAAAGAGGAGTATTTAAATATAAAAGGAGAATATTAATGAACCTCTGAAGAGAAAAAATGAATATCACTAACAGTAGAAATTGGCTTCATGAAATTTCAAAATAGAAAATAATAAATGGGCAGTGGTAATGAGCATGGTGAATAAAATCTGTAAATAAGGAGAACTATAAATCTCTATATAATCAATATTTTTTTAAGTATAAGAAAAATTTCCCATGTCATTGGATATTGTTCACAAATAACATTAACTGATTATTACATGCTATTAACTTGCAGAATAGTGGCAGGACTACCTAGCAAAACATTAAGAGCCTGTATAACAGAAATCAGCCATACCCTTACCATTCCCCTAGTTCAAGCTAAAAGAGAATCTTCTCACCAGACTCTTGTAATAGAAAAGAGAGAAATGATAGTAATCATTCTTGCTCTTCACTTGTCTACTCCAATCCTGTAATAGTAACAGGTAACTAAGGGACATTTTTTATTGTTTAAAGGTAACAGTGAATATTTTTTAGCAGAGGGGCATTGCTGCTAACTAATGAGAAAATAATAATTTATCTTAGGACATAACTTCACTGTTTTGTATTAACTTCTCCTGGCCCTCAACATTCCACATCTTTCTCTCTTTTGCTAACTCTATTTGCTATTCAAACGGTAAAATCTGGACTGAGTTATATCTCAAGACATCACTACCTGGTTGATAAAAACCCTACTTTAATCAGAAGTTTCTCTAAATTGGTGCTACTGTTTAGGTCAGTGTGTTACATCATAATTGGTGAGTAATTGTTCAAGGAAACAAAACAATGTAGCAAAAGCTGGTGGGAAAATTCCTTATAAATCAGTGAGCACTGGGTGTCCCTGGTGGTGCAAGTGGGTGAAGTAGCAACATTATGAAGCTATCAGCAGCAGACCTCTTCTGTCTCGCCCGCTCCTCGAGGACCCTCAGCAGTATTTTTCAGTAGAACCACCTGTTCTCCCCACTCTGTTTCTGTTGAATCACCTGCCCGCCCCCCGACCCCATACCTGTGGCCTATACCCCAGCTATTGCAGGCATAAATAAATAAATAAATATATATATATATATATATATATTTTTTTTTTTGTGGGACCCTCGCCGGCGGCCGGGGAATGATGGGCGCTGCAGAGGCTGCGGGCAGCCTTGCAACCCAGCGCTCAACAGCTGCACCACCAGGGGAGGCCCCATAAATAAATTTTTAAAACAATAAATAAGTGAGCACCTACTTTTATTTTCCCCTTCCCCAACTCTTTAGTAGGCCAAGTTTAGATAATGAAGAAAAGACCATTATACTTCTTTATAAAAACCTCTGATATAATTATTTTTGAAAATCTTCACCCAATGATGGATTTTCACATTGGTTGTAACATCTTGCTATTATGAAAATTCTGTAATAGACATACATGTAATTTTATTCATCACCTCTAATATCCCTCTTGTAATATACTTAAATAACTAATAAATCAAAGGGAGTGAAGAATTTTAAGGATTCAAGTACATAGTATTTTATTAATATTCATTAAAAACTTCTAATTTATGCAACCTACCAGTAGAATTTGAATTATCCATCTCATTTCAGCCACATGAACTTGACAAGTCAAATATTATTTTTCTTATCTAAGTAGATAAATATGGCATCTAACTGTTGTTTTAATTTATTTTACTAGTTAGACTATTTTGCTTTTAAAATGACATTATTTCTTTGCTTGTCTATTTTCCTTTTTTTAAAAGATTTATTTATTTATTTATACAAGAACTGGGGTACAGGCCAGAGGCATGGGAGGTAAGAGAATTCACCAGAGACAGAGCAGGGAGCAGAACAGGCAGAATGAGTGAAATACATTGCTGAGGGGAGCAGCCGGCGAGGCAGGAGAGGTCTGCCCCACCATGGGGGTCTCTCCCTGGCCGGCTGGGAATCGAACCCACGCTGCAGAGGATGTGGACAGATTCACAGCATAGCACTCAACCCTATGCGCCACTGGGGGGGCCCTTGCTTATCTATTTTCTATGCATTTACACACTCTTCTAGTGTAGTATTAACAGTTTATCCTATTGATGGACGTGCTTATTTTTATATTAAAGCTTTGAATCTGTTGCCTTATGGTTTATTAATATTATAAGTCAGTGCTTTGTTGTTTAATTTTTCTTATAATACATTCATACTTGTTTTTATTTTGTGATTTTCAATACTATGTACTCTAACAAAATGTCATCTTGATATTGGTTAAATATTCACCTTTATGGCCTTCTTATTTTATTTCACTGTTTTGGTTGTGTACATTTAATTGTATAATCAATATAATTCATATTTGTGTCATAAGTGAAGTGACAGAAATTAATTCTTTTTTTAACAGTGGACTTAATTTTTATTGCATTGAAATGATAGTTAAGACATTTTCTATTATATGCATAATGCAGGTATGTCAAATTATTGTCACATATATATTTCTTGACAGTTTTAATTTCCTCAAGAACTCATGTAATTTTAATGTTTCTTTGAGTGACCTGAAGGATTCTAAAATCTGGCCATTTTGAGTTCGTGGTCACAAGTCTCTTAAAACTACATGTGCCATAGAAATGTATTATGAATTCAGGACGTGTTTTCTTGTTTGGAAAGGTGCACTCACAACTACTATGAATCAGTGGCCACAGATGGAATGTTCTTGATTACGTTTTAAAATCTTTCAGGGTCATTCTACATGATTTCATGCCAAATAACATCCACTTTCAGTCCATTTCATACTGATAAAGGTTTCCTGGTAAACAGATTTTTTTTTTCCCCTTCAGTTTACCTGAGAAGAACTTCTTCTATTCTGGGTGCTTTGAATTGTTTAGGTAAGCTCATATGTATATGGACATAATGGATGGTAATGATTGTGGAATGAAGGGCAAGATTTACAGTTGGAAAATTGATTGGAAAATAGAAGTTACTGGATATTTAAAGCTTAAGTTAATGCATGAAAAAAGCATTCAGGTCCTACCTGTGGGGACAAATAGAATGTGAGGTTCAGGTCTTCCTAAATCATCTGTTTCACGGGCTCAAAGTAAATGCTGACAGGTCATTATTAGCACAGGCACTGGGACCAATCTGATCGGTTAGATCCTGCCTGTGTCACTTGAGAGCTGTTTAAGTGCTTAAAAAGTGCCTGCACATATCAAGGACACAGTAGGAATCGTAATGATAGTAATAAGAATTTTTATCTCCTGCATCAATATTTTTCCATCTCACAGCTATTATCTGTGGTCATGTGTTTGGTCTCCTTCCACATTCAGCCCACTACTATTCTGGTAAAAATCTGTGCTCTTTTTGTCTACATTTCTCATCTTATCACTTACTCATTCCTTTATTCACTCGTTCATTTACTCCTTAATAAACTCAGTTTTCATCACAAATTTACTGAGGATCTGCTGTGCTTATGGTATTGGTGATTTGTGAAAACCATCAATGAAATCTTTGCCTTCTTAAAATGGATGTCAATTATATTGTCACATCACTAGGGCTAAGGCAGTCAACTTTAGGAATGCTCTGCAGACACTTAGGAGAGGCACTATAGTGGTCTTCATAGTCATGGCATGTTTTCTGGAGGAAATGACTTGGGAAGAGAGACCCAGAAATGTATTGATATTGGACAAGTTTGGAGAGGGGCGAGGGGTTATGGTAGTGACAATATTGTTTGAAAATGGAACAGCAGGTACAAAAACATTGCATTAGTCATAGGATGTGTGTGTGTGTGTACGTGTGTGTGTATTTATGGGGGAGATGGTTTATATATATATATATATATATATATATATATATATATATATGGAATTAGCTCACTGGATTATGTTGAACGACAAGTTTGAAATCTGCATGGCAGACTAGAAATTGGGGTCAGAGTTAATGCTGCAGTGTGGAATCCAAATTCTGCAGGGCAGCTGACTGATCACTTGAAAACTAAGGTAAGAATTTTATGTTGCAGTCTTGAGGAGAATTCCTTCCTCATTTGACAAACTGTTTTAAGGCTTTCAATTGATTTGATAATTTATTATGGATGCCAATCTGCTTTACATAAGGTCAACTGATTATAAATGTTAATATAGCTAAAAATACTTTTATGGAAATGTCTAGACTAGTGTTTGATCAAATAGCTGGGCACTATACTCTAGTCAAAGTGACTCCCACAAAATTAACTATCACAGATATCAAGAGAGCATCACGTTCTATGATTCTGAAAGAGGTCCAAGGTACCTGGAGAATAAAAATAAGGCAACTGTGAATACAGAGACTCAGACAAAAGACAGCCTTCTTAGGTAATCAGGTGCTGACTCTCAATCCTCACTGTGTGGCTTTTGATATTTGCTCTACCCCAGTGGAAAGTGGCTAAATAGTCTCAAAGAAGATGATTATATTTTTTGGCCTTCTGGTTCCATTTTCTTCCTTGCATCAGCCATACACTGTTAATTTCCTTCCTTAAATGACATAACTGAGTGTTCTCATACACAGTAACACTACATTTAAATATGCAGCTCAACATTAATAATATTAAAATAAGTAAATTCTGTATTTTTGCATATCTATATTTGCAAAGGCATAAGATTACTTTTGGTTCTGAGGTCATGGTGGGAGCAGAATGAGAATTTTTTTAAATTTTTCCTTGGCTGTTGCTCCACTTAGCAGGGAGCTTCCAGACCATGTTGACCCTGAATGCTGTTATTACCAAGCTTCTAATATTACCTTCCCAAAGTCAATGTGATTCTGACCACCTGATACCTTCTTTGTGCTTTATTTATTTATTTATTTATTTTTATTTTATAGAGGCATGTTTATTTATTTATTTGTTTGTTTGTTTGTTTTGTTTATACAAGCACTGGGTACAGTCGCGGGAGGGTGAGAGAATTCACCAGAGCCAGAGCGGGGAGCAGAGCAGGCAAAAGGACCGAAGTACACTGCTGAGGGGAGCAGCGGGCAGCAGGAGAGGTCTGCGCACCATGTGGGACCCTCCTCTGGTGGCTGGGGAGCAGAGGCTGCGGGCAGGTTCGCAACCCAGCGCTCAACTGCTGCGCCACTGGGTAGGCCCTTCTTTGTGCTTTATTTAAACTCAGCTGGGTTGTTGGCTATTTTATGTTCATCTGCTAAATGGTAATTCCTGAGGCTGTAGTAGAAAATCTCAAGTTTTCTATACATGCCAACGTGATGAATTATAAAATTCTTCTTACACTCTAAAATGTTTTTGCCACCTTTCCCCCTCAGTTCTCTTTGGTATAAAAACTTGTTTTAAATCAATAATCTGTGGGTATCAGGCCTCCCTGGTGGTGTAAGGGGTTAAAACTCAACCTATGAAGCTATCCACAGCCATTGTAGCATGAGTTCGAGCCCCGGCCAGGGAGCTACCCACATAGTGCAGCAGACCTCTCCTGTCTTGCCCGCTGCTCCCCTCATTAGTGTATTTCAGTGGATCCCCCTGTTCTGCTCCCCACTCTGTCTCTGGTAAATCATCTCACCCTCCAGCACATTTGGCCTACACCCCAGCACATACCTCTATATTTGACTGCACAATCTGTAGGGCCCTACACTTAACATCAGAGTCTCATTCTATCGGTGCCTCTCATTAGGACAGAAGAGTCTGAGGGTTCAGGGGACTTTCCCACCTGGAGTCCACACTGTCTCCTGGATCACTTCACCAGAACCCCAGAATTTCATGTTTAAATAGGTCCCATCACATTTCTGGGACCTGTGCTAGGTCTTTGCTCAAGTCTGCCCTCTGGAGGGGAATTCTTGCAGTTTGAGTAGATAATAGCAGGAGCTTCTGTGAGCTCTTGGTTGTCTAAAGATGTGTGCGAACCCATTAGAGAAGTGGTTGGGACTCGGAATGAGAGGAAGAGGGGTGGTCGAAGGATCGGCTACTGTTGACACTAAGATATGAGAATTATAAATCTGAACCTGATTTTATGCCTGAAACTCCTAAAAGAGATGCAAACTATGAGCATATGCAGGCATTTCCTGTCTTGGACTAGATTCAGGGAAAAGAAACCCAACAAGAATGGGATGGAGGGGCCTTGATAGGTGATCAGCAGTTAATCTTGGGTAGGGGAAAAATGACCCACCTCTCTCCTTCAAAGAAAAAAGGTGAGAATGTGAAATTTTAGTTTTGTGGATATTCTAAGTTATTAGAATAAAGGATTGCAAAAGCAAATATGAATGAGTTGGCAAGTATTTTTTCTCCTTTTGTTAAGACTACATATTTGTCAAAGTTCAATATTTTATTGAACAGTTGTTAGCCAGATTTATTACTTTTAAATGTTTAAAAATAAGGTACATGACCCTCCATGTATATTCTTGCTCAGGAGCCACAAACTCTTCAGGTGAGCCTGGTGGCTACTCTGGAAGCTTCCCATGACATTAGGTTTTCATGGTATTAATTTATAGTTTTGATATTTTTCTTACAAGACTGTGAGGTAATTTATCCTGAAATGACTAGTCAATACCTGGCACACAGTAGAGTCTTAATAGAGGAGATCTGAAGGGATGAATGAAAAGTATCACACAGCATCTATAAATACATCTATAAAATCTAGGATTATGTCACAGACATTTTTTTTTTGAATCTTAAAGCTCACAAATTCTTATAATGATGATTTCACATCCACCTCTATCAGATAATCAGTAGATGTAGGCACCTTTTCTGCAAAGCCCTTAGGTGAAGAAAGAGGAGAGGAAATAGAGAAGGGAGGGTGGAAGGAAGGGGAGGAAGCAGGCCAGTGCTGGAAATACATGTTCTTCAAAAAAATCTACTTATCTCAGGGCCTCTCTGGTGGCACAAGGGGTTAAAATGAGTTCTATGAAGCTATCAGCAGCCATTGCAGCTGGAGTTCGTTTCCCCACCAGAGAGCTGACCCACATGGTGCAGTAGACCTCTCCTGTTTCATTCACCCACTGTTTCCCTCAGCAGTATATTTCAGTAGATCTGCCTATTCTGCTCCCCACTTAGTCTCTGGTGAATCCTCTCATCCCCTGCATCTCTTGTCTGCACCCCAGATCTTGTATGCATAACTAAATAAATCTTTTTTAAAAATCTACCTATCTCTATTCTGATACAATTTTAAAAATAAGGTTCTGCATTGACACTTTGGAATAGATTTTTTTTTTTCTAATTTGATGGGAGAGTTCATCAATTAGTGGAGCTATGTTACTAACTATTGGATAAAATCTCTTCAATTTTATAAAGTTATTGACTTGATCATGATCTAGATGATAAGGACATTGAAATAAACATGTCATTAAAAGCTTAGAAATCAGAACAATATCTCTTTTACTTGATACCATTGTGTTCTCAATCACATGTACTGCAATTCAGGATTGCCTATTAACTGAATCCAGAGTGTGATCTAGGAATAGCTGGTGGGGCTAATAAAACACTACAGGAATAAATCTGAAATGTCAACTGTTTCAGGTTTATATATACAACTCCAAAATAACTGATGACAAAATAAACTGGCTGTATATCTTTTGGTGCATAAAATGAAACCTTAAAAGTATTTTGAAGATTAATTAAGGAAAAAAAGGTGTCATTTTAATTTCTATTTTAAGAGGGGCAGATCCTGATAGCTAGAGATTCTTTGCTTTGCTGATCACAAAATTATTATCTTCTAAATAATGGTTAATGCCACACTTGAGCACTCTGAAAATTGTGATTGGAAGCAGGTAAATTTGGCAGTAGAAATAGTTGCAGAGTTAACTCATTCTGTATGTGGGATGGATGGGACGAGTTTGGTAATGTCCTGAGGTAGGAACAAGGAAGGGAAAGCCTGGAAGAAAATATATATTGGGAAGGCACAGAGGCTTAGAGAGGGACATGCAGAGAAGAGAGATGAGCTGGTAAAAGAATTTTTGAAGTGAAATATTATACATTGTTGGATATGAACTCCCTTGTTCAATTGCTTTTATGCAATCTTTTTTGTAATGATGCTTTGCTCATTAATATTCTTGGGAAAAGGGCATTTGGGGAGAAATGTTGAAGAAAAGGAATGGGTTTCAAGCACTGGGGAAGAGGTAAAGTTATATAAATAAAAAATACATATTTACACATTTATGTATTTGCATGTATGATCATTTTCCTATAACTGATGGCAAATTATTAACCTGTCAGGAGACTGATTTGTCTTATTCTGACCCTAGGTGAACCTGAGATTGAGTTTGATGGAAGAGTGCATTTAATAGTAAGCATTTCATAAATGTCAGATATGTGTTTGAATTACAGGATACATTATGTGGCTTTCCTCTCCTATAGTTCTAATCTTATGTTCATTTATTCAGCAAATGTTTGTAGAAAGGCCTTCTAGTAATATCTCCCTCTAGAGGCATAAATATGCCTCTGATAGAATAGAAATTAGGACTCTTTATCACTCTGGTGATAAAGAGCATTGTTACATTGAGGGAATTTGGGATTTGTATATGTCACATCAGTAAAAATAAATCTAAAATGAAACACATAAGCATTTCTCAATTTCAGGAGCATATCTTGTATAAAGTCACTAGATTTACATTATTTCAGAAAGTAATGAAATAATTACTGGCTCTCTAGTTTATTCAATACCATAATTTTAATTATCATTCAGTATTTCAACAACTAATTATCAAACATCATTTATAATCTCTGCTGTCAATTAGTCACCTACGCTCTGACATCTCATACTCAAAGTGTCCAAAAGTGGTCCTGTTACACGTATTTCTTAAAAAATGGTATTTGCTTTGACTTCTAAGATTTCCACAATAGACTGACAAGTTGTCTACAATAATTTGGAATCCTCTATTAATTGACATTCTACATTTCTCTTGACATTCAGTCACTAAATTTCCCTGATTGCTTCTTCTGAAGAAATTCACTCAATTAATTTGTTGGTATTAACTTAGATGCTGAGCAGGTTATAACTGAGCTATTCAAAAAGCTGACAAACAGGTGTTGGCATCTTTACACTCCATTCAAGTAACCATGTTAGGTTTGGATTCCAGAATAGTCCTAAAATTCAGCTCTGAATCCATAACCCACAGCCTATAAGCCTTCATGTGTTTTCTCTTTTACCTTAAACCACGCATAACCCAAAACTTTATATCCTTACTTATCCCCATGTTTTCATCTGAATCTCACTCTCCAACTCAACTGTCCTTTTCATCATGGCCTACATCTTCCTTATCTCTTTTCTTGATTGATGGAATGCTATCAGAGTATTACACCTGAAATATTCTTCTTACTACCCTTATTTCTTAAAATAGTACTCATGCTTCCTTTTAAATATAGCATATTTGCAAATTAATGTTTTACTTGTTTTTATTCATTTATTCACTCAGCCAATGCTTTTAAACTTTCAATATCTATTAATTGGTACTTCTAGCTGCAGATAAGAGACTCAGCTCCTTTAAGATATGTATTTATTTAGATCACATATTGAATTGCAATGAGAAGAATGGGAAATTAGCTTATATACACCAATGCTTATTCAATGCCAGCTCATATTTGAATTTCCAAAAATAATATATTGCAGAATATTTGTATTTATTTATTTTGATTTTGGCAAAGCTAATCAGGTGTTTTAGTGAGCCCAATGGAAAGATCACTGTTTAGTTTCAGGAAAACCTGGATCCTAGGAAATTTTTATCTCTTTACTTAATTCACATGCTAGGGCGTACAGTGTTCCTAAGACTACATTCCCTCAGCTCAAAATAACATGGGCAGAATGACTCAGGAAGCATCTGATTGGTTCAACTTGGATTATTTAGTTATCTTTGAGCCAGGGTTTGGGGCTAACAGCATGGCAGAGGAAATTTTTAGCTTCATTTAGAAAGGGGGGAATTCTAGGCAAATATTATCATAGATGCTTACTGCAGAGATTTGTAAAGATGAAGAAGCCCAAATCTTCACTAAAGGAGGTCAGGATAGGATGGGCAGATTTAATTTCTCTCTGGACTCATTTACAGCCATTTTCAAGTCTAACGAGATATTCTATATAAAGTTAACTCTCAGGGGTCTCCCTGGTGGTGCAAAGGGTGAGGCACAGCTATCAGTAGTACTGCAGCACTAGTTTGTTTGATCCCTAGTCAGGGAGGTGACCTATGTGATGCAGCAGACCTCGACTGTCTTGTCCACTGCTCCCCTCAGCAGTGTATTTCAGAAGATCTGCCTGTTCTGCTCCCCACTCTGTCTCTGGTGAACCCTTTCACACCCAGCACCGCTGTCCTGTACCCCAGCCTTGTACGCATAAATAAATAAATCTTTAAAAAATAAACTTAACTTTTTTATGTCTTTTTGTATTAGTTGGTGGTTTTCACACTTTAAAATATTAAACCATTCAAGAAAAATACCGGATGGTCTCACTCATAGCAGGAATCTAGAAAACTTAAATAAGGGACCAGGAAAATGAATAACTATAAGAAAGTGAAAATCAAAATCAACAAACAACTATGAAACAGAGAAGCTCTATGGGGGGTGGGGGGCAGGGAGGGGAGGGATTGGGGTCAAAATAAGGGGGTTGCAATTGTATGGGGAGTGTAAAAATAAAATTTATAAAAAATATTAAACCATTCACACATTGTGCAAAAATGAAAAAATGATGTAAAACACATAATATAAAATAAAATAAAAATAAAATATTAAACCAAGTTTTAGCATTTTGGATAGTTACATTTAATGTGAATTTCTTCACATCTAAATTTTCAAGGAAAGGTAAGATCAAATTAGCCTTTAATTTGGTTTTTCAGGTAATTGAGTTGCATCAGCCTGCATTCACTCCTTCCATCTAAACTTCTCTCTGTGACTCTTCTCAATTTAATGGGATTTCTTCAATTATAAATTTTCCAAAGCACTACGAATGTTAGTGTCCAAGTATATATGAAAGGGTTTGGAACAAACTTAAAATTCTACTGGGGAGACAATGCCGGCAGAACCTCTTGCCATGCCTACTTCCCTTCTTCGGTTACACCTGGGCTGCTTTATTTATCTGGCAGAGTCCTTCCCTGCCAAAAATATATTTAGCACATTTACTCCTCTAATTACTGTAGCACTGAGAATCTTCTCAGAAAAAGTTGGAGAGGCGCTCCCATACTAAGAGCCAAATGAGGAGAGGAGTGAGCTATTACCCAGAAATTGTTGAGCAGAAATTTGCAAGCTGTGATGGGAAGAAGACTGAGCAAGTTCTGAGGCAGCCAAGGTGAAAGTGCTGGGCAGAGTCAGAAGATCAGAGAATCTGGGAAAACTGTAATAACAAACAGGTGATGTTTCTAGGGTTGTATTAACATTTTCTGTGTTTCAGAGAAAAATGAGAAGGGATAGAAAGCATAAGGATTATATGATTTGCCTAACACTTTCCAGTTTTCCTTCCCAAGCCATTAAATAGTTCAGTGACATTCTTTCATTAAAACACTTTGCCAAGTATACTTGGGAGTGACGGATCTTTATGTAGGACACTTCTCTGCATTACCTTTTTCTGTAGTGTTATTCATGGTCATTTCCAGACAGTATTATGAACGGCTGTTGCTTCTAATTAACTCCAAGTTTCTTAATCTCTTAATGTTTTCAGAGAATACACAAACATTCTTTTCACAGGAAATGGAATGTAATAATTAAGATAATATAATAATTTGCTTAAAAAGTTGAAAGAATTTAAATTTCAAAGGTGCATATGTGATTATGCTAATTGCGGAAATGGGGCCACCATATAAATACTTCTTTTTTAAGATGCGACATTAAGTAAACAAGAGTGTTTAAGGGGAAAAAAAAATCTAGAAGGATTACTATGTTGATCAGCACTTAGTGTTGTTGTTACGCAAAATGAATAGATTCATTCACAAATTGCCCATGGTTTTTCCCTTAAGCACCATATTTAACCTTCTTCAATTCAGTGTTTGTAACATTCTCTGATTCACTTTTGGTTCCATTACACAGTGATGTGCATGTTGATAGAACTTTTTCTGATAATTATACTTTTGTTTCTTATGAGTAACTCTTACATTGATATTATCATTTTTAAAGAATGTGGAAGAATCCAGAGTTTTTGTCTGTTTTACAACTGCGATAAATCTATGATTTTATCTGCTTCCTTAGTGGAATTATAGATCATTTAAAATTAAAGAACTTTTTACTACAATCAGAACAAAAAAAAAAAATCCCAAAACCAGAAGAAGAAAAGAAATAATAAAAATCAAAGCAGAAATAAATGAAATTGAAACTAAAAAAAAATCCAAAAGATCAATGAAACCAAAAGCTGGTTCTTTGAAAAAAATAAATAGACAAACCCCTGGCCAGGCTCACAAAGGAAAAACGGGAGAAAGCACAAATAATAGAATCACAAATGACAGAGGAAAAATCACAACAGACACAGGAAAAAACAAAAGAATAATCAGAAACTACTATGAACAGTTATATGCAAACAAGTTCAACAATCTAGAAGAGATGGACAAATTCACTTGGAAGCTTTTAAAGCAGTGTAAGATTAGACCATAGATTGTTCAAACCAACTTCTGAGATTCATCAGCATCCAAAATTTTAAGAGAAAGATGGATTACATTCCATAAAGCACTAGTTAATTTTCAAAATACAAGTTTTAACAATACTCAAATTCTGTTTAATATTGATTCAATGGCAAAACTTTAAACAACTAATTGTTAAAAGTGCTGTATTAAAAACAGCCTAACTTATTGATAAGAAATTTACCTTGCAAAATTAAAAATATCTTGACCAAGCAAATTAAATTCTGAGAAAGGATACTAAAAATAGTGGCAAAAGAAGATCATATACACATTAAATTTTACTTTGCAAGACTAATATATCATGAAAAATAGAAATGGCCAAAGGCCTAAGTGTAGAAGACTCCTTAAATAAGTGACTTGTTTTCAAAAAGAAAATAATGTATCCCTTCACTATGGTAATTAGGAAGTCAGGAAAATTAAGGAAAGTTCTTTTTGCTTTTGTTTTTAAAGATTTATTTATTTATGCATATAAGTACTGGGGTAGAGGCCAAAGTTGCAGGGGGTGGGGAGGTGGGTGAGAGGATTCACCAGAGACAGAGTCGGGTGGAGAACAGGTAGACTGACTGAAACACACTGCAGAGGGGAGCAGCAGGAGAGACAGGAGAGATCTGTTGCGCCATGTGGGTTGCTCCCTGGCCAGGGATCGAACTCATGCTGCAGAGGCTGCACTGTGCTCAACCCCTTGCGCCACCAGGGAGACCCTGAACAGTTCTTTTTGTATAATGGTAAGCTAGAAAGGCAAATTCAAAATTACCATGGTCTTAAACCTGTTTCTCTGCAGAGGAAATATAAATGCAAACACTGACTTTAAGATCCAGGGATTAAAAGTGAGTATCTTTTATTTCTCTCTCTTACACTGTCTCTTTGAATTTCTAACAATGCCAATAAACACAATCCAAATCCCCTGACCCACTCCCACTTCAATAGTTTATCCATCTCTCAAAGACCTCCTTGGGATCTAGAAACTCCACAAGTGTGACGAGTGTCACACAAGTCCCCTGCCAAGCAAACCCAGCCATTTTCCCCCTCCTTTCTAGATGACCTTGGCTGTCAACAAGGGAATCTGGGAATCAGCCTTGACATTGCTGCTGCGAGAGAACTGCCTCTTACAAATTCCTTACTGGCTACAAAACTGCAAGACGTGGGTAGCAAATTAGGGCCTCCATATTCTGGGGCAGAGATTTCCTCTGGATTCTGTGCAAACACTAAAATACCTTTTAAAACAGCTAAGAAAAGTGTTTCTTCTGAAGTCTCTCTTCTTCCCAGATGCCTTGTCTATGGAATGTCCTTTCTTTCCCTTTGTGTTCTTCCATTCTCTGCTACAATTTGCACATCTTATTTAGTAATTATCTCTAGCATTTATGGCAGAATTGGTAATTCAGTAGATGCTCAACAAATATGTGTTGAAGAATGAATGAATAAATAAAAGAAAAAGCAAACAAATAAGCAGATAGAGCTGCTAGCTCATGGGCTTTCTGTCATCATCAGGTCTAATTCATAAATTATGGCTCCATTAGACCCAGGGATGTACATTTCACCCCTGTATGAATGACCCTCGCCATGCAAAGCACATTTAGGTTGCCCAATTAGGACAATTTTTATTCACACAGGGTAACTCAGTCTGCAAAGTTTTGAAACCCCTCCATCCACCATTTTGCTGCCCCATGTTTTTATGAGGCTTATGTTTGGTAGACCTGTTGTTGGAGAGTCTTTATGTTTCTGCCCTAGGGAGAATCTCTTGGGTCCTCATTTAGTTGAGCTCTATCACATCTGTGCCTGGTCACATGTTCTTCACCCTTTTGTAGGAGGCCCTCATCTAGCACTTAGTATATAGTAGATACTCAAATATTTTTAAGGATTCAGCGATATGTCTGTTGTTTGAGAAAGGAAAAAAAAAAAAAGATATTAGCCATGATCCCTGTAGCGGCAGGATGAGCACAGTGCAGATCATAGATGGTTCTCTATGATCCCATGCAGATGGGTGAAGGAGGAGTCCTGGAGCCCTCGGTGGCTTTTTTAGGCTTTTATTGGGATTTTAGCAGGTTCATGGCAGGCAGGGTGCCAGGAGGTAGGAAAACTGGCAGGCCTCCCAGCCCCCAGCAAGTCTTCACTGTCTTTAAGCTCCCTGCACTCTCATGGCCTCGCTCTCTACTCCACTGTTCCGCTGGGGTTCCCGTGATGCTGCCCCCACAAGCCCAGTCTCTCAGCCCAGGTGTACCCACCTATGCATGCCCACACCCTTCTCCAGGTGTCTGCCAACAGGCATGCATTCAGGACTGCAGAACCATCATCAACCCTAATGGCAGGAGGGCTGAAAAGCCTGACACTTATTTACCTTACCCTACAATCTCTCTTCTACAGTTAGGCCATTTTCACAAAATCAGGACTTTTATTTCTACCATAAAAATGTTTACAATCTTAATAAAGAAGAAAAAAATTAAAAACTATACTCTGTATTTAGTTTCTCTATATCTTTAGAAAAATACAAACAGTTTTAAGGAAAAAAAAAAATGAATCAAAAAGTCTCATGTTGGGCCTCCACTGGTGGCGCAGGCGGTTGAGCACCCCAAGCAGCCTCTGCAGCGCCGGTTTGATCCTGGCCCACGGGCGAGGGTCCCGCATGGCATGGCAGACCTCTCCTGTCTCGCCCGCTGCTCCCCTCAGCAGTGTATTTCAGTCAGTCTGCCTGTTCTGCTCCCTGCTCTGTCTCTGGTGAATCCTCTCACCCTCCCGCGCATCTGGCCTGTACCCCAATTCATGTATAAATAAATTAATCTTTAAAAAAAGTCTCATGTAAAACACAACCTGTTTTATCTTATAATTATTGTTTGTATAATTATAGTTCTTAATTATATTTCCACATTTTTCCACAGTGAAAGCCCTTGTAAATATACTGTTACATTTGCTCTTTCATTTTTATTCATTTCCTTATCAGTTATAAAATAAATAATTATTGAACACTTAAAATGCTTCTCTATTAGCAATTGGGAGACCCCAATGGGCCAGATAGATGTGGCCATAGACACAGTGACAAGGGCTATGGTAGAGAATAAGTATGTATAGCAATACAAATAAATATGCCATCACCATTGTGTAAGTGCTACAGCAGGAAAGTTCAGAGTGCAACGAAATATGAAGGAAGGTTCATTCATACTCTTTCAATTAACACTTAAATGATGGTAGGTGTAATGCAGATGAACCACATAGTTAAAGCCCCCTACACAGAAGGAAGGGAATGTATAATAAACCTAGAAGTAGAAGTATGTTTTTCAGTTTGAAAAACAAAGAGGAGATCAGCATTTACTGGCATAGAGTGATAGCAGAGTGATTTGAAGTGATAGCATTGGAAAAATAGGTTCTAGAACATTCATATAACCCAAATAAACTATTTCAGACATAATTCTCAAAGCAATGATAAGGCATCAGTGACTTTCAAAGAAGAAAATGATGTCATCAGATTCTTTCGCTTGTAGTTTAGAAATGTTTGTTGTTTTTTGTTTTTTTGTTTTTGTTTTGTTTTGTTTCTGGCTACTATATTAAGAATAAAGAAAAGTTTAAGTTCAGATCTGGGTGCTCAGTTAGAAGGACATTATGGAAACTGCCCCAGTAAATAATTATGACACAAAGTTAGAAAGACAAGGTTTGATATTTACATTTGAGTCAAAAAAAAATAAAAACAATAAAAACATGGTGATTTCTGATGCTAGCAAAATGCAAATCATTCATATCATCGCCAATAGAAGAAAATTGGTCCTCAGATTACTGTGCTCTAAGGATTCATCAATCTGAGTGACCACCATTTGTTATTCCTTTTAGTTAAAATTAAATTTATATTTTAAAAAATTTAACAAAGATGTGATTCAGTAGGGCTGTCCAAATGCTTCTAGTTGTCCCAGGATAGACTTGGGGCATTTCCCTCCATAAGTTGGTTCTGTGCTTTGCTTTGGCAAAGAAAATAGGAACATAAAAGACTCCACTTCAGAATTGAAACTTAAAAAGTAAGTATATTATTTATCTTGTTGTAGGGTAAAGAAAATGTCAGGCTTTTCTGCCCTTCTGCCATCAGGATAGATGATGGATTCTTATCCTGAATGCATGCCTGATGGCGGGAACCTGGAATAGGGTGTGGGCATAGGTAGATGGGATTCAGCTGAGCTAAGACTGTGCTTTTTAAGAGCGGCATCACGGGGGGACGCCAGCAGCACCAGCAGCAGCAGCAGCAGCCCCAGCAAGCAGCAGCAGAACCTGAAGGAGAAGCCGACGCAGAAGCAGAGAACGCCAGAGAGCCCAGATAAAGACTTGCTGCCCCAGCCCCCCAGCCAGCACCCCTGCCTGCCATATGCCTGGTGAGCCCCAATAAAAGATCTGCAAAACCACTGAGGACTCTGACTCCTCCTTTACCCGGTCTGCATGGGATCAGAGAACCTGCACAGTGCCCGGTCCTGCCCTTACAATTGGCGTAGTCGGCAGGATCCATGCAGACGGGTATTGGAGCCCTCCGAAGACCTAGAGGGACTAAGGAGAACAGACTGTGTGCCTGTGACGATGCTGGAGGCACCATGGCGGCACAGAAGTTGGATACGGTCCGGAGCTGTGGGATGAGACCTCGCATGGAGGAGACGCCTGAGAGGACCAGCCAACGACACTGGAAAGGACCAGCCAACGACACCGGAAAGGACCAGCCAATGACCCCTGAGGCAGCAGGCCGTAGCTGACGCAGGGAGAGGCCAATGGACATGGACTGATAAACTTGGACTGACAATCCCGCCAGAAGGCGGAGGACCTTGGCAGGTTGGTTTTTTTTGAGAATCTGGGGGTGGCCAGTGGGCCTAGATGGCCAAAAGCAGCCTGTGCATGCCCAGCAGCCAGGTGGAGGAGAAAAGCCAACTGAGAAGGCAAAAGCTGGTACTACTGATGCTAAGTTGAGAAGCCCTAAGAGGCTGTTAAGCAGCCTGAGTATGCTGAAGAACTGTGAGTCTCGTAAAATCACCTGTGGGTGATGCCCTGCTCATTCTTGAGTGAGGGTGAGGAGCTGAGGAACCTGTCCTTGGGGGACGGGTGGGGAACGTGGCTTGGGGTGGAGCCCAAGCCGAATGCAGAGTTTGGATCCCGACCCATGTGCTTGTGCAGTGGGTTGGCTTGAGTGCAGGGGTCTGCGAGTCGCATGGATGGCTATGAAGGCCGAGTGTTGGAGCGACTGCAGACAGAAACCCTGAGGGTTGGCAATTACCCCCAACAGAATAAAATTGCCAATCCCAGAGCTAGTGCATCCTGGGGGTGGATGCTGTGTGTGCCTTGTAGCCGAGACTACAGCCAGAGAAGGCCAGGAAGCCTGACGGCTCCTGGTGTGTTATAGCAGATGCCGTGTGTGATTTCCCCTCCCTCATATGAGCAGTGCCTTCGGCAGCAGATTTGGTGGCTCATCTGCTGGTACCAATAATTGTCTTTTGCACTAGGTTGGTGCCCTGCCTGGACTTATTTGTGTTCTGTTGTATTTTGTTGTTGTTGTGATGTATTTGCTTTTGTGGGCCATGGCTGCATTGTTTATGTTTGCCTAAAAAATTGTATATATATATATATATGTATAGACTGTATGGCAGAAAACCCTGAGGGGGTGGACTGTAGGGTAAAGAAAATGTCAGGCTTTTCTGCCCTTCTGCCATCAGGATAGATGATGGATTCTTATCCTGAATGCATGCCTGATGGCGGGCACCTGGAATAGGGTGTGGACTTAGGTAGATGGGATTCAGCTGAGCTAAGACTGTGCTTTTTAAGAGCGGCGTCACGGGGGGACACCAGCAGCACCAGCAGCAGCAGTTGCAGCCCCAGCCAGCAGCAGCAGAACCTGAAGGAGAAGCCGACGCAGAAGCAGAGAATGCCAGAGAGCCCAGATAGAGTAAAGACTTGCCGGCCTCCCAGCCCCCCAGCCAGCACCCCTGCCTGCCATATGCCTGGTGAACCCCAATAAAAGACCTGCAAAACCACTGAGGACTCTGACTCCTCCTTTACCCGGTCTGCATGGGATCAGAGAACCTGCACAGTGCCCGGTCCTGCCCTTACACTTGTTCTCTAATCTTCTAGCAAATCTAGAGGGCAGTTGTTCCACCAGCCTGTCTCAGAAAATGGAGACACCATGGAACAGATTCCTAGTCAATCAATGAAGGGCATGTAGCAGGGACAAGTGAGTAACATGCATTATTCTAAACCACTGAGGATTTCGGCTTTGTTACTGCAGCAAAACCAATCCTACTCTAAATGTGTGTGTATGTGTATACGTACAGAAAACATATTCTCGCACATATACATATAAAAGACACACACATGTAATGCATATATTAGTCTCATCTTGTGTTTTGGAAACTGAGGGATTATCAGAGATTGTTCAAGATGTCACAGAGGAAGAAATATAACCCAAGTCTCTCTGCCTCCAATACATTGCTTTCCCTACCACATTAAAACAGCCCTTAAGTATTGCAAGTGTAAGAACTCAGAGACAAACACAATGAATGCATGGACACATAGATGTCATCCGAAAAAAAGATGAAAATCCATATGAATTGAAGACAAAAAGAAGAGAAATTTCAACATTCAAAGAAGTCATTGTGTGGATAATGTATAACTGTGAAGGAAGAAAAAAAAAGAGTACTTATAGGAACAACATATTATAATATCAATATTAAAACACATATAGAATTATTAAAGGTTGGGATACATTTTAAGATTAATGTTAATGAAATAGCACCAGAATACAAGTATATAAAGTTTGAGATAGAGACAAGCAGATGAAAGTTTTTTTGTTTTTTTTTTTTTTTAATTTAGCTTCGTTTATTTTGTTTTGTTTTTGCTAAGTGCAATGCAGATTGGTACACCTAATAATGGGTTCTGGGAATAACAGCCATTGGAATTGTAAAATTGTTCTAACTTTAAGACTTCTCAAAGCAATTCAATCATTTCAGAAAGGAATTCTACAACACATGTCAGTGTCAGCTGTGTGGCAGTAAAGACTCCAGCCTTAGTGTAAGTGGGTTTAAATGGCTCCTCCTGCTCCCCTCGCCTTGGCTCTCCTTTCCTTAAGAGTGGTTGTTAGAGAAGATCAACATATGGCAAATTTGGCATTAAAACATCATTAGTAAAAAACCAAAAAAAAAAAAAAAACTAAAAAAAAAAAAACAAAAAACACCCACAACTGCAGAAAGTTGAAAGAATTTTGAAAATTACAAAGAAAGTTGAGGGCGCTCATGGTATGTGCAGATTGGAAATGTCAGTGATTTTCTATAATTATGGGAGGGTATGTTGGTTACCTCATCAACAGTCATTCTCTTATAGCTCTAATGCTCACCCTCACAGTGATTGGCTCTGGGTGACTCATGACACGTAATCATCCAATCAGATTTGCTGACATTCCCTGAAAACAGTGCTTCTTCACTTGATTCCCATCACTAAAAGCATTTACAAAATTTGCTTGTCAGTCTCTTTCCCCAGACTGAATTTTTTTTCCAAATGCACTGGATTTCTGCCTAATTGTTTAAAATATCACCAATTCTTTGTGAGGAGGAAAGACTGGAATTTCTATTACCATATTTTTACAATGATGAGAGAATAGAACCAACTTGCAAAGTAGTAAATAAGACAGATAGAACCTGCATCTGATGATGTTATAAGAACCCCTGTACCAAGTCACATCCTTTCAACAAAGGCTGCTACATAAACCAATTGAAATTATCTTTGCCATCAAGCAAAGGTGAGTTTGATGATATCATTATTGGTACAGAGCAATTTTTTTGATAACCAGTGACTAATAGGATCATCACTGTTGAAGTACTCTCCAAATTAATTATCTTTAAGAGGAATATCTTATATTCAGCTATTTAAAATCCAAACTATCAACCAAAACCTATTTAATTCTCTATTCTACAAACATTTTTGGAATTCTTTCTTATAAAGGAGTGGAGATGGTGAAGTACTGCAGAGACTTAGCCCTCAAGGGAATTTTCCTTTATGTGGAAAAGGAAAAAGAAGCAAAGCAAGGCAATGGGGGCAGAGTAGTTTCCATGAGAGCAAAGAAGTGGACCATTCAGTAAACCTATGCAAAGTGAGTATTTCCTGGGATAACTGATCCTTCCTTTTGTTTTGTAGTGCAGAAACATTCTTTTGTGTTAGGGTATAACCTGAGGGTCGTCTACTATCATTTCAGCAAGCAGGATGCCAACACTCTGAATGCTCTCAGGAAATTTTCTTTTACCTGGGAATCTCAAGTTCCCAGGATTGCTCCATTCCCCAATTTACACGTTTAGTACCCAATTAAAGCTCCAGCCTGAATCTGAAGCTCCTGAAGACTCCTTTCTAACATTATCATAAGTGATTCTCTTCCTTGGAATGCATTTTACCTGCCATCTCCTTTTCCAATTTTTTTTTTTTTTATGTATTTCCTCAAAGAGTTTGTTTTTCTGCTCTGGATCACATGACTCATCTCCCTTTCTCTTTTGGAATGGATATTCTATCCTCACACAAAGCTACGGAGGTCCTGAGGCCGAGACAGGGTATTCTTGGTGCCTCCTCAGAGGACTTCAAGATCTCTTCAAATAAAGGTGATATTTTAAACAATTAGTCAGAAATCCAGTGCATTTAGAAAAAAATTCAGTCTGGGGAAAGAGAATGACAAGCAAATGTTTATAAATGCTTTTAGTGATGGGATGTTGCTCCTATAAATAATAGGTATTATCTGCTAAAAGCTCATATAGTATACATTGCAAAAAGGAGAAGAAAAAAGGGACTACAACTAGAAAGTACAATTTTAATATTTTCAAAATTCAGTTGGTTTTAAAATCAACTATTGCTTGATATTGCTTGATAAAACATATTTAAAATAATTAAATATATTAGAACACATTTGTTCTCACCAAAAATGTTATTAACTGTGAAAATGGTATTATATAATTAGCTATATAAACATATTTATCATATCATATTAATATTTTAGTAAGACCAAAATTTTTACAGTATTAGTAAAATAATATTTTAAAGATGATTTCATTCTATCACTTCTTATTGCATTTTGGAATGTGTACTTTATTTTATAGTATATAGATATGTACATTTATCATGCATAAATAAATATACATGTATATCATTATTTATTAACAATTAAAATTATTTCACTGTTCAGTGTGTGAGTGTGTGAACCAAAGACTAGAATCACTGTGTTGGATTATAAATTGTATGAAGTCAAAATTCCCTCATGTACCATTTATTGTTTCATCTCTAGAGTTTAGCAACATGTCTGGCACATTCTAAATGGCTAATAAATATTTGCTAAGTAAATAAAAATGTGAGAAATTATTATTTTAGGTAACATTATTTACTGATTAGAAAACCATAAATTTCTAGGAAATATTTTGATGCTTATCAACTGAAATACATTTAGTTTGTTTGCATGCCTGTAACTCCATCTAGATGTTTATTTTCTGCTGCTTTTTCAACACCAAAAAATGTTTGATGAGTTAATAAATGCACAAGGAAATGTATAAGCACTCGTATCCTTAATGTTCATATTTCCTAGAGGACAGACACACCATCAGTTTATAATAAATGCTCTTTTTTTTCTTACTGCCACATGTCAGACATTGATTTCTCTGTTGCTTTTCAGCCATGCAGAGATGTTAGATTTTCTGATTGTTTTCCATCAGGTGACACGGAGGTTTGGATTTGGAAATCTCAGCAGTTTGAAGAAACCTACTCACTGGAATTTGTTTAAGGACAGAAGGAAATTTTAACACAGCAAAACAAAAAATCATTGATGATGTATACTTAACTGCAGTGCCCCAGAATTTCAATCAAAGACTATTGGGAGTATATGTAACAAATGCCTCTGGAGTCAAGGGAACAAACAACAAGGCTGAGGTATTGGGTCCATTTGGTAATGGAGACTATTTGACTAAGATATATGACACATTTTTTTTATTTGCAATGGCTCAGAGGCAAATGCACGATTCAAGGCTAGTTTTTAATGGCAAGCATTAAATTAAAAGCTTCCCTTGGGGACTTTAAATGGACGTCTAAGAGAATAGTATCTCTTAGATCTTTTATGATGATTTTGCTTGCTTTTAAATCGTTTTAGATGGGATGGAATTTTATATAGCATCTTCTTATCACAGCTCAGACAGATATTTAGTAACATGAATTGCACTAGTAGATTTAAAACAAAGTCATGAGATCCTTGCTATGAGGTGTTTACAATATAATTCATTTTAACATCACCGATCTACTTCGAGATTATTTTTATGGTGAGCATAGCAAGAAATACATCCTTCAATATACTCAAGGGATTTCTTATTTGGAATCTGTATGCTGGTGAGGGTAAAGAATTCTAGTTTCCATTCTTGTAGTGTAATGTCAGATTTTCCGTGAACATTCCTATTCACTTGTTTCACTTGTTGTTCCGTTTTTTTTTTTTTTTTTTTTTTTTTTAGAAATATGGTCCTTTTTTAAGATTTATTTATTTATGCATACAAGAGCTGGGGTACAGGCCAGAGATGGGGGGGGGTGAGAGGATTCACCAGAAACAGTGTGGGGAACAGAACAGGCAGACTGACTGAAACACTGTTGAGGGGAGCAGCGGGCAAGACAGGAGAGGTCTGCTGTGCCATGTGGATAGCTCCCTGGCCAGCCAGGGATTGAACTCATGTTGCAGAGGCTGTGGATTGCTCATAGTGTGGTGCTTAACCCCTTGCAGCACCAGGGAGGTCCTTGTTGTTCCTTCTTAAGGAGACAGGGAATCACCTGTTGGTCGGTGCGATAATTAATTCCACTTTCTCTGTTGGGTGGAGGTAATCAATTCTCAAGGTAGCAAATTTGGTTTATAGCTGCACTCATTCCTCCCTAATAACTGGGAGTCAGAGATATCAGGATTTCTCCAAATGGTCCAAAGCTGAAATATATATGTGTGTGTGAGCAGGGGGAGAGAGTTCTGTGAACTGCAGTGTCTAGTTAACAGAAGTGAATAAATATGATCAAATGTATGTGTGGTAGGAAAGATTTGGACTGTGGTCTATAGTTTATAAACACTTATCTAAGAGAAGATTGTGTGCATGACAATCTTTATTTCAAGAAAAATGGGCCCAAGATTAGACACTTTTACTAGAGCAAAAAGCACATGAAATTCTGAAAGTAACTGCTTTCTAGTCGAAAGCACATCCTCCAATTCAGCATTTGCCTGACATAAAACTGCACGCAAGGATCTCTCCGAGTGTATTCCAAGCTCATCTTAGTTGTTTTCTCATTCAGGAGAAAAACAAAAGGGCACCATTTATCCATTGCATCAAATCCCATCTGGTTTTCTTAATTTCACCTCACACAGTTTTCTGTTCTGCAACTAAACTAAATTACTTGAACTGTCATATATTCCAGTATCTCACTACATTGTTCCTTTCCAAACCTGACATCCATTCTCCTTTCTTTTGATTATAATACACTTGTAACTGACACTAAATTAATTTAGTTGGCATAAATTATAAACAAAACAGTTTGGAAGAAAGAAAAGTGCTGTCCTTTTATTTTACATTTAAGGAACTAAAATCTAATTAGTTTTCCCAAAAGCATATGCCTGATGACCCAACCGAAAATAAAAGTTGCTTTGTATTTTTCCCCTGGATACAATGTTAATTCATAAAGATCTTCAGAAATAAAAGAGATCAAGGGCTAGAGAAATGTAATGATTATTTTCATGAGGGTTTGTGGCAAATACTTTAATTCTAATGTTCATTAAAATCACATGGAGAGCTATTTTAAACATATGAAAGTCTTGGTTTCTCCTACAGTCTGTGTTTGGTTTGAGAATCTAGTCACAGTACATTTTAAAAACAGGGATGAATTATCCTGTAATAAGGTAGACAAGAGAGAGAAAATTCCAGTAGTTGACACTGGAGAGGTAATCTGAGATCAATAAATTCTTTCAAATGACAAATAGCAATCATTTTATCCACCAAATGATACTGCCTTTTATAAGGAACTGTTTGGCAAAAGATACACACTTTTCTGCGAATGTGTATCCATCATCAAACTTAGGATCTCTTCACTTACTATTTCTTCAATATTTTTTTGGCTGCACCTTTCTGTCTCTCCTCTCCTTTTGGGATTCTATATATAAATTAGGAATCTAGGTATTTTCCCACAAATCTAGAAGCCTCCGATCATTCTTTGTTATCTATCTGTTTTTCAGGTGGTATAATTTCTATTAATCTAGTTTCAAGTCCAGTCTTTCTGCTATCACCTTTAATAAGCTTATACCCATTCAGTGATTTTATTTTTTTAATTTTTAAAGATTTATTTATTTATGCATACAAGAACTGGGGTACAGGTGAGAGATGCAGGGGGGGGAGAGGATTCCCCAGAGACAGAGTGGGGAACAAAACAGGCTGATTGACTAAAATGCACTGCTGAGGGGAGCAGTGGGTGAGACAGGAGAGGTCTGCTGCACCATGTGGGTAGCTCTCTGGTTGGCTGGGAATCAAACTCATGCTGCAGTGGCTGTGGATAGTTTCATAGGCTGTGTCTTAACACTTGCACCACCAGGGAGGCCCATTCAGTGATTCTAATTTCAAATTCTATACTTCTTAGTTCTAGAATGTTTGCTTAGTTATCAGTTATTAATTCTCTGCAAATAATCCCCTTTATTCAATACATATTTTCCTTTGCATTTTTGAGTATAGGTAAAATAGTTTATATACTTGTCTAATTCTAACATCTGGATCATCTCAGGTTTAATCTCCATTGATTTTCTCTTGAAAAGTGGTTTTATTTTCCTACTTGTGTGTTCAGTAACTTGACACTGCAACCTGGATATTGTGAGGCATCTAAAGAGTATTGTTTTCTGGTTTTTAGTGAACATTTGATTCAGATACCTCAAATTGATAAATTTATCTGTGTTGCAGGAAGGGTGTAGTTAAAATTTGAATTTAGTATTTTAAGCTTATTTTAGGGGTCATCCAGACATTTGTCTTCAGTTTTCTATCCATCTTTGGCCACCCAGCAAGTTGCAGACTTAGGCAGGCTGTTAGTATTCAAAGCTATGAAATGCAAAATTCACTAAGTGCTACTATCTTTTTTTTCCCCCTTTGAAGTGTTAACTTTATTATCTTTTTGCTTTTGTTTGCTCTCCATTTCCTTCCCTGGGTTGGAACTTACTTGTTTTGTTATTAGAGGGAAGTTTGGTTTGAATGGAGACATTTGGAAACACCAATCGAACTATCAAGAAATAGTTTTTCAAAAAAAGCTCTTTAGCTGTCCCTGCCCTAGAATCTTCCTTAATTAGCTGTCATTAATTAGCTCTCCCTGCCCTAGAATCTTCCTTAATTCTCATATTCACCAATTCAGTTTAACTGTATCAAAATTACAAATTAAGTAATGAATATCAGACAGGAAAACAGAAAAAGATAGCACTGGCCAACATTTCGTAGACTATAAGATGGAGAAACTGAATTCAAATCCATTTGTGGCCACAAATGTCCTATAGTCACCCTGCCTCAGTGGCATGACCAATAAGTTTATTACTTATGGGCTTCTGCTTTCAGGGGTAAGTTAAGCTCCAAAGAGAAGATACTCTGTTCTGATGTTAGGGTAGATTATTGAGAAACAAAAACAAATCAAAAGCAAGCTTTTGATTTGATCCCATATTTTTTTAAATGACTTTATTGTATAGTGTTTATGTTTTCTCCGCCTTCATCTTCAGATCATTTTTACCTGATATGGGCAGTACAGAAAATTTGATTTATCCATTAAACTGTTTCCCCAATGCTGATTCAAATCTAATTGCTAAGATTATGAAATGTCTACCTTTATTCTCAGGCTTTACATATTAAACCTTCCAAAATATACTGAGAATGAGGCAACCTTTGGTATGTCATTAATTTGCATTTTCCATTAGCAAAGAGTTGAGACACATTTCTACTACTCCCTTCCAATGTTTTTTTCCCCACATTTAATCAATGTTATGGCGACTTCTGTATTTGTTTGCTCATCACACTTCCCTGCTTTTTTCTCTGTCAGACAGATAAGCTGCATTGCCCACAGGGACTGGAAGTGACCTTGGGTAGTCCAATTATGCACTCTTAAATCTGGGAGCTGGAATAAAATCCCATGGGTATTGAATGCAGTTGGAGCTGAGCAATTGAAGAGGTAACTGTTGAAGCTGGAGATTCCTGGTGCTGTCTTGATTATTTTTCTTCCTTAAAAATTGCTTTTATAGAGCCTCCCCTGGTGGCACAGGCTGTTGAGCGCAATGCTGTGAAGCTGTCTGCAGCCTCTGCTGCACAGGTTCTATCCCGGCCAGCTGGAGAGGATCCCACATGGCACAACAGAACTCTCCTGTCGCACCCGCTGCTCCCCTCAGCAGTGTATTTCATCAGTCTGCCCGTTCTGTTCCCCACTATGTCTCTGGTGAACCCTCTCACCCTCCCGCGCATCTGGACTGTATCCTGGTTCTTGTATAAATAAATAAATAAAATCTTTTTAAAAATTGCTTTTCTAGTCACATTTTTTATTTCATATTTGTGTTGTTATTTTAATTGGAATTTTTCTTTATTTTCACAAGAAATCCTTTTTCCCTTTGCTTATTGCCAATAACCAAAAAACATGTCAATCATGGATAAAACACACAGGTTCAAATAGGAAGGCCATGCAAATATTTAGATATAAAAATAATGGCAGTGTGATATTATTTTTTGACTTTTCTCAATGGCCTCGGTTCCCTAGGTTATATTCTAAAGAAACTATTAGGACCGTGAAAGTGTTAGTTGCTAGATTTAGAAAATAAAATTATCAGGGAACCTCATTATGTTTGAATTTCAGAAAAATGATAAATAATACATAATCTATCTCAAGAAAATATAGATAATATATACTTACACTGAAAATATCCACCTTTGTTATTGGAAATTCAAATTTGACTGGGTGTCCTAGGGTTGTACAACCCTATATTGACTAGAAGAGCCCTATAGAGTTTTCAAAACAACCTCCAAATTATTCAGATAATAGACAGTGAGCAAATAATATTCTATTGACATGGTCTTCTTCTCATGGAAGCTTCACTGATATATAAAAATTATATCCATAAAAACTTCATGGCAGAATGAAAGAACACTGCAGAATGCTATGAATAGATTTCACTGAACACTCTGTGCTATGCTCTTTCTTCCTTACGTGTTGGGAGTAACTTTTCTCTATCTCAATAGTATGGAATTGTAAATGACCCTTCATGTGGTATCCTGCATCTTCATTTATGACTGTTCTCATGGAGATAGGATCATCAATCAAGTTACATGATGGGAAGAAAAAAAAGAAGAAAATCCCCAGAGAGGAATTTTATATAATTTTTATGGCTCCCTACCTGCCACCCTCATAACACACACACTTTTCCAGGAAGGCTTCCTAGTAAGAATGAATAAATAGGAAGAAAGAGCTCAATCAATATAGTCAGAAGGCTACAGTGCTGGAGATTAGGATTAAGAAAGGGGCAAAACACAAAAGATGAAATAAAAACAGAATAAGAATGAAAGTTGATTCTGGGATACCAAGAACATGATGGAATTGGATATACTGAGGTCAGCTATTAATTCAAAGAGTACATTCGTTACAGTGTTCACACATACCATAGGGGAGTATTAGTTAAGTTTAGGGGAACAATGGAAGACAACATCACTCACCACTCATTAGTTTCTTCTTTATAGACATATCTATGAGGCATTCATTATGTTATGTGCTATAAGATTCATGAGATATTTAAAGGGACTGGAGCTATTAGTCATGACCAGCAATAAATAGGTCTAATAATTATTGACAATATATTTCTTGGTTAAGCCTCTTTTTCCAAACATTATGTGAAGGGGGATTATAAGTGGGGTGCATCCAATTGTCTCAGGGAAAGGATGTTGCTATCCTCTCTGAGGGAGGGAGCTCAATGAAGCTTTGTATTTCCAATAAAGTTATCTATATCCTTCTTGCCAGAAGAAACTCCAACATATGGGCAATATATCACTGCTGGAAGTTTTCTTCAAGCACAGAAGTATAGGGGAGGGGGGGTGGATGAACATTCTTCTGGTCTAAATTCAACATTATCATTCCCACAAAATTGACCATAAGTAAGACACATGGAAAGCACTTGAGGCTGTAAAATTGAGGAAGAATTTGCTGAGCAATGGTTGTAGATATTGCTTATGCAACTGGCATCTGCTTGAAAAATTGGATAAAGATAAAAGCTACAGAAAATTGCAGAGTCTGAAGTTTATGATGGCAAGGAATTGAATACATTGCCACATTAGAGTCTCAGTCCTAGAAAAGTGAAAAGATCTGGGGAAGTATCACCCCTCTGAAAACACAAATGGCTGAAACAATTTGAAAAAATGGACAGGCAAGCCAAGTTTTAGTTCCTACCCTTACAAAGTAGTTAGCAGGGGAATAAATTTAATACTTTGTGCCCCATAAATTGTCTTTTACAATGTAATTTCAATCATTTACCCACAAGTTGCATGCCAAAGAACAAAGGATTAATATCACTCACGTTTAGTGTCCTCACTGGTAAAATGAAGCTAAGTCTAGCATTGCCATGAGGGTTAGATGAGATAACAAGTAGGTGACAGGTAGGCTGAATCGGTAAATATTTGCTTTCTTCTTCAACCCACCATATTATTGCAGAGGTATAACAAGTGATGAGATTTTAAAAGCACTTCAATATTCCATGAGATGATTTAAGAACTCTGGACATTTGAGGAGATAATCTTGAAGAATTTTCTGATTTAGATCGTGTATTGTCCTTACATTTAGCTGACAATAGGTGAACTAGAAACATCACTCTTATTTGGTCACACTTATTTTTCATTGTAAATGGATCACTATTTGTTAAAATCAGAAGATACCCATAATTTAAGGGTAACATTTTGGAATATTTTTTTTTTCAATTTGGAATTTTTAATAATTATTTTCCCTTGAAAGAGAGTTTCTAAAAAGAACATGTGATTTGGCTTAATAATTTCACTCAGGATAAGTTTACATTTTTTAAATTGAAGTAAGATTGGCTTATAATATTTTATAAGTTTCAGGTATAAGAATTTAAAATCATTATCTGTAAAAACTACATCATTTTTGCTACCAACATTTTAGTTTCTATCTATCATCATGCAAATCACCCTGTTTACCAGACTTACATGTCCCCTTTCCTTCTGATAACCACTATTTTTGTTTTTATACTCTAAATTTCCTTTTGTTTATTCATTTGTTTTGTGTCTCTACCACATGAGTGAAATTATACAGTGTCTTTTCTTCTCCTGACTCATTTCATTTAGCATATCCCTCAAGGTCTATTTACTTTATTCCAAATGGTAGGATACAAGCTTTTTATAGCTGAGTAGTATTCCACTGTGCATATATACCCCATCTACTTTATCCACAATTAACCATCTGTGGGCACTTACATTGTTTCCATAGCTTGGCTTTTGAAAATAATGCTGAATGCATATATCTCTTTGAATTAGTGTTTTCATGTAATTTGAATATATACCCCAAAATGGGATAGCTGAATTATATAGTATTTCTATTATTAATTTTTTTAGAAGTTGCCATAAGGATTTCTTTAGTGGCTGCATCATTACAATCCCATTAACATTGTACAAAGTTTCCCTTCTTTCGACATCCTCACCGACAGTTGTTGTTTCTTGTCTTTTGGATAATAGCCATTCTCCCAGATGTGAGGTCTCAGAGTTGTTTTGATTTGTACTTCCCTAGAAATAAAGGAAGATGAACATATTTTTATGTCTCTGTTGGCCTTTGCTATGCCTACTTTGAAGAAATGTCTATTCAGTTTCTCTATTTTTTTAAGATTTATTTATTTATACAAGAACTGGGGTACAGGCCAGAGGAACAGGAGGGTGAGGGAATTCACTGGAGACAGAGCAGGGAGCATAACAGGCAGATCTACTGAAATACACTGCTGAGGGGAGCAGAAGGCGAGACAGGAGAGCTCTGCTCGCCATGTGGGTAGTTCCCTGGCTGCCTGGGGATCAAACCCGCGCTGCAGAGGCTGCGGACAGCTTCACAGTGCTGCACTCAACCCGCTGCACTGCTAGGGAGGTCCCTCTGTCCATTTTTAAATTAGATCGTTCATAGCCTGTAGGGTGTCCCTTTGTTTTCCCCCCCAGCAGCCTTTCATGATTTTCTATCATTTTTTTGTAATGTTACTATATTTGCTTTATGTTGTGTTTTTGTTTTAGTTATTTGCATTTAGATAGTTACATTTTCTATATGTCCTTTATCCAAGCAACAAACTATTCCTCCAGTATATAACCCAAAAAGAAATTTATTGTCTACACTAAGAAAAAGGGTAATTGATTTTTCTGAAAAATCTTTTGTTTCAAAGCTGGGGCATGAGACAGTGATGGGAGTTTGGACACTAATGTTCCGATGATAAGGACATTTTTAACAAAAGGAAGAATTAGATAAAAACAGAAGTAGGATCACTTTTGAACGGAAATGTGTGATAAAACCAAAGAAGTGACAAGTTGCTTGCATGGGTATATGAAACCTACAAGTTGTTTAGGGAGTAGAAAACCATGCTGATGATATGGATCTTTCACAGAGTTGACAGTAGCAAAAGTGTGACTGCAGGAATGACAAATTGTAACTTGACACAGAAAAGTGGGAACTGAAGCAGCATTCTGTTAAAAAAAATAAAAAAGAAAGAAACAGAGAGAAAAAACAGAAGGGGGTTGGTCATGCAGGGGTGTGTTGACAGCACGGAAAACTGGAAAAGGATGAGCTCTGAATCAGACAGATCCAGATTTGCATTTTAGCTCCATCAGTTGCTAGATGAATAAGACTGAACAAGTTTCAATACCCTATTTCCATTGGGAATTGTAATACTAACTTCACAAGGGTTGAGATGGGGTTTGCACCAGATAAATCCTTAGCAAAGTTCCCACCATACTGACACTGTTGACAGTCCAAAGTCACTACTGTCATTTTTTATGATTATCACAATATTATCACTACCACCACCACCACCAATTTCAGTCTCATCTAGTAAAGGCAAACTCTATGAAGCCATCTCTCATCCTCCAAGATGAAAAGCTTTAATCAGACAGATATGCATGGATTAAAATTCACATTCACCTCTTTACTTTTTCATTAATAAGATGGAGCACCTATATTTTAATGAATTGTGTTTATTAAAGCATTTATAAAGAGGTGCTTACAATTCTCCTAAGGCATAGCCAGAAAAAGAAGGCTTTGTTTTCTCTGAATTACAAAGATTACTCTAGGAACAAAGTGGAGAGGAGAACCAATGGTCTACAATAAAGGGATGTGGGTGCTCTGGAGTGAGTGGGGTGTGAGGCTGCACATCTAAGTAGGTGTGAACATATTCCTTGAAATCATATGGTGATGTAAAACAATGTTACCATAAATGAATTCATAAAAAGGTCAATAGATAAAATTCAGCAATAAAAAAAGATTCTTCATCTCCCAACTTAGTACTTACAATTCTTCTTTTTTGATACATTTTGTTTTTTTTAATGGTATTAAAATCATAAGTGCATAAGATTTCACTCTCTAAGAATTTATTCAATCTGTTTTAAGCTATTTTGCTTGTTTTATGCTTAATTATTTACCTCCCTTCTTTGATGATGATGGCTTCTTCCTTCAGTATATCTTCATCACCAATAGTAAATTTTGAGGTATCAAGAGACATTTTCAGCTCTGGGTCCACAGCTATTGCAAAGACACAGAGCTGAGAATGGAGGACCTTGTCTCCAAATAATTACTGTCTGCTGGGAAAAACTTATTTGAAAGAAATTCCAATAAATGGAAAAAAAAAAGTTTAATCATGTTTTCCAGTGCTCAGGGTGTCTTACCAGGGAGCAGTTTAGGAAAAGTTTAAAAAATAAGGTCACATTGAGTGTTAAGGAGTAAGTGAAAGTTCATACCAGTGGTTGACTATCTTTTTCTTCCCTTCATGCCCTCTTTCTTTCCTTTAAAAATAAATTTTAGGGGCCTCCCCGGTGGCGCAGCAGTTGAGCGCTGGGTTGCGAAGCTGCCCACGGCCTCTGCAGCGCCGGTTCGATCCCCGGCTGCTCACCGGCCACTGGAGGAGGGTCCCACATGGCGCGCAGACCTCTCCAGCCGCCCGCTGCTCCCCTCAGCAGTGTACTTTGGTCCTTCTGCCTGTTCTGCTGCCCGCTCTGGCTCTGGTGAATTCTCTCTCTCACCCTCCCGCACTTCTGACTGTACCCAGTGCTTGTATAAACAAACAAACAAACCAATAAATAAATAAACATGCCTCTATTCAAAAAATAAATAAATAAATAAAATAAAAATAAATTATATTTCTTTATTATTATTAAAGTAATATGTGCAAAGCATTGGAAAAATAGAGCAAACAGATAAAGAAAAAACAAATAACTATCACTTCTCTTTTCTTCCTTCCATCTCCTCATTCTGCTTTTCCTTCTCTCCCCTCACTGTTTTTCCTTTTCTATTTTTAGATTAAATATCTCCTTGGAGTTCTCAAAAGGAACAACTATGTATAAAGTCTTTGTCATTCATCCTTTTATCCTCAGTAGATGTTTTCATAATGATGACTAATATATTTCTTCAGCTCAAGAAAATGTTCTTCTATAGTGTTATTATTTTTATTTTTCTACCTTCCTGTTACTATTATTGGTTCTATTATTAATTTGCATCTTGTATTCCATAGACAGTAAAAATTTGAAGTTTTCCTTACTTTCTAACTTACACTTCATTTAGTACTAGTCATCCTTTTATTTAATTCCTCCCAGTGAAGACCATTGTCCTTTAATGAGGGAAAATAAATCATTTAGGATTTTGAAATGTGTTCTTGGACTCTGGTAATTCTCCTAGCATAGTGGCACATGTTTATTTTTTGAATGCATTGGTCTATTGTATCATCCTTAAATAATTGTTTTTAAATCTCTGTGTAATTCAGGTGGAAGTCTAAGTTCTGTTGATGTGTGAATGAGTAGGGTATTTAACCTGACAGGCTTTTAGTCAAGATTAATGACTGCTATTTTCCTTTTACTCCACCACCTTCTTCCATACCATAACACTATTTACAAAATGGCCACTTTGCCACTGGAGAGCAGTGGTACAGCACTTGACTACAGCACTGCTATCAGAATTTTAGGAGGGTGGGATACAACTTTCCTTCACTTAACTTATTGTATCCTAATTTACTAAGCTTACAAATAGATACTATTTTTTCTTTTTCTTTTTTATATATTTTTTACATCATTGTTCATTGTTAATCTACTTTAATATAGATTCTCTTCTTTTCTTCAGTTTCTTTAACGGAGGATGTAGTTACCTCTCTTGTACTTGTATCACAGTAGGGTTTTTTTCCAAGCAGAAGGCTCACAATAAGTTTTTGTTTTTACTTATATTTTTGCTTAAAAATGTCTGTTCTTATTTACATAAGGGGTACGATTCTTGCATCAGAGATGAGCTATAGTTGCAATGATAAGAGAGCAAATAAAATAATTATGAATTGTAACATTGATCTAACTAATCTCCTTCTTTGGGAAGGGTTTGCTTGATTTATTTACTTATTTAAAGACTTATTTATTTATGCATACAAGAGCTGGTGTACAGGACAAAAGTGTGGGGGGTTAGAAGAATCACCAGAGACAGAGTGGGGAGCAGAACAGGCAGATCTACTGAAATACACTGCTGAGGGGAGCAGCAGGCGAGGTAGGAGAGGTCTGATGCACTATGTGGGTCACCTCCCTGGCTGGGGATTGAACTAGTGATGCAGTAGCTGTGGAGAACTTCATAGTGCTGACGCTATCAGAATTTTAGGAGGGTGGGATACAACTTTCCTTCACTTAACTTATTGTATCCTAATTTACTAAGCTTACAAATAGTTACTTTTTTTTCTTTTTCTTTTTTATATATTTTTTTTACATCATTGTTCATTTTTAAATAATGTTTGCTTTCACCCCCTCAGGTGTAGTCCCCATAGAATTTCCTTCACCAATGCATCCAGTGCACCATCACCACAGACCCCTGTGCTCCTCCCTCCCTCCCTCTGATCTCTCTCCCTCCTCCTCCCCTGCAGGATGTCTCTGGTTTATAATTGTCTTTTTTTTTTTTGTACCTATGTCTTATTTGGTTCCCCTATATTCCTGCTATAAGTGAAACCATCTGATATTTTCTTTATCCTTCTGACTTATTTCACTGAGCATAATTCCTTCTAGCTCCATGCATGTTGCTGCAAATGGCATTAGTTTATCTTTTTTGACTGCTGATAGCTTACAAATAGTTAAAAAAGTCATGGTTTACAACTGTATAACTTTTTCCCCTAAGACATAAATATCACCATTTTTTTCCTATAACTTGTTGATCAAGAGCACACTGTGTTTTTTTTTTTCCCCAACAGATA
This sequence comes from Talpa occidentalis, assembly GCF_014898055.3. Taxonomy (NCBI): domain Eukaryota; kingdom Metazoa; phylum Chordata; class Mammalia; order Eulipotyphla; family Talpidae; genus Talpa; species Talpa occidentalis. The sequence continues at coordinate 31,362,543 of NW_023601754.1, forward strand.
AAACTTTAGTTTTAAACAAACTAAAAATAAAAAAAAATATGTTTTTGAATTAGGGATTCAAATTTTTATCTCATGACATAGAGATAAAGGCCTACCTAACACAATTAGGGTTCTTAATTTCAGTGATGTTTTTATTTAGTTTCGTAAGTCATTGAGATGTTTAATACTCAGGTAGTAAACTAAGAAATTTGAGACAATTCAATTGTTCTAATAGCCAATAGCCAAGTTCTCCTATTTTTTTTTTGTTGTTGTTGAAGAAGGTGACTCCACTTTAACATGAGGAATTCAGACAACAAACTTTTCTGTGATCATCAGTCTATAATCCTTGACATGAAGGGATAAATATAATTACTAATTACTCCCAGACTAAACTAAGGGTTAAATTTCCCAAATCCAGGATTTTCTCTCTTAACTACATATTAAAAAAAAAAAAAAAAAAAAAAAAACAACTATGGCAGTATTCTTTCTTTTTGGCTGAAATATTGTTTCAATTCTTCATATCATAAGTATGAAATATTACCTTGCATTTCTTACATTAACTTGTTTTATTGCTTAACTAACATTCCAATACTTCTTAAAGTATAAGGTAGATGGTGTGGCATTAGCAGGTTAAATTAAAATGCAATTAAAAAATAATAATTCTCATTCTGACAGGAGCAGTGTACTAGAGATGGTACCACATGAGAACATTAAATTTTAAGGGAATTAAACAAAGAATGATTCTACTTTTCTAACAATTCTACTGCATTAGTCTTTACTACATTGCTAAACATTGCTTTAGCTTTCCACTTTAATAGTGGCAAACTCTGAGGTCTGACATGAAATAGGCTATTTCATCTGAGATGGTTTAAGCTGGCCTAAGGAGTGACAGGAGAATATAGCAAGCAGTCAGTGCTAATGACAGCATACCATTTTTATAGACTAAAGGTCGAGCAATGAATTTCAATTATAGAGTGTCAGGATGCCCAAATGCAGGTACCTGATAACAAGCCAGAAGCTCACAGTTTCTGTAAGGCTTCTGTAGAATTTCAATAAAGCTCTTAGCCCTTAGCACAGCCTTTTTAATGTTTTTTTTTTTCTCTGCCAGAAGCCAGGAGATGTAATCTTTTCTGAGCAACTCCATCTATAGCACCCTTCAGCCATCATGTTGCAATAGCTAAATGAAGCATGCCTTTCTAACATATGGGCTTCCCCTGTGGCTCATCTTCCAACGTGTTTAGGAGTGACATACAGAGTAGGCATAGATTTTCATCTGCAACGTTTAAATGGAGTTTTCCAAAAATGTATTATTAGCTCAGCAATAGCGAAGTTTCCATGATGACCTGATAAAGCCATTTTCCTGCCAAATATTTGAACAGGTTGGAGGAAAAAGTAATTGTAAGGGACCATACTACTCACATGAAATAGAACAAGAGACGATTTATGCTCAAAAAGTAGTAAATATTACTGATTCTATTAAGTTAACTTCCTATATCGCTTGGGGGAATGGTTAGGAAAGGCAAAATGAGAGCAAAACTCCATCTTTTTTAGCTGAAATAAATGATAAATGGGTTGAGTTTACCATCCATTTCATTTAGCATTTTTTTTTATTATAACATGCCCAATAGATAACTTTTGATTTTTTCTCCGGAACTTGCTTTACCTGCAGTGTTTCTTAAATTAGTTGTGGGCAGTTTCTTTCAGATGCTAATGCCAAAGTCATTAGATTCCTTTTGACTCTTTTTTTCTCTCATACTCCATAGACTACCCAAAAGTAAATCCTGTTGTCTGTGGCTTAAAAAGTCATCAGAATCAAAGAATTTCTTGCACCTTTATAGCCATCATTGTGGCACCAGACATCATGTTCAGTCAGATGCATGAATTTCAATACTGATCACCATATGAGCTTCTGTGATGCTACTCTTGCCACATCCTACCTCTGTAACCCTTTTCAGAAAAGCAAATTCAATAATCCCATCGTAGGAGCAGAATGTTCCTCTATCTAAAATCTTAAAACAGGGCTACCCTGGTGGCGCAAGGATTAAAGATAATGCTATCAAGCCACTGCAACACAAGTTCAATCCCCAGTGGGCCAGGGAGTAACCCACACGGCACAGCAGACCTCTCTTGCCTCAACTGCACTTCTGAATTTCAGTAGATCTGTCTATTCTGCTCCCACTCTCTCTGATGTATCCTCTCACCTCCTGCACCTCTGGTTTACACCCCAGTTCTTCTATGCATAAATTAATCAATCTTCAAAAAAAATCTTAAAACATCTTCCCATTTCACTTACAGCGGAAACCAAATTCTTTAAGACTTAACAAGCCCTAATATGATTTAGCGCCATTAATTGTCACCATATACCTGATATGCCACTCAATTTGTCCCAGTCATGCTAGCATCAGAGAGTCATTTCACTGACTAGTCCTTTCTATTTGATATATGTATGTTTTCCCTTGCTTCAAGTATTGCCTTAAACTTAAATATCTTCTTTATGGAACCCATTCTCCATTTTATTTACCAAACCTCACCCTTCCCCCATCATAGCAAGCCTACAATCTCTCTCCATTTACCCACACAGTACATATTTTAACACTATATTAGTCACCTGTCTTAGTGTTTATTTTTATATTTACTGTTTTCCTTTGTTAAGATGCAAGTACCACAAAGTCAGAAATTACTGTCAGTAATTATTATTACTGAGCATCAGATGTCAAAAACACCTAAAGCAGGGCCCTCCCAGTGGTGCAGTGGGTTAGTGCAGCACCGTGAAGCTGTCTGCTGCCTCTGCAGCTTGGGTTCGAGTCCCAGCCAGCCAGGAAGATTCCCACATGGCGTGGCAGACCTCTCCTATCTCGCCCTCTGCTCCCCTCAGCAGGGCTTTTGGTCTGTCTGCCTGTTCTGCTCCCCGCTCTGTCTCTGGTGAATCCTCTCACCCTCCCATGCCTCTGGCCTGTACCTCAGTTCTTGTATAAAAATAAATAAATCTTTTTTTAATAAAAGAAACTAGTTAAAAAAACACCACTACTATCTAAAGCACTGCTTGTTATACATTACTCACTCGCACTCTCATTCACTAAATGAAAAATGCATTAGTCTCTATCCCTACACATTTAACCATCTAGAAATATGTCTACCCCTCAATATAGAAAAGTTCAGGAAGTATCGGATGAAAGAACTCTCATTAAATCAATGAAGTTGATGCCAGGATGATACAGTCCTACTGACATTTTATTTGCAGAAGAGGACTGATTTGAGGTAGGTTATGAACTGGACATGGCCTTGAGGTAGAAACATATACATGGCAACCCTTTCCCCTACTGAGTCTGACTTTCATCTTCCTTAAAAGTAGGTGCTTGAAATATGAAATCTCTGTTCTTCAATCTAAATGAACATAGATTTTAAACAGAACATCTCTTTTGAGTTCCATGGGAACCTAAATGATTTACAATTTAAAAAGATATATGCAATTTGCTTAAGGTCACAAAAATGAGTCTTTAGAAGAAATGTAAGTAGGGCTACAAGAGATATGGACACTCTCTGGTATGTTGTGATGGTACTTTCATATTAAAAAATCATGTGAAACTCTTGACTAAGTTAGAATTATAGTTAAAAGAAGAATGCAGATTTTGGATATTCAAGGTTATATTTGTAACTTAAAATATTCTGTTATCAAGGAAGTGCTTTATACAATAACATATGCATTGTATTCTGACAATCTTATTTCCAGAGATTTTGGAGATGAAGTATTTACTTTCAGACACAGATCAATTTCATGCTACCTAGAAGAAGGGTAGGATGCCTGCATAGTCTTACTTAAGGTACCAAAGTTGGGTATCTTGCAGAAACTATCCTCCTATACCATGCTTGAAATATTACAACATGGAGGTTCATATGTTCTAACGAGCTGTCCTCTCAAAAATTCTGAGGGGTGAATGAGAATATTCCTGCGCACATTGTTAAAACTAATATCAATTAGTTCAGTCAAAATTGGTTTCTTGTGGTCAGCAGCACTGAAGGATTGACGCTTAATAAGTGGTAAATGAATAGTTAGTAAGGATAGTTGATTCTTTTAAAGGTTCTTTGAAGAAATAGGCCTGCTTAGCATATTAAAGAGTTTATTCCTTTGTCTCCTGGCTTCTATAAATTCTGTTGAAATATCAGCAGAACTCCTTTAAAATTAATGCATCCTGGGCCTCCCCGGTGGCACAGCGGTTGAGCGCTGGGTTGCGAAGCTGCCCACAGCCTCTGCAGCGCCAGTTCGATCCCCGGCTGCTCCCTGGCCACTGGAGAAGGGTCCCACATGGCTCGAAGACCTCTCTTGCCTCCCGCTGCTCCCCTCAGCAGTGTACTTCACTCCGTCTGCCTGTTCTGCTGCCCGCTCTGGCTCTGGTGAATTCTCTCACCCTCCCGCACTTCTGACTGTACCCAGTGCTTGTATAAATAAATAAATAAATAAATAAATAAATAAATAAATAAATAAATAAATAAATAGATAGATAAATAAATAGATAAATAAATAGATAGATAAATAAATCTTTATAAAAAATAAACAAACAAACAAAATTAATGCATCCTTTCCCCTCACTTCAACTGCAGCTGGTATTATCTCTCTGATTTTTAGTAATTTAACTATTTTGTTCCTAATTGGGAAGTTATTTGGAATTTGTGGAGATTCTTAAATGTAAAATGTGTATCTTTTATCAGTTTTTTAAATTATTGGTCAGCATTCATCTATATATCTATATAGATATATAGTCACAGAAATATGATAAAAGATGAAAACATCTTTTTGAGACTTCAATCATTCATGCAGTAAGAATTTTCATGTGCACATATACACAAGTACATATAAAATCGATTTTCCATTTTGTTTTCTTTTATTTCATCTAGTTATAATTTCCTGACAGCTATTCCACTTCACTTATACTCTTTGCTATTATAGATAATTTGTTATCAGAGTTATAAATTGATCCTTTAAACATGGTTATAATGTTTTCCAAGTATGGAATTCCCATATTTCCGTTGTATAAGTATATTTCTATGAGAGAGAGAGTGAGAGAGAGAGAGAGAGATCTGAATTAAAACAGAGAGACTCTGGATGGTTTCATATATTCCAAAGAAAACCAGTCAGCCCTGGAGTGACAGAACATCCAGTACTTCCTGATTTTATTCTCCTAGATATTAACAATTTCTACGTCCCTATTTCAATGACTTTCACGGTGCTTATCCCAAACCAATTAAGAAGCAATGCACAGACAAGAAATTAGAGAAAGTCTGTTTTGTAGATACTAAATGATTTTGTTGGTTATAACTTTCCATCTTATTAACTCTAAATTCAGTCCTTTTCATTGCATTAACAACTCACATCCTTAACAACTGATAACTTATGATCAGTGTAAGAACATTGACAGCGAAAATGTATGCTTGCTTCTAAATTCATAGAAAGAACAGATACCATATCTCATCTACTGATCTTTTCTACTTATTTGAGGTTCTTGACATGCCAGTAAGGAAATTGTTAGAGAACTATAATATATATACCTAGGGTGGTTTAAAATATCCAGAGGCATGAATGATCTGACCCAATATTTCTAAACACTGTGTCTGAGTATCCTCCCTGTTAAAGTTATTTAAACATTGTTATTTTGTTTTCAGTTAAATGCTCTAAGTTGCAACATAACAAAACAAAAACTAAGCTCTTCATATCAAGGTTGTATCTTAGGAAATTCTGCTAACTGCCTCATCTTTCATTGTTCTCTCTGGAGATTTTAACATCTACCCCTCACTGAAGGATCAACAGCAAATTTCAATAATGATCCTGGCATTGTAAAGTCAATTTGCAAGCATTTCTAATTTTCAGAAATTAACTATTTTGAACCTCTCTATTATTCACATTTCTTCAGGGTCCCAGGTTACTAAAGGTAAATATTAATAGTTTTGGGAGTGATATATCCACCATATTGCTTATACTACTGTGGCTTTTAAAAACTCAAAACCCTAGTCTGTATTTAATTGAAACATCAATTCTTAGATTTATGATATATTCCCCCCTTTTCAAATTATTTTATAACTCTTCTTTAGAATTTGCATGGATAGTGAATTATAATAAAGTAAAAATCAAAATCAACAAGCAACTATAAACCAGAGACACACTATAGGGTGGGAAGGAGGGAGTATGATCAAAACAACGTGGGGGGATTGTATGGGGACTATAACCAAGATGAAAATGCATATATTGTGCAAAAATGATATAAAAATACATAAAAGAAAAAAATCCTTAAAAGAACAAATAAGGAAATGTATGAGTATAACAAAGCTATTTACCAACATAACTGAATGATTTCAGCAAAAAGTTTAAAGGACACAAAGTAGTTTGCTTTTTGCAGGATTGTGATATTTTTAATAAAATGCATTGCAATAAAATAACTTGATTTTTTAAAAATTTTATTTATTTTTTTTTAAAGATTTATTTATTTATTTATACAAGCACTGGGTATAGTCAGAAGCGCGGGAGGGTGAGAGAATTCACCAGAGCCAGAGCTGGGAGCAGAGCAGGCAGAAGGACTGAAGACACTGCTGAGGGGAGCAGCGGGCGGCAGGAGAGGTCTGCATGCCATGTGGGACCCTCGCAGGCGGCTGGGGATCGAACCGGTGCTGCAGAGGCTGCGGGCAGCTTCGCAACCCAGCGCTTAATCGCTGCGCCACCAGGGAAGCCCAGCTTGATTTTTTTTTTTTTTTACATTCTTCAGACAACAGTTCAAGGAGGAGGAATTTGAGTTTAATGTTTCAAAATTTCAAGTTTTTATTCTTCATCTTTTGAAGAGTAGCAGTTATGTAGAACTGTGTTATGTAAGTTTGATGGACATTACTGATAACTGTATCATGGAAAATATCTTCAGCCTTTTTGTTCATATTACATTAAATAAATATTATAATTTTCAAAATAAAAGATAGTGAGTTTTAATGAGAATAAAATTCAAGATACTTTTGTGAACTAAAGTGTATGTAACAATAAATAAGTACAAAATGAATAATTTAAAACCTTGAAGTTCCAAAGCACTTGAAAATTTTGTTATGCAACTTGTTAATTTTGTGGATGACCAAATACAAATGGTGCCTATTATATGCAGTTCTGACCTTGTGCAGAAATGAAAGATCCATCTGGGGATATTGTACCCAAAGTAATTATTAACTAGTAGGTCTTGCCTTTCCCCCAGTTTCTGCCTGACTTGGTTATTCATATTTTTCTTTGCAATTTGTCTTGCTTTATGTCCCCAAGAAACTGGTATTATGTTCGTTCATTTCCATAATTTCAATCTAGCTTCCACATTCCCCAAAATGCATACTTATAAATTGTATGTGAATATCTGTTTTGAAACTGTCTGTACTTTCACTCTTAAATAATTTCAAAGGAATCAGAAGTAACTCTTTTCCTCCCTACTGCTCATTCTGAATGTTCTCAGGTAAAGCAATTCTTAGGCTTAAACAGTTTCAATGATCAATCTTAGGTACATAGAACACTTGACAGTTTGTTTTTAATGTCAAATAATTCAAATGTGTCATTTTAGGTGGCTATAAATCTTTTTCTTAAACTAGTAAATGTGGATACAAAGTTATACTTTAAATGATTTTAGCAATTTGACAAATAAAATGATAGACACAATCTACTTGGACGTTTAACTTTTTCCCCCAGACCCTGGTAAAATATTGTGTAATAGTAAATGTAGTCTATTAGATATTCTAAACATTTCTATATCTATAAGCCTTCTTATTAATAAGGAATTTGTGTGACAATGCTTACGCAGGGAAGGTTAGGCTTAACTAGAAGGATCCCTGCTCTCTGCTACAAAAGAAAAATAGGAAGATTTGCTGGGAACCTTAATAATTCATGCAAATTAAGATTTTCTGGTCTGTGATGACTGATTTGAAAACAACATTTTTTAACTATAACTATATGAACAAAACCTTATAATTAACAAAGGAAAATTACTCCATTGTGTTCCAGGAAATGCCATGTATTCTCAAATCAAGGGGAACTAACATTGCTTTCTTCCCCTTTTTCTATTTTTTTTGAATTTAGAACTGGTGATGTGGTTTCAAATCACTACTACTCCTACTATTGCTACTACTATATATACACACACAAGTTGTAGGTACTTGGGAACTGATATGGTCACAGCAAGCTTATTTAAAAAAAAAATAAAAAAACGGCTTAAAAATTGAAGTGACTTAACGGTCAAGGCATTTGAATGGATAAATAAATCATGGAATAAATAGATAAAAATAAAAACATATTATAAATTCTGTTAACCAAAGACTGATATATAATCATGGTGTTAAAAAAAATTCTCTGTATTTATGTCTAGCACTATGTTTTAGTCATCTTCCTGGTCTCAGAAAACCTGGAGCAGGGCAGGGGGGTAACCTCATTCTGCTGGACAGTGGAGACACTCTTATTCTCCTGTGACCTCCTCTGATGCCACCAGTGAGTGTCAGGGAGACCTCACCACTGTGGTGGGAGTGGATGCCAAGGCACCCTCATAATCTCCACTGACACCACTGAGAGTGAAGTTTCTGTTACTGCCAGGGAGGGATGAAAACGTCTTTTCTTACTGCCAGGAAGGGATGAAAACAACTTCTTTCAGACTAGATTTTCTTCTTTGTCAGTAGGGTGGAGATAGAGTGTGTGTGTGTGTGTGTGTGTGTGTGTGTTATTTGATGATAACGTAGCAGTTTTTCTGTCTAGTCAGTTTGTTCTTTTCCTAGCCTATTGATTAGAAGGAATTGCCTTCTGTGGGGTTGGCTCTTTACTTCCTCACAGTTTTTTTTTAAGATTTATTTATGCATATAAGAACTGGGGTACAAGCCAGAGGTGTGGGGGTGAGAGGATTCATCAGAGACAGTGGGGAACAGAAGACGCAGACTTGACTGTAATACACTGCTGAAGGGAATAGCAGGTGAGTCAGGAGAGGTCTGCTGTGCCATGTGGGTAGCTCCATGGCCAGGAATTGAACTCATGCTGGAGTGGCTGCAGACAGCTTCATAGGGTGTGTCTTAACTGCTTGTGCCACCAGGGAGGCCCCTTTTATAATTTTCTTTTTGATCTTTCTTTTGGTCTGTGCAGCAGCAATTCCAGGTTATTATCATTATCTTCTCCATGTCTTCTTCTCCATGAGATTTATAAAGTAAACTTCAGTGAGCCCATATCATTTACTATGTCCTAAAATTCTTTACCGAGTTGCCTTCTTTATACTTTCAGTGTCTTAGTATTTGTTTTACCTATAATTTCCAGATGTTTGGTTATATTGATGGGATACATGTGGAAAAATACATCTCTATTTTCCTGGAATCAGAGTATCAAGTAATTTGTTTAGAGGCATAACCAACTGCTTAACTATGCAACCTGCCTACACTGTCTGTTTAGGTATGGGATATAGCATGGATTTTTTTTATTACCTTTGATGGGTTTAGTCTTTCTAGAATTTATTCCTTTAATATTTGCCTCCACACACTTCAATGGTCCTGTAGAAGTATATAATTTTAATTTGGGGAGATTTTGCTTTTTTTTTTTTTAAACTATAGGAATGAAGTCTTTTCATATCCTTCCTTAGCTGGAGAGGAAGTATTTTTTTTTAAATAAAGATATTTAAATATATGCTAAAATAAAGAGGTTGTGGCTGCAATGTAATAAATGGAAGTTTTGTGCATATGGAGATGGAGGAAGATTATACCAGAGACCTAGAATGACCTGAGTAAGCCAGGTCTCTCCACCCATCTCCTTACAGGGTCTAATGGGATCAGCCTCCACTTAATTAAGGATGTGGGAGGGACTGGGGATGTGGGAGAGCATGAGACCAAGGACAAGCTTCTGCACTAGAAATGAGTCTTGAAATTCACAAAAGGCACATTTTAGAAGAGAATTTACTATATAAACAGAAATAAATTGTGGGAAATAAATTACTACCATAGAGCATGAAAATAGTATTTTAATATTAAGATATTAGTGTATACTGGAGACCATTAGAGCATGAATGCCTTGACTTTATCTAGAAAGAGCACTGAAACCAATTAAATATAACTTACTTCTAAATCATTTGCTTTCAGTATATGTCCATATTAAGCCATTTCACATGCAAACCATTTTGTTAAGCTTCAGTCACAAGACATTAGGCCTATGGAATATAAAAATTCACATAATAATATTCACTCAACACATATGTATTGATTATTTTACTCTAGGTAAGCAGTGGTAGATGCTGATGGATCTAAAATAAACAGGGTGCAACAGATATGAGTGACAGAATTAGTCATAAATTCTAGGAGGCAGAAGCCTGAGTTTACACTCTGGCTTGGCCTTTTATTATGCTGTGGTGACTACTGAGAAACTGTCTGGTTTCTTTGTGTCTTAGTTCCTCAGTTAAAAATAGACACAATTTTATATTATTACTTTTTAATTTTTATTTAATTATGCATACAAAAACTGGGGTGTTGTCCCGAAATGTGAGGGGGTTGAGAGGATTCACCAGACATAGAGGGGGGAGCAGAACAGGCAGATTCACTGAAATACACTGCTGGGGTAGGCAGCAGTCAAGACAGGAGCGGTCTGTTGTGTCATGTGGGTTAGCGCCTGGCCAGGGGTCTAACTCAGGCAGCAATGGCTGGCGATAGCTTGATAGTGCTTACTTTAATCCCTGCACCACCAGGGAGGCCCTTATTTATATCATTTAATTTATAGTATATTTATTTATAATTATGTTTGCATATATGTATATAAATCTATTTGTATATGTGATTGTCCATATTACATGGTTATCCACATTATACTTAATCAAAAAGTACATGTGTGATTGTATAACCATCTTTAATATATGCATTGCACATGCATGCTTATAAATGTATGTGTGCATGTTTATAAATATATGTGTACGTATATGTGTTTGTGTATATATACATTGACAGAGAAGGAAGAACAATAAAGGCAGACAGGGAGAGGGAAAGAGGGAGGAAGAGGGAAGGAGAGAGAGAGAGAGAGAGAGAGAGAGAGACAGATCGAGCTCACTTAACATGTAGAATTATACTCAGCATTGGTTAGTTCCAAGGGCATATGCAAAAATTATCATCACTAAAGATCTCATTAGCTTATAGAATGAATAAGATATATAAATACACATTTTTGTGCTGGGGAAGTATGAGATGGTATAATAGGACTGCAGATGTTTTGATTCAGTACTGGTTTATTTGATTTTTTTGTAACTGAAGACTAAGAATAAGAATATTATTAAATAATGGGGGTGGGGCATTTAGGAAAGGCAGCTAAATTCAGTGAGATTCATACAAAGACATCCAGAAGAGAAGTATTGAACATGAGTCTATGGTGGGATATTAGTGACAAATTCTATGTGGTATTAAATTCCATTTGAAGCAATTTGCAATTTCTTATTCTATTAGCAGTGTGATTAGGGGATTCAGTAGAGCATCAGTTCTTGGTGGTTTATCATATTGTCAAATTAATTTGACACCAATTTTCTTACTTGGAAACAAATCCATGCCAACAGCATTTTAAAAGATTTGTTCAATATTTCTCTTACTTTTAAAACTATACCGACTCACAGAAACATCTAGAAAGATCTTAAGAGGTCAAGTACAACCTTGTTTCTTGGACAATGTTTCCTCAATGCTAGATAATATATTTTAGTTGCATTTCTATTTTCAGTATCCCAATCAATACAATATTCATTTATTAATTCTATGTTGAATGCACTAAATATTTTAAGCACTTGCTGTTTAAAATCTCCAGTCTAATATTTTATGTGGATAATTTCAATGATGAATGATAAATGGGGAATCTTGGGTTCTCAATGAAGTAGATGAATCAAAACAACCTAAACACAAAAGGACAAATGCTGAATTGTTTATTTTTCAATAGAAAAGGATTCACCATCTTATTAGTACCAATCCTATAAATGAACTATGGCAATTTTTTCCTATAGTGAAATATATTTTTGGTCTAGTGTAGAGTAGCAAGTTTAAGTAACCGATTTTTCTTTCTTTCTTTTTTTTTTTTTTTGCTACCTACTTAATTTTCCCACAGCCAATCCTAAGAAGTGGACAATTCACTTTTATCATTGTTTAACACCAGCTCTTTCAGATTCCATTGCTATTGTAGGTATGTTTTAGGTTTTGGGAGATCAGTGGGTAGCAAGAAATGTCCACTTCTATTTCTAGCTGCTGAAACACACACCATGATAAATGTGAGATGCTGAAGAAGTGTGCTCATATCACAAAGAGAAATGAATTAGGCGGAGGGGTACTTTAGGACAAAGTAGACTACATCCATTTCCCAAGTTGACAAAATGTTATTTGAATCATCATTTTTCTTCCCTTCATTCTCCCTCACTTATTCTTACTATTGCTTAAATCCATTGAACAATTGTACATTCCTGCCAAATAGGCAGTTACATTAGATATGGGGGTGCTGGTGAAGTTGAGTATACTATCTATAATGGACTGGGTACACACAGGAATAAGAATCAATTTCTCTGTATATATATGATAGATTTGTAGTAAAGTAGTTTTCATGTTCTTACCTTGAAAATCTGTTAACTTCCTCCAATGTTATATATCCTAAGTTTCACTTTGAGGAACTGCTGCCATATCATACACTGAATATATACTTGGAAACCTCTGTATTTTGCCCAATTACCACTTATGATTCTTCTTCATTATCCTAAAAAATGGAGGTTATTCTCTGTGACCATCAAGTAAAGATGGAGTTTTATAACAAAATAGTATACTCATTCTTCCTGAATTTCAATGTGCCAATTTATGGCTTTATTTTCTTTGATGAGTAAGGTTATCTAGTTATATGGTTTATAATATGTTAAGTCAATATGTGGTTAAGACACATAATGGCATATGGACACAAAATGAAGAATCAGGATAACTTATTTCTATGTGTGTCCTTGAGCTAGTTAGGAAATTACCTTAGATCTCTGTTTCTTCATTTGTAAAAAGGACAATCAATGTTCAACTTGTCTTTCCCATGGATATCAGTTGACAAAAACTTGTAAAATCAGAGGTTCACATTGCATGACCAGAGTCTAAAATGGCATTTTTTACTGCAGGTATACTTAAAAATGTATTTGGAATAAATGAGTGAAAAAATGCTTTGAAAAGTATAAAATACTTGGGGGTCTCCCTGGTGGCAGAAGGGGTTGAGTCACAGCACTGTGAAGCTATCAGCAGCCACTGCAGCACCATACAAGTTCAATCCCCAGCCAGGGAGGTGACCCACATGGCACAGCAGACCTCTCCTGTCTTGCCTGCTGCTCCCATCAGCAGGGTATTTCAGTCAATCCACCTGTTCTGTTCCCCACTCTGTCTCTGGTGAATCATCTCAATCCCTGTGCCTCTGGCCTATACCCCAGTTTTGTATGCATAAATAAAAATCTTAAAAAAAGAAAAGTATAAAATATCCTACAGAACACAAATAATGGTTTATTACAACTTTGTTCATTCAGAATTTATCTACTCTACAGAGGAATGTTTAGAATAACTGGAAAAACAGCTTCTCATCCCTCCCTTTTCAGGCTGGTAAAATGGCTATTAAATCAGTTCAAGGGTAAGAATGTTATTATGCAATGAGAACTGAAGCTTTGGGATATGATATTCATGCATGGAGGTACCCACACTAGCCAGGGGCATGGCACCTTCATGCATCAAAATAATGGAAAAATACAGACAATAATGAAGATGAATGGCATGGTTTTAGGCCTTGATAGACTTGTATTTTCAACCATGAAAATGTAGTTGAACCAAAGTATAAGCCAATGCTGCTTGAAATTTTTGTTCAATAATTACATATTTAATTATTAGGAAACAACTGTATATATTCAGTTATATTCACTGTTTTCCACATGAATTATAGGCAACACTATCACCTCATTTAGTATCAATAATAAACTGAGCAAGATAAACTTTGATGTTCAAATTTCATTTCTGTTTGGCTTTGTTGGGCTTTATAAAAAAGTAAATCTGTTTATGAGTACCCTGGTTATCAAATTACTTGAAATTTAGCAAAAAACATTATTTTATTTCAACACAATTCCCTACGGATAGAATAGCTAGGTAGGGAGTAGAAATTTCTGCTATTTCCTAAATTTCTACTGAAAGTTACAATTTATTGGCATTTCTACCTCAATAAAAAATAGAAGGGATCAGGATATTTACATACAAAATGGTGAAATAAAAGATCTTAAATTAGGCAGGCAATTAGTGTCAGTGAACAAAGCACTGAGCTTGGAATGAAAAGTTGTGGTTGCAGATTCTCCCACTCATGCTTTCATGTGAGATTTTGGGCAATTCACTGTCTGGTTTTGAGTCTTTGTCCCAAAGGGAGCAAAGAGAGAGAAAGGGAAGAGGAAAATGACAGTTGTTGATTAACTGCTACATGTGACAAGTTCTCCAAAGGCTCTATATTTATTAGACCATTTTATTTAAAGTCATTCTTACATTACCCTGAAGAAAAACATTCTCATTCCTTTACACATTGAGTTTGCAACTCAGCATGGTTCACTATTATTTCCAGTTATATGGCGTATTAGTGATAAAACTGGTTTAAAACTATATGTATTTTACCTCGGTACTTTTAATCATCAACTGTGTATCCCTACTTGAAAAAATAAAACATCTTTCTCAGAGGGTTGTTTTGAGATTTGACTGTGATTATATATGTAACCGCAGTAGTGTCCAACTACTAGCAGATAATTAGTCCATATTTGATGAGTAAAAATAATGCATATTTGATGGAATGAATTTATGTGTGATAAGCACAAATTGCCATACTAAACTCCTCATGCTGTGGATCTATTCATCACAGAAATCTGTAAAGATAGATCTGTTTCTTCTCTAGTAATACTCATAAAAACTAATTTACATCTTTCTATAAGAACACTTGGCTAGAAGTATGAATCTCTGAATAGATATAAGGTAATTTTGAGAAAAAAACGTGCATATCTAAGACATTGTTTCACACAACTAGTAATTAAGATCTACTAGCTGTTGAGAGGCAGTAACCTTGAAATACATTTTTGGCTCTGTGTATCACAAAACAACATTTTATGACTGTTCATAAAAACATGCATGGGCTTACAAGTTCCGGTTATTAAATGAATAAATAATGTGGCAAGGGTATGGAAAAATAACAATTTGAATAATAAACAAGAGTTGTTTTGGTATTTCAATGATTTATTTATAGTGATAATAGTTTAAATTAGATACTGGGACATTCATAATCATCGCACAAACTCTAGTTGAGTATTTTAATTCTCTGCACTTAATATACTATATATTATCAATGTAAGCCAATTTGTCTAATAAAATGATAAAAAATCTACCAGTTCAATGAAGCAGCTTTATAAAGACTGTAATTTAAAGACATTAGAGTATTAAGCAATCATTTCATGCTGTTTCCTGCCTGCATGTTGAGCAGTACACACACAAAACTAACAATTCTGATGCTTCAGAACAGTTCCAAAAAATTTGAAATAAAACTGAAGCTTCTTCCATCCAAACAGAAACTCCCCAGGTACAAAAGTCAGAACAATACAAAATCTAATTTGCATCTCATAAGCAGACATGCATTCCTAAGTGCAATTAACTTGACATTGAATTCAACCCAAACAGTTATTAAGTCTGTTAATATGTTAAGGATGAGGTTTCTTTATTTTTTTAATTTCTTTTGTTTGTATGAAAATAAAACTTTAGCTATATTGCTTTACATTTTTTTTTTCTCAAATTCCAATTTAGACCTAAGCCCAAGAAATATAATGTTTGGGCATCTGAAATCAGGCCACACTTTGTGAGCACATTATGCAGTATGAGGAACTGCTTTTGTCTTGGAATGACTGTTTGTATAAACAGAGGACTTTTCCCTGAGTATGACCCATATCAAAGAATTTGTATGATCTCATCAAAGATTACAAAGGAACCAAGGGGAAAAATCAGTAAATCATCATAAGGCTGTGCTCCTCAAATCCAAAATGACTTATATCTACATTTTTCTCAGGGCTCTTGGATATGAGAGTGATTTTATGTAGAAGCCCTGGAATTAAGTTTGTTTTTTTTAGTTACCAAGAACACGAGAAAAAGAATGTGGGTAAGGAAACCCAAAATAAAATTGGGAGGAATGATATACTGAAAACACAAGCATGAATAGGATGCAATTGTGTTTATTAAATTTCCCACATATAATTAGATGTTATGCATTAGCTTAGGAAGTAAATGAATGGCTGGTTATAATTGTTTTTGGGATCACTTTAACTTAAGGTCTGAGTTTAAGAGACTGGGGGCAAGCTTAGGCAGGAGAGCAATGAAATATATTTGTGGTCATCAAGGGCAGCTATGAATTCAAATTGAGTGATATTCACCCCGTGAGATTTGTAGCAATCTTCTTCCATATAATTTAATTCAACAAATGTTTTTGAGCACTATATGTGTCCTGGGGATATATACCTTTTAATAAGGTAGTTCTTCTTCCCTCAGGATGCTTGCAAACTAATGAAAGACTCCTAGATGGCTGAAAATCAAATCATCACACACTTTCCACTCAGCTCATTTTCTATTCACTATACCAAGTTACATCTAACTGATAAATCTAAAGAAGCCATACTTGTAATGTTGAACACAGTTTCAAGAGACTCAGAACAGATGTATTTTTTGCAACACTCTCTGTGTGAATGTGTCTTGAGTTGTGATTTCCTATAATGGTGAGTGATAATTTGAAAGGCATTGTCACCATATGAAAATGCCCAGTATAAATGGGCAAACAAGTTTAAAAACATTCCAAGTTCAAGGCAAATAAAAGAAATGGGATGATGATGATTGCAGCAAGTGGACAAGAGTGGTGGTAAAGAGTTTCATTTGTTTAAGAGCTATATAAAAGTATATATAGAAATCTAGATGCTCCCTTCAATATTACTTAAAACAACTTAATGAATAATCCATTCTGTAGAGGACTCGAAACTACTAACTTGATGTCTCTTACATGATAAACAATCACCACATTTTTGTTTAAAGGAAGAATAAATATATGAAGATAATGATGTTTGGATGATGAATGATGCTATTGCTCATGATAATATCAGATATTTTGGGGAAGCTAGTCTTAGCTTGAACCATTCTCTTAATTATTCTCATCACCAGGGGCCTCCCTCCTGGTGCAAGGGGTTAAGACGCAACCTATGAAGCTATCCATAGCCACTGCAGCACCAGTTCGATCCCTGGCCAGGGAGATACCCACATGGCACAGCAGACCTCTCCTATCTCACCTGCTGCTCCCCTCCACAGTGTATTTCAATAGATCCACCTGTTCTGATCCCCTTGCTGTGTCTGGTGAATCCTCTCCCCCCCCCACACACACACACACAACACACACCTCTGGCCTGGACCTCAGTTCTTGTATGCATAAATAAATAAATATTCAAAATAAAATTATTCTCATCACTGACAAAAATTTATTTTCAGAATGAGGATTTAGTATTTTTAAAACCCATGTGTAATAGACAAGAAGGAATTAGAACTATCACAATGAGGCAACTAATTTTCACACAAGGGACCTCTTAATAACTCCTACATCTGGACAGGTCACAGGAAAATATGAGAGCAGGTCACAGGAAAACACAAGTGAGGGAAAGTCATGGACTAATGGAGACATGTATTTTAGATGCAACCTTCACACAAAAGATAATCCTCTGCTCTCCTGTCTCTGTCTCCTCAAACTACTCAAGCAGGTTATCAGAATCTCTCCTGTCAGAACTTTTTGACAGATGGCATATGCAAAGCTCATTTCACTCTGAGGATTTGCATTAATTGTCCATTAAATAGCATGTACTGTGTCCACAAAATCTGTATTAACACTGAATAACAATGGCTGGAGCAACAGAAAAACAGTTGAAATGTTTTATCTCTGTTGAAAATTATCTCTCTGTTTTAACGACTGATGTCTCAGCAGTACGTGGCAAGGGAAACAAAATCTCTACAATTATTTACATATTCAGTTGGCTTTAATTCAGCTTCCTGGAAGCAGCCAATCTATTTTTTAAGGGAGAAAAAAATAACATCAGGAAGGAAAAAGGAATAAGACTGGTAAGAATTAAAAACAATAAAAAAATGGCACTACATAACAAAGAAAAAAAAATGGCAATGTCTCAGAATATAAGGAAGTTGCCTGAGGGCAAGGATTCTTTTGTATTTTTAGCTGTATCTAGATTTCCTAAAATAGCGCCTAATTAATGTTCTTTAGATACCCATTGACTCGGTTAAAATGCAGTTTCTAGCAAAGGGATACTTCAATATTACTATGGTTATAAAATTCAGATAGTTAACAACCATAACTTCCTCTATGTAGTCCTATCTTGATTTAGCTATAATTTGAATAAATGTTTATTCATTAGATTATTGCACAGTAAACTAAACATAGTTCACTCTGCAGGGTGCAGTAACTTCTCAACAATTTTTTGGTTGTTATTAAACATTGAATTAAACTACTTCATTCATTGAACAAATTTCAACTGAAAATGGAAGAACAGACCAGGTATTATGCAAGCACTAAGTGTTAAAAATGATTAAGAAAATACAAACTCTTCTCTTCAAGAGACTAACAATATAGAACTGTTATTGTATCAGCATTATTTTACAGGAGGGAGTTCACTGGAGTATTCCAAGAAGCCTCTGGAAATCATTCTTTTGGTACTTGGAGTAGAGAGAATAAGGGTACCCTGTTTTACACAATGGTACCTGAACCATTATGTAAACTATTACTCAGGGACAACACCACTTACTTATTGTGAACATCTAAAATGAGCCATTCAGAACCAAGGTTGGTGAGTTGGATTTGTTGTCAAGCTAATGTGTGGTCCCAACCCAGCATGAATACAAAATAGTTAGACAGAATTTCTGTGTCTCATAAACTGTCTGTGGGAGTAATATTCAGCGACAAGTCCCTAAATATATTGAGTCATAGCTGCACTCTTGAAATATGTGTAAACTTCACCAAGGGAATTACTCTGAAGGATTCTGTTCTTAGCATGCACGGATTCTGGTATAAATATGAGAATTATTTTCTTTGTGTCATCTACCTAAATGTCTTTTTTAAAATTCCTTTTCCTTTGTATTTATCACCAAAGGAATTTAAAATTTATTATATTGCTAAATGATTGTAAGGGAAGATAACTTTAAGTGTCCTCTTTGTCCTTTCAATATTCGTAAAAATATCATTTGACTAATTTATTTCTTTCTATATTGTATATATTAGCTCCAATATCATCTCTGGAGGCTCCCCTTGAACATGAATAAATGTGTCCTCTTTCTTAACCTTCACTTACTCTACCTGCTGTATTTTCTATCTTAATATCTTTTACATACACACAATAACTTCAAAATAGTGATATTAGTTTACCGGTTTACATCTTTGTCCCTGACTAAAATGTAAGTTTCATGGAAACAGAAAATTGCCACCTAAAGAGACTGCTTTGTTGTATTCCTAAATCCTAGAAAAGTGTTTGGCAAGTGGAAGTATTTTCATAAACATTAATATTAAATAAATAACACTAAAGATTGATAATAAATATTAATAAATGTTTGTTGGATGAATAAGTAAGCTATGCTGTGCAGAAATTTCATTTGTATGCATATCCTACACTTGGGAATTTTTTCATGAAGAAACTCAAATCAGTAGCTCTCAATTGCATACCTTTCCATTTGGCATAAAAACATTTTCACAACTAAAATCAGTGCCTAATGGGCAGGGAAAAATCTTACTTAGAAAGTGTATTTCTGAAACATCAATCCCTGCTGATAAAACACAAAAGTAGACAACCACAAGCCAATCTGTTTTTGAATACCAAACAAAAAATAACCTGCTAGCATATTGAATCTAGTACTGCAGTAATAGACTAACATAACATAATAAATGTAGATTCAATTAAGAATTATGAAAATGTATGTTTTGCGTCTTTTGGACAATAACTAGCAGTGTAATTGCTGGATCACATGGAAGTTCCATTTTTAGCAGATTGAGGAACCTCCACACAACTTTCCATAGAGGTTGCACCAGTTTGCACTCCCACCAGCAATGTAGTAGAGTTCCTTTTTCTCCACATCCTCACCAACATTTGTTGTTGCTATTTTTTTTTAATATGTGCCTTATAGCAGGAATGTAGAGGATCCAAATAAGGGATAAGGAAAAAAACTAATTATAATAAAGTAAAATTCAAAATGAACAGGCAACTATAAATCAGAGATACACTATGAGGGCGGGGGGAGAAGGGAGTAGGATGAAAACAAGTGTGGGAAGAGCACAAAGGACCATGGTGATAGTTCACGGGTGAATGGGTAGAGGGAATTTCATGGAGGCTATAACCAAAATGAAAATGCATACATTGCACAAAAATGAAAAATTTTGTAAAATATATAAAATAAGTAAAAATAAAAAAGAATTATGAAAATTATTAAAATAGGATTATAATTATAAAAATTATAAAAAATATAGTCATGTCAACAGGCACTAAGAAAACATTAATGAATTCCAAGGGTCAACAGTCTGCTTTGTGCTTAGCTTGAAATGTTGAAACATTTCTATTATAGTCAAAATATTGCAAATGTATGAGGAATATAAAAATAAAATTTATTAATTAAAAAAAAAGATGTGATTGTTCATGATTACCACTTTGCTTTATTACTATTTTGAAAGTACTAAACAATAAATTAGCAAAAATGAATTTAATAAAAGTGGTACATTTTGTAAAACAGCAGTCACATTTTGAAATTGTATAAATTATAACAGGTAATCATAAATACTGAGTGAAAAACAAGCCTGAACAATAAGAGAATAAACTGATACTGTTGACTGTGAATGGATCATAAAAATTAATTGATTGTTTATATATAAATAACACCTGGTTAAAAACATAAAAGATAAAACCCTCATAATTATAAAGATCATTAAATAATGACAAGTTATTAATAAATGCCTAAGCTGTTATTAATTTATTATTATTATTATTATTTATTTTTTTACATCATTGTTCATTTTTAAACACTATCTGCTTCCCCCCAACCCCTCAGGGGTAGTCCCCATAGAGTTTCCTTCACCAATGCACCCGTGCACCATCACCTCAGTCCCCTGTGCTCCTCCCTCCCTCCTTCTGATCCCTCTCCCTCCTCCTCCCCTGCAGGATGTCTCTGGTTTATAATAGTCCATTTTTGCTTTGTTGTGTTTTGTACTGTCATTTTTACACTGATGTCTTATTTGGTTCCCTTATATTCTTGCTATTAGTGGAACCACATGATACTTTTCTTTTTCCTTCTGGCATATTTCACTGAGCATAATTCCTTCCAGTTCCATCCACATTGCTGCGAATGGCATGAGTTTATCTTTTTTGATTGCTGAGTAATATTCCATTGTGTATATAAACCACATCTTCTTGATCCAGTCATCGATTTTTGGGCATTTGGGTTGGTTCCAGGTTTTGCCTATTATAAATAGTGCTGCAATAAACATAGGGGTACAGGTGTTCTTTTCAATCAATGTCATTTGTGTCCTTTGGCTAGATCCGTAGGAATGGAATTGCTGGGTCATATGGCAGCTCCATTTTTAGTAGACTGGGGAAACTCCAGAGAGCTTTCCAAAGTGGTTGGACCAATTTGCACTCCCACAAGCAATGTAGGAGAGTTCCTTTTTTACCACATCCTCACCAACATTTGTTGTTGCTAGTTTTTTTGTTGCTATTCTTTCCGGTGTAAGGTGGTATCTAAATGTAGTTTTGATTTGCATTTCCCTGATTAAAAGGGATGTTGAACATTTTTTCATATGCCTCTTGGCCATTTGCATTTCCTCTTTGGAGAAATGTCCTTTAAGTTCTTCTGCCCATTTCTTGATTAGACTGTTTACTTTGTTTTTGTTGAATCGTGTGAGTTCTTCGGATATTTTTGTGATCAGTCCCTTATCATTAGTGTTGTGTGCAAAATTTTTCTCCCAATTAGTGGGGTGTCTCTTTGTTTTGGTTAGTCTCTTCTGCTGCACAGAAGCTTTTCAATTTGATATAATCCCAGGTGTTTATCTTTTCCTTGACTTTCTTTGCTTTGGGTGATGAGTTTTTATTTTATTTATTTATTTTTAAAAGATTCATTCATTCATTTATTTATTTATTTATTTATTTATTTATTTATTTATTTATTTATTTATTTATACAAGCACTGGGTACAGTCAGAAGCGCGGGAGGGTGAGAGAATTCACCAGAGTCAGAGCAGAGAGCAGAGCAGGCAGACTGACAATGTACACTGCTGAGGGGAGCAGCGGGCGGCAGGAGAGGTCTGCGAACCATGTGGGACACTCACCTGGTGACCACAGCCAGCTTTGCAACCCAGCGCTCAACCACTGCGCCACCAGGGAGACCCGGGTGATGAGTCTTTAAAGATGTTACTGAGATGTATATCTTGTAGTGTCTTACCTTTATTTTCTTCTATACATTTTATGGTTTCAGGTTTTATGTCCAGTTCTTTCATCCATTTTGAGTTGATTTTTGTGCACAAAGAGAGGTAGTGGTCTAGTTTCATTCTTTTGCATATGGTGGTCTTGTTTTCCCAGCACCATTTATTGAACAAACTGTCCATGGACATATAATCTTTAATTATAAGAATATTCAACTTATATTCATACATTGCAATATAATGAGATTCCCATGAACTTTCTAAAAATATTTGAAGTGATAATATGGCAAATATTACCTATATTTAAACAGTAAACTAGATGCTCATAATTGTCTCATAACCCTTTGTATTTCTGTAGTTTCTGTTGTAACTTCTCTGTCATTTATGATTGTTTTTATTAGCATTTTCTTACTTTTTTTCACAGTGACGCTATTTTAAGATTTTTCAATTTTGTTTACTTTTTCAAAGAACCACCTCTTGGTTTCATTCTTTTTGTGTGTGTGTGGGGGGGACCCTCACTGGCGGCCGGGGAATGAACCGGCACTGCAGAGGCTGTGGGCAGCCTCGCAGCCCAGCACTCAACCGCTGCGCCACCAGGGGAGGCCCTTGGTTTTATTCTTTTGCACAGATTTTTTATCTCTATTTAGTTTGTTTTCCTTCTAATATTCAATATTTCCTTCTTCCCACTGACTTTCGGTGTCTTTTGTTCTTCTTTTTCTAATTTATTTAAGTATAAAGGTAGATTGAGGTATTTCTTGTTTCTTGATTTAGGCTTGTGTTGCTATAAAATTTTCTCTTAGTACTGCTTTTCCTGCATCCTACAGATTCTGATAGTTGATATCTTTATTTCCATTTGTGTCCAAGTAATTTGATTTCTTCATTTAACCAATGGTATTCAATAGTATCTTGGTTAGTCTTGACGTATTTGAGATTTTTCTAGCTTTCCATTTGATTTTGATTTCTAGTTTTATACCACTGTCACCAAGAAAGATACTTGATGTGATTTCAATCTTAATAAATCTATTGGCATTTGACACTTGTTTTGTGTCCCAAAATGTGGTGTCTCCTCAAGAACACTATACACATTTAAGAAGAGTAAGTATCCCCCCTTTTTTGAGTAGAATGTCCCAGAAATGTTAATTAAGCCCATCAGGCCTACTTCTTCATTTAAAACTATTGTTTCTTGGCTGTTCTGCCAATTGATATATATAGGGTGTTGAAGTTCCCTACTATTCCACTACTATTTTTTACTTCCAATATCTCTCTGTATGCCAGTAAATTGGCTAATCTAGAAGAAATACATAAATTATTAGGATCATACAACCATCCAAGGCCAAATCAGAAAGAAAAGAAAAAACCTGAAGTATCAAAATACAAACAGGGATTTTAAAACAGTAATCAAATGTATCTCAAAAAACAAAAACTCCCAACAATATGACTTCATGGATGAGGGCTAACCTTCAAAGACCTAATACCTGTCCTAATCAAACTCTTCCCCAAAACTGAAGAAGTGGGGATACTTACAAATATATTTTGTGAAACCAATATTATCATGATACAAAAGCAAGCAATGACATCATGAAAAAGAAAATTACAGGGCCTCCCCTGGTGGTGCAGAGGTTGAGTGCTGGGCTGGGAAGCTGCTCGCAGCCTCTGCCAATGCCGGTTTGATCCCCAGCCCCCGGCGAGGGTCCCACATGGTGTGCAGACCTCTCCTGTCTCGCCTGCGGCTCCCCTCAGCAGTGTTTTTCAGTCAGTTTGTTCTGGTCCTCACTCTGCCTCTGGTGAATACTCTCACCATACCTCTGGCCTGTACCCCAGTTCTTGTATGTATAATAAAACAAATCTTTAAAAATAACAGACCTCTCCTGTCTCTCCCCTGCTCCCTTCAGCAGTGTATTTCATCAGTCTGCCTGTTCTGTTCCCCGCTCTGGCTCTGGTGAGTTCTCTCACCCTCCGGCGCTTCTGACTGTACCCAGTGCTTATATAAATAAATAAATCTTAAAAAGAAAAGAAAAGAAAAAGAAAACTACAGACCAATAACCCTGATGAACACAGATACAAAATCTCTCAACATAATCTTAGCAAACTGAATTCAACAATACAATAAAGGATCAAATGTCACAACCAAGTGGGATTTATTATCGTGATACAAGGATGACTTAACATACACAAATCAATTTCATTCTCCATATCAGCAAAAGAAAAGACAAAAATAATATGGTTATCTCAAAAGATGCAGAGAAAGCATCTGACATGATCTAACATCCACTTATGATTAAAAATTAACTCTTAATAAAATTGGAATGCAAGGAATATATCTCAATATAGCAAGGTCATAAATGACAAACCCACAGTTAAAATCATACTCAGGGGCCTTCCTGGTGGCACAGGGGTTAAAGACAGCTCTATCAAGCTATCATCAGCCACTGCAGCATGAGTCTGATCCCCTGCCAGCCAGGAGTAACCCACATGGTGCAGCAGACCTCTCCTGCCTCACTCACTGCTCCCCTCAGCAGTGTATTTCAGTAGATCTACCTGTTCCATTCCCCACTCTCTCTGGTGAATCCTCTCACCATCTGCACCTCTGGTCTACACCCAAGTTCTTGTCTGCATAAATAAATAAATCTTAAAAAAATCATACTTGATGAAAAGTTGATTTTCCTTAATAACAGGTAAAAGACAAGGATGCCTACTTACTACTATTATTGAATATACTATGGAAGTGTTGCTAATGAGAGCAATTAGACAAGAAAAAGAAATAAATGGAATTCATATTGGAAAATAAGTAAAATTATCATTATTTGAAGATGACATGATGTATATAGAAAATCCTATGCTCCCCCTAAAAATTTCTTAGAAATAATAAATCAATACAATAAAGTGGCAGGTTACAAAATCAATATACAAAAATATCTATATGCAAGCTATTAACTAGAAAAGCAAGAAATCAGCAAAATAATCCTACTTATAATCACATCAAAAATAGTTAAGTACCTAGGAATAAAGTTAATGTAGCAGGTGAAAGACCGGTCCAATGAATTCTATAGGACACTGCTAAAAGTAATGGCAAATGACACAAAGAAATGGAATGATAATCTTTGCTCATGGATTAGAAGAAATGACATTATTAGAATGGCCATCTCAACCAAAGCAATTCACAGATTGAGTTATCCATAAATAATGTTGATATATCTATAAATCCTTGGGGGGTGGGGAGTTAGAGCACTATGTCACTCCACTCATCAAAATAAATTCAGAGACATTGGATATGTAAACAAAAAACAAACTGAAAAATGTCTTAGTTGATTTTCTGATAATGAAAAGTTGTTCTAATGCATAATAAGTAATCAAGAAACCATAATGGTAAAAAGTTATTAAATCTGACAACATTAAGATCCTAAAAGGAAAAATAAATAAGCCATATGCCTTTACATAAAATGGTAACTAGAAAAATAATACATATATGACAAAAAAAATTTAACTTTTTAATATATTCAAATATTTAAAAAAGCAAATTAAACTCAATAGAACAACTAATTGAATCAATGGCATGGCTAGTATGTTCAAATAGCATTTATATGTTTAGTCCGGAAAACATCTTAAATCCACACTACTTCACTAAATGCTAATCACATCCCTACACTAAAACATCATAGCAATTATGTACAAGTAGTGCAAAGAGATGTCTAAAGAGACATTGTAGCAATGAAAAACAGAATGAACATGACCACAGTGCAGGCTAGAAAAGAAGGGCAAGAAGTTAAGCACAGCTACAGTTGTCTGACAGGGCACCTGGTTTGGAAGT
Organism: Talpa occidentalis; assembly: GCF_014898055.3. Lineage (NCBI taxonomy): Eukaryota > Metazoa > Chordata > Mammalia > Eulipotyphla > Talpidae > Talpa > Talpa occidentalis. The sequence continues at coordinate 31,388,821 of NW_023601754.1, forward strand.
AGTGATGACAGGGATTATTGACACTTAGCAAACAATGGTAATAAAGTAACCCACAGGTGATGGGGTTGGAATCCATGGAGTCATGACTTCTGGATGGCCAGATATTGAGACCAGAGGTGGAATGGTGCATATCTGACTCTCAACAGATGCAAAGGTTGAACTTGGCCATAGCATAGACTTACATGACATAGAACAATACAATGAAGAAACACAAGTAACCTCACAGTCAGGAATTGAGTACATTCACAACGAATTAAGCAATAAAACTACCTTAGACTAATAATGGAGCATAATTTTATTAAAAATATCAAGTGTTTTTTTCTGAAGATGACAAGTTGTAACTACAGTGCACATCCCACAGCAAAGAGCCAATAGTGCTGCTACAAATTATAAAGAAAAAATTTGGTGTTGAGTGTTATGGGTTCTTGCCTAATGTTGTGCCAAGATTTATTATAAAGCAATAGTTTTTGTGCAAGAATAAAAGAACAGGGCCTCCCCGGTGGCGCAGCGGTTGAGCTCTGGGTTGTGAAGCTGCCTGCAGCCTCTGCAGTGCCGGTTCGATCCCGGCTGTTCCTGGCCACCGTCGGAGGGTCCCACATGGCGCGCAGACCTCTCCTGCCACCCGCTGCTCCCCTCAGCAGTGTACCTCGGTCCTTCTGCCTGCTCTGCTCCCACTCTGGCTCTGGTGAATTCTCTCACCCTCCTGCGCTTCTGACTGTACCCAGAGCTTGTATAAATAAATAAATAAATCTTAAAAAAAAAGAATAAAAAAATAGCACAAAAGTAGTATTCACAAGTCTACAACAATAGACTCTAGAAAAGGGCCACATATGTATGGAAAATCAATATCTAACAAGTTGGTATTACAAGTCTGTGGGAAAGATGGATTTTGTTTGTTTGCCATTTATTTTATTCAATAAATGGCAAAGGGAGAAAGAGACTAAATAAAAAAAAAAGATTCTTACCCTATCTATCACCCCAAACCATTTCATAGTGGATTCAACACCCACCTTTGTAAATGAAATCCTTAAAATACTATTAGACAAAAGTATAAGAGAATATTTGTATGACCTAATTGTACAGAAAAAAAATCTTTCACATAACATGCACACATACTCACATAAGCACCAAACAAAATAGATATGACAGATTAGGTCTTATTAAAATGAATCACTTATACAGGAGAAGATCCTCATATTAAAGTAAAACAAGTATAACACAGGAAAAAGCTAATTAATTACAATGCATAGAACTGAAAAGTGATTAGCATTTTACTGCTAAAGTAATATGGTCAGTCTTTTGTCATCAGCGAGTTAATTATAACAGATGGATGGAATATAATAATAATTGGGTTAAATGTAGGTCAACATGGTTTAAGTAAATTCAGCTACCTAAAACATGCAGGAACAGGTCAATATGGTGATCCATGACATATAGTCTGGAGTTTAGGTCCTATAACACTTATTCTTGATTACTTATTCTCTCTCTCTTTCTCTCTCTCACTCTCTCTTTGCTTTATTTGTTCTGATTTCAGAAATCATCGGGTTACCATTAAATTTCTGGCCAAAAAGGAAAATAGTAAATGAAACAGTCAACAGTGTTTTTAAGATGCAGAATATGTGTAAATCTAAATAAAAGGCCCTCTAACACAATGTGCCTAATGACTAGGTTCTTCCCAATGGCTGTATCCCTTTAACTAGTAAATATTCTTCCCTTTTCTTTCTCATTTTTATAACGTTTTGTGAAAGGTTAGTCCTGTATTTTGAATTCTCAAGCAGTTGTGTCAACAACTCAACGTTTCTTTAACTCTCAAAGCTTTTGATGGTGGCTTAAGATTCTAAATTGATTTTAATTAAAGATGAATTTTATTTATTTGGGATTGATAGTTATCTCCTGTGATATAAACAGGCAATTCATGGAAGATGAAAAGTGAATAATAACATGTTAGAAAATGCTTAGTTTCATTACTGATTGGGGAAATGCTTATTAAAGCTACAATGACATACAGTGTTATGCATTTCAGGTTGGTATATTCAGAAACTATCAATTAACTATTTTTATGTGATTATTTACAATATCCAAAAGAACTATGGAAAATGTTTTCATTTGATAAAACATGTTCATATATAACTATAATATGTTGCTTTAGGTATATTTCTTACTAAAAACGTTTACATTGTTCAATTTCTAATGATGATGACTTATATTTTGCATGTCTATGAAATACTATTAAGCGGAAAATTAAAGTTATTAAGCATATATATATATTATATCATTGTATTTATACATCAACTCACAAACATATATGTGTTTGAGGAAGGAAGAGAAAGAGAACAACGAGAGAGGCAATTAGGTAGGTAAGACAGATTCAGACAGACAGAAAGATGGACAGACATGTAAGTCCATTTATCGACAGAGGGGAATTTGGCACAATGATAGGTGAAACTGAGTAATAGGAAGAGACAGACCAACACACAAAGAAGAATGAAGAATTGAGGACAATGCACTAATTTATGAATAGTGATTTCCTGGGAAATGTGCACTCCTTTCATTTCTAATAAGCTTTGTTTTAGTACAATGCTATATTTTTTATAAAACTTAAATACTGGTACTCTTTGTACCCATGCCTCTCCTTATATTCTGACATCTGAACACTTCCTATACTACATCAAATTAAATAATTTCAGAACTCTATTAAGTTTTCTAATAGAAGTAATGCACACACACACAACTGATGGATTTATTTGTACCATTCCCCTTTAGAACATATGAAATTACTGAACACTTCTTACTCCTTGATAAATAAGATGATTATCTTTTTTCACTTCATAGATTTTAAATCCTCTAAACCTTTTTAAAAAATAATATAAGGAACATGAACCAATTAAATGATTTTTTTGAATTGTGACTTTGATAAACTATGGAAAATCTTAGTCTAATTAAATATACTAATTAGATATTATATAAACTCATTTATATTTGTATTAAGAGTAGTCATTTATTTTGCCATTTACCTGTTGACAGTAAACCTGACACCCAGGATGACATTCACTTACTGCCCCACACTTAACTGTGGACCTTCTAGAGCACTTTTCGCTAAGCACAGAGTATGTGTCCTATAGAACAAACCTCAAGACCAGAACTGGTTAGGGCCTTCTGGTGGTGCAAGGGGCTAAGTACAATACTATGAAACAATCCACAGCCTCTGCAGCACAAGTTTGATCCCTGACCAGCCAGGGAGCAACTCACATGGGTGAGCAGACCTCTCCTGTCTCCTCTGCTGCTCCCCTCAGCAGTGTATTTTAGTCAGTCTGCCTGTTCTGCTCCCCAATCTGTCTCTGGTGAATACTCTCACCACCCCCCCCATACCTCCGGCCTGTACCCCAGCCCTTGTATGCATAAAAATTAAATAAATCTTACCATTAAAATAAAGGTAGGAACTAGAGGTTTTAGTTTGCACAGGGTAGGAATAACTCTACTAAACCACACTTGCAAATTACTATAGAAACTCACAACAAATGCCAGCAATTATGGTAACTATTAGAAAACCATGTCAGCAACATCACTTCACGTTAATCTTTGTGTACTCCTCCGAGAGCATTCATCATTCACAGCATTCATTTACCCTAAACTTTGAGCCAGTTTCCATGAATGTTAAGACTACACTAATCAAAGATTAAATAAATAACAAATATCAAACTTACACCTTATACCTAAAATTTTCTTCCAGTAAATGGGCTTTCCTTGTTACCATCATGTGAGAGTAGAGTTCTGCCTCAGGGACACCTGGCTTGCTGTTTCTCCCATGAGACATGGATTCAGGGATGCAGAATGTGGTTTGATAGTGCAGAGGGATGCTACAGAGGCACTTCAAGAGGAACAGGGGCTTGCATTTCTTTGCTGGGTAATGATAAAAGTCCAAGTATAAAGGGACTATGGAGTGACAAGAAATAAAATGTCTGTACATTGGCCTCTGATTTTCTGGGTCATTGGGAACTCTTTCGGTCAGAAAGAAGGGATCGAGCTGAACAGCACAGTTATATGGAGGTGCTCCTTCTCTATGAAATCCCATACTTATGAAATTTCATAAGAATCCAAGCTTGTGTGTGTGTGTGTAGCAGTGAGGGTGTCTTCCCATCATTATGAAATCCTTCTATTTAATAAAGACAACCAGGGCATCCCTAGTGGCCTGAGAGCTAAGTCTCAGAGCTATCACCACCATGGCCTGAGTTCGATCCCCAGCCATGGAGCTGACCCACATATGGCACAGCAGATCTTTCCTATCTTACCTGTTGCTCCTCTTAAGAGTATATTTCTGTAAATTTGCCTGTTCTGCTCCCCACTCTGTCTCATGAGTCCTCTTATCCCTGCACCTCTAGCCTACACCTCATTTCTTCTGCACAAAAGAAATAAATGAAAAATAACAACACACACACAAAAAAAAGACAACCAAAGAAGCAGACACTGACATTTGCAAATGTATGTATGTATGTATGTATGTATGTATGTATGTATGTATGTATGTGGAAGCCTGATACTCTAAGAAATAAGGCTCAGAACTAGTGATATTTTATATAAACCATTGCAGAAAAGATTTGAGAAAGATAAAAATATGCATCAGGACTGCTGAGGAATTTAAAGAACACTCATGGGAAAAAAATCGTGTCTTAAGATAACTTTGGGACAGATCCAGTTCATATGAGGATGCCTGAGGCAAGCCAGGGGTCACAGTAAAATATGAACATAATTCTCTCCAAAAACATATTTAAAAGAAATTAGATAACGCAATTAAAGTGTGTACATATTCTAATTTAATGATGCTAATTCATTTTCTAAGAAGTTTACACATTTAACATTCTGTGATTTGGATCCTATTAAAATGTATATTAAGCTAAAATAAAATATTCTAAGAATCATTTCGGTGACAGAAGAATATTTCAGACACAGCTAATTGAGAGCACAAATCATGCCATTTAAAACCGTGTTAAACATAACGAAATTGTAAATTATATTGAGAGGGGATCTGGGCTTTTCAAGCCATCCCTCTCTAAGCAAGGAAATCAAAGTTGGATGAAGATTTTTTTTTTTTAATTTTTGTGTAGTAGAACTGGGGTGCAGACCAGAGGTTTGGTGGGGGGTGGTGAGAGGATTCACTAGAGACAGGGTGGGGAACAGAGCAAGCAGATCCACTGAAATACACTGCTGAGGGGAGCAGTGGGAGATGGAGAGGTCTGCTGCACCATGTGGGTAGCTCCCTGGCCAGAAAGGTGTTCAGGCTGTAGTGATGATAGCACTGAGACTCAACCCCAAGGCCACGAGGGAGGCCCCAAGACTCATTTTTAAAGAGGCTCGTGAAACAACTAAAAGAATCATCGTGTTTGTTTCTGTTAAATCTTCCTCCATGGTGGTGGTGGGGAATGTGGGGGGCAGATGCTGTACTTCTAATGCAAACCAATGCTAGAGCAATAATATATATATATATATATATATTTAAAAATAAAATAAAACCTCCTTATTCATTGATTGGACTTTCCTCATGGTAAATTCTTTTGACACAAAACCACTTGAATTAGAACTTATTGGTTATTATGTTAGATATGGCAGAGAGGGAGATGCCTAAAAGAAAATTAATGGTCAACTATATGTAGGACTCTAGGAAACACTTGCCAGAGCTGATAAAGCCAGGGGAGAGCCAAGGGCCAAGGGGGATAAGGCAGTGCCCCATCCCAATCTACAGGTAGACCAATAAGCCCAGGTAGAACAAGAGCCACCTAAAGCACACCCACCCCCAGCCTGCTGCCAGGGCTGCTAAAACTACATGCCTCAGCATAATAGAAGGGGGCATGACTTAGAAACTCCTGCCGGACCCATAAGCCAACACTCTGGGCATGGCTGAATATAACCCCCAGAAAGGAATGCAGTGATTAGTTCCCTGCATTCCATTTAAGGCAGGAGTCTCCAGCCACAAAGCACAGTTGTTCTTTCCTGGAGTCTGCCCTCTCAGACTACCTCCCAAGTGTTCTGCCACTAAATAAACTTTGCGTTTCTTTGCCCAGGATTTGAATTCTGTCATAGCCATTGTCAAGAACCAAGGAGCCCCCAAACCTGTTAACAATTAGGCTGCAAAGGTTGCATTTTAATAAGCCAGTTAGTTACTATTTGTCCTTCTCCTAGGTTCTCTAGAGAGAAACTCCACTGAATACATGTCCTTGATGGGGTAGCAGGCAGTTTGTGAGAGAGAGGTCAGGACATCCCCTCTGCCTGTATGACACCAAGAAAGGCAGGGATTAGAAGGGGCACTGGGGTGGTTTGGATGGTGACTAGATATTCGGTGTTGGGCATGTACTCCTGGGACCTATACAACTCTGTAAACGAATGTTGCCTTTTTATTTATTTATTTATTTATTTATTTATTTATTTATTTATTTATTTATTTATTTATACAAGCACTGGGTATAGTCAGAAGCACAGGAGGTTGAGAGAATTCACCAGAACCAGAGCAGGGAACAGAACAGGCAGAAGGACCGAAATACACTGCTGAGGGGAGCAGCGGGCGCGACAGGAGAGGTCTGTGCGCCATGTGGGACCCTCGCCGGGTGGCCGGGGATTGAACCGGTACTGCAGAGGCTGGGGCAGCCTCGCACCCAGTGCTCAACCGCTGCACCACCAGGGGAGGCCCAAACTAATGTTACCTTAATAAAAACAAAGCAGACAGCATATAAATTGGGTTCAGTTGTATTCTATATTTTTCATAATAACATTGGCAACACCTCTTATCTTGACATGAAAAAAGGAAAGGAACGGTAAGGTAAGTCCTTCCTGGAAAAGACTGATGATAACTGAGACTTTTAAATTATGAGGTCCCCTCAGGATCTGACTTCTGCTTTACTCTTTTCTAACCCTTTCTCTTCTGGGAATTCTCATTTCATTTTATGTTTTTAAATATCAACTACTTTTTGTTGACTCTCAAATTTAAGTCATTATGCCCTGCTTCTCTCTTAAGTTCCAGCTTCATATATCTAGCTGCCTGCTCTCTTCTCTCTCAGTACCCTCAGTATGGCCGTAATGAACTATTCCTTCTTCCCCAAATTCCATTCCCTTCCAAACCTTCTCTGTTTCAAAAATTTCATCATCAATATTCACATAGTAGTTCAGAACCCAAACTGGCAATTAATTCCTATTTTTTATATCTCTCTTATATCTTGTATACATCAGTAAATTCTGTCAGCTCTATTTGCAAATTGTATGACAGATCTGACCAGTTCTAAATACTGTCTCTAAATTCATCGCTATATACTGATAGTGGAGTTTCCATGCTAGCTCCTTCCTTGTTCTCTATTCTTGCCTCTTCCAAAGAAATCCAGAATGATCTGAAGGCTCCTTAAAACTCACCAATGTCGGGGCCTTCCTGGTGGCATACGGGGTTAAGATGCAGCACTTTGAAGCTATCCGAAGCCACTGCAACATGAGTTCTATCCCAGCCAGGGAGCCGACCCACGTGGCACAACAGACCTCTCCTGTCTTGCCCCCTGCTCCCCTCAGCAGTGTATTTCAGTGAATCCACCTGTTCTGATCTCCTCTGTCTCTGGTGAATCCTCTCACCCCCCACCCCTCTGGCCTGTACCCCAGTTCTTGTATGCATAAATAAATATACCTTAAAAAAATCGCCCATGTCTTCTGATAGCAAAGGAATTACAAAATAGTTACAAAATAATCTAAATTCTTACCATGGTATAGCAAAGCCTGACCAGATGTTGAGCAGTTCCATGTCCTCTTTAGAAGAATTCTGTTTTTAATTTTATTTCTTTATTTATATTTTACAATCATCATCTAACATCATAAAGCCATATTGACATTTTGATTAGAATTTCATTGCACTTGTGGGATTGATTTTGTAAAATAGACATCATTATATTATCTTCCTGTTCATAGTCATAGAATTACTTTCTCATTTATTTAGGTCTTTTATGGCTTAGAGCACTGTGGTTTTAAAACATGCTTGACATATTCCTTGACTCTCTTGTCATAAGTGTACCCAGGCATGATGTTCTGATTACCTTGGGGGATAGAACATGGAGGGCACAGGTGTGACTTCCAAGGACAGATGATGAACATCCACGAACCTTCTGTCTCTTGATGCCTGTCCGGATGTGGCCTCTGGACTTTGAGCTATTAGGTAAAGTCCAGTTACTCTTAACCTTTGTGATGGAAATACAACTTGGTGTGATTGTGTGGAGACAGAATTGCCTACAGACTCTCAGTCATTCCAGCTCACGCTGTTGAGTTTTCCCAGGTCAAGTGCCAGAAAAGTAAGAAAACCCTTATATAATCCCAGCCCCAGCTCTCAATGTACATTCTTGATAGCTCTTATCACAACTGAAATGATCAAATTTCTCTATCAGGTCACACTTTGCTTTATTTTAGTGTACAGAAGATTTGCTTAACTACTTCACAGTTATGTGCCCAGCAGCAAGAAAAACATGTAATACTGTATAGTTTATGCTAAAATATATATATAAATATAGAACTGATAAAGAGGTGTCATTATCCAAATTATAGTAATGTTTTATATGTAATTGTATTTAAATTGCTGTTGATAATATGTAGAACATAAACACAAAATGTATAAACACATGAATAAATAATGCAATGACATAATAATATATGTCATAATATAATAATGTCATGACATAATGTTATAATGACATAATAATAATATAATGACATAATAATATATGTATGGATTAACACTCTGTATTACTTTGCTAGGGCCACTATAAAAAAAGTATCACAAACTGTTGGCTTAAACAATAAAAACATAATATAAAAAAATATTCATTCACTGGTTTATTCCTTTTTTTTCTTTCATTACTTTTGGAAGCTAGAAATCAAGCTATTGACAAGGTTGTTTCTTTGAAGCTCTGTGAGAGATGGATCTGTTCCTGGTCTCTTGTTTATACATATCCATCTTCTTGTCCACATAGTATTCTCCCCTAGGTCTTTGTGTTCAAATCCTTCCCTCCTTTTTTATTTCAGGTAAGCCATTAGTGATAGTTTGTTCATAATATATTAGGTTGTCAGAAAAGTCATGATATATTTTTCTAGCAAAAATGCATCATGACTTTTCTGACAAGCCAATGTTACAATGAATGACAAAATAGTATTTAGCTAAACTTTTAGACTTAACGACCACCCTAATAACTTGTTTTCCCATAATAGTAAAGCTGTCAGACTAGGCATAGTTAGTACAACATTTCCCTCAAGCCCAAATGCTCCATTCCCTTTACCAGCTGTTGATAATATGCTTGGGTCACTGACAGGAGATAACCACTGTCATCATCAATATTTAGCAGCATTTCCAAAACATTATTTTTTATCTTGAATAAAAAGCAAATTTTAGCTTTTATTTGAGTTCAACAATTCTATACAGTCTTATTACTTCTATGCATAAAATATGACATTTTAACATTTATATATGTGAACATTTCCCAATTTTCATTTTTGAGTATGACTAAAGGATATCAAGGATTTTATTTTCCACAATTAAATAGAATAGAAATAAAAAAGGAGCAGGGTCAACCATGCCTCACACCAGCAGTTAAGACCTTCCACAAGAATCAGTTCCTGGTACATGAAGAGATCCAGTATTATACCTTCGCTCTCAGCTCCTTTCAGAAATAACTACATTATTTAATAGCTTAGGAAGGGAAAAAGATATAAAAAAATACAGTCCACAAGTCCAAGTCTTTCATTCCAGGATGTCTCAAAAGGAAAGAATTGGTGGAATGTGGATGTAGAAAAGAAAGTATCACTCCTAACAGGAAAAATGAATTGTGGACACAGCCACTCATGGCCAGAGAAGGGACCTCTGGGAATAACTAGCTTCAATCTCAAGGTCACCAGGAGAACACAGACTGGAGAACCTGGGACAAGCCCAAGCTACTGCCTTTAGTTTCTCAACTTTCTGGTGCTGAGTTTCCAGTCTTTGGGGGATGCTGAGAATCGGATACCACTACCATCCCACACAAAAAGGCTACCCTGGTGGTAAAAAGGTGGTCAAAAACCAGCTAGAACTTGGGCTATAGACATCTTTTGATATCAGCTAGTAGTTGCTTTCCTGTGAAGGGCCTGAGACACATGCAGAAATCTTAAACATATGTAGGTGGTCATTTTTTGAAAGACAGAGAAAAGCCTCTTTATCAAATCTTTGTACTCATTTGCTTTTATGTCAGTCACCACTTAAACTAGGAAAGACAACTGCAAGCTATTGTAGCTAGCTTCGAATGGGCCTCAGCACCAATACTCCTTATATAATTGAATCAGCGGCATCTTCCTGGTATTCCCACTAGGCAGGCTCAGTACACTTCTTTGGACCAAATAGGCTGATCTTGTTTTGAGAGAAATGTGTAAACATAGTGCCAGATTTTGTTGGTCTCCACACTAGAAACTTAATGGGCCACTCCTTGGCTCTTGTATAATACCATGACTGGCTTTACCACATCCTTGCGCGCAGTCTTAATCTGGCAGCAGTCTTAATTTGGCTGATTCAGGATTATCATTCGCCTGCTGAATTAATGGTTCACTGGTGATGTTATCAATCCCACGCATGTGAGGTGGGTTGAAGTCCAGATTATAAGATCTGGAGGATGAATTCAGCATCAAGACAATCTTTGAGCATTTCAAATGGAATGTTCAAAGTGATACTACATCCAAGGTACAGATTTTGTCAGGGTTGCATTCTGAACTAAGGTCCTAGGAAAATCATCAACTAGCCAGTGCTGGCCACTCCAGTTTTCTATCTCTGACTTCATCAGGCCTGTAATCACCTGGTCTGGAACCAAAAAGCCTTTTTTTATTTACTGCTTGGCCATATCACCAGCTTCCCTCTGAAGCTTGATGTTCTCCTGCAAGAAGGGGCTACTGGGAAGATGCTGGAGGCTTAAGTTCTGGGTGATCATCTGGTACATACCAAGACTGGACAGCAAAGAATGACACTGCGGGCACGCGTTTGGAAGCCATAGTCTTCACAAGGAGTGGGTTGCCCCCGGAAAGGCCAAGGAACTTTGTTTCGGCCACCCTGGACCTGGCACCCTTCCAAATTTCCACTTTTTATGTTGGATAATAGACTTTATCTCTAGATAAGTCACATTCTGAGGTACTGAGGTTAAGACTTTAACACATGAATTTGGGGAGGGGTGGGTACAAGTGAACCGCTAACATTACACACTATGTAGCAAAGGAAAAAAAAATGTGGCTGGTCTCATCAAGTGTCTATCTTTTGAACCATGTGCCTCAATGATTAAATACGTGTTCTCAAAGTTAATATATATTACAAAGACACAAATACTGTCTAGAGATAAACAATACTTCCATTGATATTTATCTCAAATCATGGACACAATTGTTTCAGGCATTACATATAATAGAATAATCTGTATCATTTGCAGTCAGCGTTTCTCTTAGTTGATGCAGGCTTGTCTGTAATTGAGCAGCAGTATTAAATTCACCTTACAGATTTTTCTTAACTTCTTAAAGGCTTTGAATGAAGGCATACTCACACTCTTTAGTCTGTGATATCAGCCTTCATCACATACTTCTTAGTGGACATATGCCTGGATTTATGGAATGCACCTTAAGCTTTGTAACTATTCCCACCTCTGTCAATGGGGAGGAGAGGTATTCTTTTTTTTTTAACGATTAATTTATTATGCATACAAGAATTGGGGTATAGGTCAGAGGTGCAGGGGGTGAGAGGACTCAACAAAGACAGAGTGGGAAGCAGAAAAGTCAGATCTCCTGAAATACACTGCTGAGGGGAACAGTGCGTGAAACAGGAGAGGTCTGCTGCACCATATGTAGTTTACTTCCTGGCCAGGGATCAAACTCAGGCTGCAGTGCCTGGGATAGCTTGATAGCTTTGAGACTTTAACCCCTGCACACCAGGGAGGCCCAGGAGCAGTATTATTTCAAGTACAAGCTTAAGCCCATAATTTGCTTCAGGTAGGTGGCAACATGAGCTCACCTATAGATTTGATTTTTAGGCAACTTCTTCATTTTTATTTCTAAAAGCAGTCTTTCCTTATCAATTTCTTTTTTAATTGTGCTTTAGGATTTAGGTTAGGAATGCACTGTGCATAAGTGCTGTACAAACACTGAAACATGTGGTCTCACTAATATGAGAAAAACGTGAAAGTGTATTTGAAATAAGAAATGTACCAAGAAATTCACAACATATTATTTCTTTGATTATGCAACATCAGAATGGAAATATCTTTACAAGCATTGCAGTAAAACAGAATGCAATGATTTTAGCTAATTTTGTCATCATCTGAAGGTACTTGAGACGTGACTCTCTGCCACTTTTGTCAATGATGAGATGAGCTGTCGATCATAATATCCAAACCAGAAACTTTCAAGGCATTACTGAATAAAATGTTATCTCTGGGGGTGAACAGAATTTTCTTCAACTGAAAAATTGCCATGAGGAGTCCTGATTTGCATTCAGTTTGATGCTTCTTTTCCCCTGACCCTGAAATATTGATAATAAATTTATTTTTTTAAATTTTTCTCAACTTCATTATAAATCCAACTTCCTAGTAGAGCCATATGTTCACAGAACTCTGCTAGGTTTGGAATTATAAAGACTTAAGTGGTTGCATTCAATCAAGAGGACATATACACAAAAAATTCTATCTTTTTTAAAGTAAAATAAAATGCCTTTTATATGAAATGATTATAATTGGAACTAAGAGTTGCCATGGATTTCAGGACAGTAATCGCTCATGTATTCAAATAAACATTCTAACTTCAGATAGTTGATTTGAAATCTTAATTGAATATGAACTGTAGTATTAGCTAGTGGCAAAGTTTATGATGCAGATTTATTGTCACTCATTAAAAATATTTGCATTGTAAAAGATCAAAAAGCATAAAGGCTTACTTTGCAAATGTTCTTTCAGAAGCATATGCTTTCAATATTGTGAACTGTTTTTTTTTTTTTTTGCAGAGAAGTATATGCTAATGATGTTTCTTTATAGATTTAAAATAGTTCAACAGCATTTTGAAACAAATGTCTTACAAAAGTCATCTGTTGCTACCATGTCTAAGATACCTCTATTTTTAAAAATGTTAAAATATCCTGAATAGTCTTTTTCTTTGGGTGAACTATGGCAATTAAGGACATCTTTCTAGATAGCCTTTACGTGTGAAATGGGGAAAGTAATGATACAAACTTCTTTGGGTAGGTTGAGGAGTAAATTAATACTTATAGGCAAATACCACAAAGCCTAGAATACAATAAGTGCTTAATACAATTTAATTGCTTTTATGTCATTGTTTATTTTCCAATAACTAAAATTTCATTTTCTAAAAGTAATTTTGTTCAACATTTCAGGCATTAGGGATTTATTTATTAACTGTTTGAACTCCCGTCCTGTATATGTGTGTGTGTACGTGTCTGTATTTTGAGATGCGGATGAAAAGAACTTAGTTCATGAAAGTAATAGGCTACCCAAGTTGGAGATTACAGCCAGCATATGGGCTTTCTTCCTTAAATAATACTATTAGCTAGGTTGGGGCAAAAAAAAAAAAATTAAGAGAATCAAAGGCAGATTTCAACTCAGAGTCAATAGGCAAATATTAAACAAAGAATGAGCCAACATTAGGAATTCAAAGAAATGGAACATTTATGACAAGGAAGATATTATAATATTACATAATAATCCCAAACCTATCATGTGTTGGGCTCCCTAAGAAATAAATGCTAACATGAGGTTTTCCAGCTGAAATGCATCAGGGATGTTCTTTGGTCGACCTTAAGAGAAACAGGGAGGGACTTTATACTTCTTTACCATTACCTGGTCATTGCACAGAATACCCATCAGAAGGTGGATCTCTTCACCTGCGGGCAATTTCAGGGGAGGCTCCAATACAGCAGCTGGTGGAGTGAATGCCTCAGACTTTAGGAGCAGGCATATAACAACATCTTCTACACAATTAACCCAAACTCTGAAGCTTGATTTTATTGCCCTGTAGCTTTCAGGAGAGAAGGGGATCTCTAGAAGTCAGGAAGAGTGTTGGGAGAGATCAAATGCAGTCACCCTTAAAATAACATTTTTCAGGGGCCTCCCTCATGGCACAAGGGGTGAAGTGTTGGCACTATGATGCTATCCACAGTCACTGCAGCATGAGTTCTATTCCCAGCCAGGGAGCTACCCACATGGCACAGTAGACCTCTCCTGTCTCACCTGCTGCTCCCCTCAGGAGTGTATTTCAGTCAATCCACCTGTTCTGCTCCCCACTCTGGTGAGTCCTCTCACCCCCATACCTCTGGCCTGTACCCCAGCTCATGTATGCATAAATAAATAAATCTTAAAAAAATATCATATTTCAGATTTCTTTAAGAAAGTAAAAGTTAAAGCAGAAAACCTGGAAATGGCCAGGTTTCAGAAATTCCCTTTTTGATTTTAGAATCACACAATGATATCAGTATTATGAGAGGAATTTGTCAATAAAGATGTATTAATTAAACTGATCTGAATTATATTTCTTGTGTGCACAGCTGTTTCCAATTACATGATTATAGCTTACACAGCCAACAACTGAAATCATGTTTTTTACCATCTATGGGAGAAAGAAGCACACTGTGTAACTATAAAAATAAGCCCTCATTCTGCAAAAGCATAAAAAGCAGAATGAGGACTACAGACTCTAGCCATTGAGGGAATTCATGCAGAAATATACCCTCTGGCGTGATGCTTACTCTAAATGATATGACTTATCTCAGAGGCCCTTGAGCCAAGCAGATCTTTAAATTAACAATGGGTCAGCTTTAGAAGCATTTGGTTAGGGGAGTGTCAATATAAAACTACATTCTTTATTTTATAGTTTCACAGCTTTCAAGTCAGGTGTTTCTAAATCACTAATGACAATGTCAGTGGGGGCTCCATCATCCTTGCTTTCAGTGATTCTTATGTCTTAGGGACTTAGAGCCAAGGAGAATAACTCTTGAGGCCAAGCAGTCATAAAAGTTCAAAGATTTAGCCCTTAGACTCTCTTTTCAGACAGGATGGGTTTGAATTCTTGTTCCTCCACTTAGTCATTTTGATTGTTAACAATTTATTTAAGGAAATAGAATAATATACATCAAAGTAAGTGTGGTGATGACATGACATAATATATTTTAGACAAATTAGTTAGCAGAGATGCTGTTTCCATCAATTAATTAATTATTGAACACCTCCTATGTTCCAAAAAGTTCAAACTATTTGCATGTACTAATTACATCCTCAAGTCAACTTCATTCAGTGAGAACTATTATTTCCATTTTATGGATGAAGAATTAGATCTTAGAGAAATTGTATAAGTTGCCTACAGTAACTCTGCTAGTAAGTAGAACAGTCAGGAATATTATTTAGTGATAGTTCATAATAAACAGTAGTAGTGACAAGAAATAAATGTTAGGTGCTTTGGTCACCAGTTCTATAATACCGCCAATACTACTGCTACTGAAGTTATTAATATTACATAATGCAAAGGTACAATCTGATTACAGCATCATTTTATAAAATCTAATTATAGCTGAAATGTTGGGTCCTTAAGGTAGTATTTAGCTGATGATCCCAATGTCTACTTTATGATTTCTTTAGTTCTAAGTTATTTTATATTTATCATCTAATTTGTGCTTTAAATCTGCATAATATTACGTGTAGCAAGTATTGCAAGCATTATTCTCTATGTTAAAACACTGAAAAACAATGAAGAAAAAAGGAAGTAGACAGGGAAATTTGGGTAATGGAAGCATTAGAATTAGAACTCTAATCTGATATTTTGTCCACAAAGTTTATTATATTGGAGAAAAAAATAGCAAACTATGTTTCTCCCTCTATTTTTTTCTTTTTACTGAATTACCCTGTTAGGAGAAAGTATTTTATGATATAAAATAGAACCTATATATCAATAGCTATACTGAGCAAGCACTTCACTTTGAGGGTCCTCAGTGTTAAGTTGTCATTGGCCAAAATAGCTGAAGATCAGGAAGAAAGATCTGCAAGATTGTCAATGCATCTTTGTCAAAGCAATCACAGAGCAGTTTAAAATGTGTGACCCAGTTTGAACCACAAGAAAAATCACTTCAAAAATAAATAAATAAAAGCATGCAGGGACTTGCACTTGCCTGATTCTCACATGGGCAACTCTTGATAATGAGTTCCAGGGAGATGATTAGGTCATGAGCCTGGAGCTCTCAAGAATGGGAATAGTGCCTTATAAGAGGCAAGAAAGGCTGCTCTACTGCTCTGTGCCTCACCATGGGAGGATGCAAAATACAAAGAGCATCCTCAAGAGAGACTAAATCTACCAGCACCTTGATCTTGATTTCCCAGCCTCCAGACTGTGAGAAATAATTGCGCTGTTTAAACCACCTTGTTCACCTGTGGTAATGTGTTACAACAGCCGGAACTGACCAAGCAGTAGGTCAAATTGCTTCAATCATTAACTATTTTCTTCATATGTAAATCAAAGAGGTTGAATTTATTGGTCAATTGCATGAGGCCCTCCAGAAGTAATTTTCAAATCATATACTTTTGTTATAAATATAACAAAATATTATTCCTAATATTTTTTCAATATTTTATTTTATATAATTCTTACATCATTTTTCATTTTTGCACAATGTATGCAATTTCATTTTGGTTATATCCCCCGTACAATTGCACCACCCCTTATTTTGACCCTTTATCTTATCTAGGAATAATTTTCTCAATGATATTGTTTGTTTAATAAACCTCAGTTTTTAAGTTCTAGGGTCACAATTCTTCTACATCTAGGTGTACCATTGTTTGCTTATTTTTTCCCTCTATTGGTTCATCATTATAATCACTTTTTTTAACATCAAACTCAATTCAATACTGTCAAGGGAATACAAATGTAATACTTGATCAAAATAGAAGCATATCCATATCATTGCTTAACTCAAGTCAAATTACTTATTTGCTTAGGGATGTGAAAGTAAATTTTATTCTTTTTATAAGAAAACACTGACAAATATCATAGTATTTAGAGATTCATTTACAAAACATTAGAAGTTTCTCATTGGCTAATTGATGGAAATGGAAAAAAGGAAAAAAATCAAAAATTTTTGTTTGTTTGTTTAACAATGAGTGTTTAGGGGACATCACTAAGTGTAGGAAATTCTAAGTTCCTTACCCAGGAAATATTTGCCAAATGTTCTGCCAGACAAACAAGTGCAGTTGCTTCAATTCACAGCTGAGTCATGAATTCAAGGAACTTAAACATTATGGACTAGGCGAGAAGGCACAACCGAGCAAGACTGAAAATTAAGTTCCTGTGGAGTTTGAGTGAAGTCCATACCCAGCCAAACTAGTTTCTCTTTTCCCATCTACTTGGCCATAAATCCTGAGTGTATTTCTCTTACTCCAGATTAATTTTATTTTTTTGACTCAATATATATTTTTTCACTTATTTATTTAGTGTTGAACATTTTTTTAATGTCTTTTCATCTTTACCATCCCATTTTTTTCATCCATTCTTCTTCACAGAAATGATAACTGGAATTTTCTGACCTATTTATTCAGATGTGTACTTATTTTCTTTTTCTCTCACTTAAAATGTTTGCTCCACAGGGAATAGCCTTGTCTGTTTTGTTCACAGCTGGATCAGTGTTATGCGGGAGCTGCCTTGCTAAAACTCCCAGACTTTCAGGAATTGTATGAGCTGGTTTACGTCATGCCAGTAGTTTGACATTAGTCATATTAGAGGTATCTAGACATCCAGAATGAGCAAAGTTTTATATTATCTGCACACCAGTGGCTGTGTCCCAGATCCTGGAAACAAACAAGCTTGTAATGTTGATGTTTGTTGATTGAATAAAATGAGTACCTATATGAATAGTTTCTTCTGTAACTGTGAAATATTGACAACAAAGTCTAGATGGACCTTTTGTTTTTTAAAGATTTATTTATTTATGTATATAAGAGCTGGGGTGCAGGCCAGAGGTATGGGGGGTGAGAGGATTCACCACAGGCAGAGTGGGGAGCATAATAGGCATATCTACTGAAATACACTGCTAAGGGGAGCAGCGGGCCAGTCAGGAGAGGTCTGCTTTGCCATGTGGGTCACCTCCCTGGCCAGAGATCTAACTCGTGCTGCAGTAGTTATGGTTAGCTTCATAGTACTGCATCTTAACCCCCTGTGCCACCAAGGAGGGCCCCCTTTTTCTTTAAGAAGAGGGCAAACAAGCTGATCTATCTATCTACCTATCTACCTATAAATCAATCAATCAATCAATCATATTCATAATGACAACTCTAGAAGTGTCATGGAAGGTTTCAACCAGAGAAATGACTGGGTTAGATCACTTCTTTCATTAAATAGATCACTGTTGCTCTGCAAAGAAAGGTGAACAAGGCAAGAAATGTTTTGGAAATTATTTGGACAAAAAGAGGTAAGAAAAATAAATAGGTAAAAAACATTAAGTGAAGTAAGTGGATACGAAAGAAAATAATGGAAAATAATGTTGCTAGTATTCAAAAATGTGTAAAATGTAAAAGATGGTAAAAAAAAGAACAACAGATTACACAAAATATATGCAAGTTTCTAAGACAAATTTAGGGAGCAAGGAATAAAGGCAACACTTTTCACTGGGAAGCTATGAATAACAATTGTTAAAATTACAGTGCTAAGATAATGAGTTAATTTTTAACACATGTGTTCTAATGATGGAAGAAGTGTTCATAGAGTAATATTTGTCACAAAATATCTGCACTATCTTGAATAGAAATTTCAGAAGTCAGACATAAAACTGAGCGTCCTTCCTTTTTGCCATTCTATATTGTATTTTTTTGCCAGAAGTCTGGAATATATCAAACTTGTATGCATTTTAACCAAATTGGGGTGATCTCAGTTTTTCCAATATTCCCTGAAAATACCTAGAAATTTCTCCAAATTAGAGTTCTAGACAATCAGTCTTGCATACACCTTAATTTAACCAAGTGGAGCTCTGAATAGATACCAGTTCCTAATATAAATAATTTGCATGCTCAATGCTTTGAGCTCTGACCTTATTTTGAAACCACAAATATAGTTTTCTTCTTATTTATTTGCAAACACTATCAAAATTTTTCTGAAAAGTAGAATTTTTGGTATTTGGAAATGCTTTGTTCAGGTATTTTACTACATTTATTTAAGTGTGGCTGGATAATACTTCTTTTGATTTCAGGCACAAATAACTCTGATCTTGCACTCTCCATGGCCCATAAAACTTCTGAACACAGAATAAAGGAAATGGTCATTCATCAAACTACCTAGGGAAAGGGAAGCGATTGCCAAATTACTTCTGCAGACTACATTAACGCTGACTATCCAAATCATGAACTTTTAACTATGTTGCTATTCTTGCATTCAGAGGTCATTTTTATATAATGACCTCCAACTATTTGAAAACTAAATCTTAACCCATGGACTTTGTAGAGGATAGAAGCAGAAAAATTAATACAAAGGCATTTGCTAAAATAAGTACATGCTTTTCTCTTTTCTCTGATAACAGATTTGCTGCTCTGCTTCCCTGAATAAGGTTCCTGAGTTCTGCCCTAGATTTTCACAAACTACACCCCCCTATATATATATAAAACTCTTTATGGCCCGACTATGTGAAAAACAGGAGAGGAATATAGGATTATGATAGGGTATCTCTGGGATTTTTTTTTTTTTCATTAATGCTAGAGGTAATGTGATACAGTGCTTTTGAAATTTAATACTTGCAATACTATATATGAAGGAGTGATAGCTGCAAAAATATCTGTGAAATTCCCAGCAAAGTATATGTGATCAAATATTAATAATATTAATTCATGATAATATTAATAATCATTGTTTTATAAAAAGAATGTATGTTGGGAGTTTAATTCCATACGTCAACGTGACCGGGTCACTGGGTACACAACTACTTCATCAAACATTATTCTGGGTCTACCTAAGAGGGTGAATTTGGATGAGATTAACAATTTGAATCACTATACTGAATAAAGCAGATTGTTCACCTGAATGTGGTGGACCTCATCCAAATCAGTTGAAGGCCTAAATAGAATAAACTGGATGATGTTCTATCGTAAGGAAGAGTAAATCTTCCTGCATGCCTTTCTTTGAGCTGAGACAGCATTTTTTCCACTTTTATTGTTATTAAAGATTGATTTGTATTTATTCATGCATACAAGAACTAGGGTGTAGGCCAGAGGTACAGTGGGGTGAGAGGATTCACCAGGGACAGAGTTGGGAGCAGAACAAGTAGATCCACTGAAATACACTGCTGAGAGAAGCAGTGGGCGGGACAGGAGAGGTCTGCTCTGCCATTTGGGTTACCTCCTTGGCCGGGATCAAACTCATGGCACAGTGGCTGGCGATAGCTTGACAGTGCTGAGACTTAACCCCTGAGCCAGCAGAGAGGCCCTTTTTTTCTACTTTTAAATTCAAACCAAATCACTGGCTCATCCTGGATCTAGAGTCTGTGGGCTTTCAGAGAAGAGTTTACATTATCGACTCTCCTGGTTCTTAGTCTGCTGGATTGAGACTGAAACTACATTCAGGTTGCCTGAATCTCCAGCTTGCCAGCAGCAGGCTTATGACTTGTCAGCCTCCATAATTTCATTATCCAATTCCTTATTAAAAACTCTCTTCCTACATATACATGTATATTCTGTTAGTTCTGTTTCTCTGGTGAACCCTATTACCTTACTACATTACAAGTACTTGACCAAACACCAAAATGTTATAAACATTATTTCTTTAATTCTTAAAATCAGTAGTAAGGTTTGTAATATTTTCCAAATTTATACACGAGAGATCTGAAATTTAGGTAATTTATCCCAAGCCACATGGTTGCTATAGATGGCCAGGGTTTTAAACTCATAACCAATGGTTCAAAATCCATTACACTTACACATTACTCTAGATTTCCATATACTTATTAGTTATAATATATATATGATATCTACCTTTAAGTTCTTTGTATAAAGTTGCAAATATTCTTTTTGAATATGGCTCAGACCAAGAGCAGAGGAGAAAGTATGAGGAGAGTGATTAAGTGATTTTTCTGTTTGCCAATCTAAACAGAAAATCTTATTTATGTATACACATTATAAATCATATTTAATATGTAAGTCACATATATGGTATGTGATATAGAAACTGTATCAGTGCATAAACCATATATAATTATAATATACTTTGTAATAGATTATACAAAACTGTATGTATATTGCATATAGTTACTAACTTTATTTTATTATTATTTTTTAAAAGATTTTATTTATTTATTTACACAAGCACTGGGTGCAGTCAGAAGCACGGAGGGTGAGAGAATTCACCAGTGCCAGAACGGGGAGCAGAACAGGCAGACTGATGAAGCACACTGCTGAGGGGCACAGTGGGCGTGGCAGGAGAGGTCTGAGCGCCATGTGGGACCCTTGACAGTGGCCGGGGATCTAACTGGCACTACAGAGGCTGCGGGCAGCTTTGCAGCCCAGCATTCAACTGCTGTGCCACTGGGGAGGCCCTAGTTACTAACTTTAAATGATATTTATTTAAAGGCCCTAGTTATTAACTTTAAATGATATTTATTGATAGTAAATGATCTATTTGCTGGGTGCATTAAGGTTAGCTTGGTAGATTATACTTTACCAAATACATACACATACACCCCGCATACATATGTAAATATTTTCCCAATAAATCTTTTTCTTGTAAATTCTGAGGTTCATGTGAGGATCAGTTGACTACAGGTTGTTTATAGAAAAGGAATTAATTAATCTACAAACACTTTCAAACACACCACAATTCACTAGGGCTACTGAATGTCACAAATTGGTTTCTAGCATGCAAGTATGTTGAACAGCAAAAAACCTTCAATAAACATCAGTATAATGAAGAATGATCATGCACTGTTGCAGTATTGCCCAATGATATTCACTCAAACCATTCATTCTACTGTCATATCCTTCTGAGTGTTGGCCCTCTTAAATTATCATCTGAATATTTCCAAAACATTTCTATATAGCTTTCTCTTCTCCACAGAGCACCACTATTTAATCTAAGAAATGATCTGACCTGTTCATTTCTGATTAAAACCTCCCATGTCTACTGTCAGTACAATCTTCCAAAGCTGTCTTATAAGGCCTTCCTAATATGGCCATTGCTTCGCTCTCCAAGAAATCTGAACTCCTTGTGTCTCCAGACATACCAAATTTCTTCCATTCTGTGTAAGAAACTCATACTCTCTTGCCTGATGAACTTTGCATACTCAACCACCGAAATCAAGCCTATTTCTAGCCATCTTCTCATTCATTCTTTTGGCAAAAAGCCACCAGTCCCTGATTTCATGAGTTGCTTCTTCCTACCCTGATAGGCAAGGAATTGCTCATGTGTATTACAATATAATTCATACACCCCTCCCCATGTGCTGAACAGCACATTTTCTAAGCTTTCTTCCCATCTAGTCCTTGAAAGTCAACTGTGACAGATTCATCATTGTAAATTAAAGCTTACAATTTCTGAATATAGAAATGACTCAATAAATATTTGTGGAAGGAAAGAAAAATGAGTTTTGGCATAGGGAACAATATGTTGATTAGTCCCTCCTCTCTTCTGTCTTTTCTCCCCTACTGTCCTCTCTCCTCCTGCCCCCTCCATTCCCCCACTGCTCCCCTACCCCTGCTGCTTGGAATCTCACTGAACTCTTTCTACATTGTTCTCTTCTTCTTTTCCATAATATTAGCCTTATTAATGAACAATTTCCAATGAGTTCTGGAGATGGAGGTGGAGTAAAGAAGAAGAGGAAAAGTCAAAGAGAGACGATGGAGGAGCAGCAGGTTTTAATAATCACGAAGCACTGGGGCTCCATGATGGCACAAGGGGTTAAGACAAACCTATGAAGCTGACTGTAGCCACAGCCAGTTCTATCCCCAGCCAGGAAGGTGACCCACATGGCACAGCAGACCTCTCCTGTCTTGCCCTCTGTTCCCATCAGCAGTGTTTTTCAGTAGATCTGCCTGTTCTGTTCCCCATTCTGTCTCTGGTGAATCCTCTCACCTTCCACACCTATGGCCTGTACCCCAGTTCTTGTATGTATAAATAAATCTTAAAAATATGTAAGAAAACATCTTTAAAAATTATCATGAAGCATTTACCATATGCCAGTTACTCTACTAAGTACTTCACATGCTCGCCAGCATCTAACACCATGCATATATATACACACATATATATGTGTGTGTGTGTGTATGTATATGTATAAATGAGCAGTATGTGAAAGGTGCAGGTTTCTCATTTTATAGAGATGGAAACTGAGGCAGAGAGATACACCCAAGAATTGAACCTGGATCCATCAACCTACCTCCCAAGGATATATTCCCACCACCCCCACAAGTTTTATTGATAAATAATTGGCATACATCTCATATAAGACATGTAGCGTGATGGTTTGATTTACATATTGTGAAATGATTTCAAGCACACATTTTATTAATCCTACAGCCTCTCTCACTGTAAGTGATTTAAATCACTGCTAAGATAATTGGATGGGTCCAGAACTCTTGAAAACCTTTGGTTCTTTTACACTATAAAGCCAGAATTAAAATTTTGGGGATATATTCCTAGATGTGTGTCTGGAAATACTAGAATGAATTAAAGCAGATGTCTTTCTTTCTTTTTTTTTCTTTTCCCTATCCATATATCTCCCTATCCAGTGCTACTAATTTTCTCAGTGACTATCCTTTCTATAAGAAGTTCAGGGAGAAAGGAATTGAAGAGAATTTTTGTCCTGGGAGCAACCCCCAACACTGTCTTAGGCCAGAGCACCTGATAGTAATAATCTGTGTCTGTGAAAGTCTTTCCATACCATGGGTTTCTCCTTTTGCTGCAAGTCTCCTGACTGTTTCATTCAACATTTAGTGTTTCCCAAAGATCTCCAAGTATTTCTTCCTGTCATAGTCCATTACACCTCTAGCTGTTGAGAGATGAAAGCTGCTGTTAATGCATTTGGTGCCCTCTCCAAGAGCTGCATTGATTTTTGGTCCTGCATTGAAATTCCTCTGTCAGATGTTGTGTGGGAACAGGGCTCACCCATTCATTTATCACAGATGCTGTTTCTGATGTGCTTGAATTTTGCCTTCTGCTACTTGAGACCTGTAAAGGCTAGTGCTATGCAAAATACAGGTGTGTGGTAAATATCAAATACTCATTGAATGAGTGTAAAAATCTATGTACTTTCTTTGGTTCAGTAGGAGTCAGTAATTGGTTATCCCTCTTCAGGTTCCTTAACTAAAGCTTCCTCTCTCTTCCCTGAATTTACCTCTCTGTCTACATGGATGAGCTTTCTTCCTTCTTTTGAGTTGATTTGGTCTGACCTAAATTTTGAGATTCAGTTCAGGATGTCCCTGTTGTATGAAACAAGACTAGTCTCACAAGTCTCTCAGCTGCAGTTCTATTCTCACTGGATTGTGATAGCTCATTTACTTTATGTGTGTGGTATCCTCAATTAGCCTCTTTTATTTTCAAAATTAGGGGATATAGGTTCATGATCATTAGTATACTGTTTTGCAGCAGGAACCAATACCTGCTTCAATATTTTTTGGTAAGTGAATATGTAAGTATTCCAAATTTCAACAAATTCAAGATGAGCACATCTGTTCAATCATCTGAATTTCAATAGTTTGAAAAAGTCATTAAGAGAATCTTTGTATACCATTCATTTTAGCTCTCAGTTAGGCTAAAGGACCAACATTTGACCATCTTTTGATGTATGGTGCATTCACCAATGTTTCTTCTACAACTGGTGCTTTGCTCTAGAGAGAGTCAAAGGAAGTAAAGAGATTATATTTTTCCTCTTTTCAATGCCTTTTTTCTTCTGCTTCCCTCCTCCTCCAAAGGAGGTACCATGAAGAGGCATGGATTTGACACCTGATATTGTGAAAGCCTACTGCTATTTCTTAAATAATGTCATATTAAACTTCAAGAGATTCTCTTAAAATGGAAGTAACAAAGCCTCTTTTAACACCTTTAAGGGTTGTTACAAAGACCTAATATATAATTCATAGCCATGGTTTCTGAAGTACTCAAAGAAATATACCCTCTGCTAATGCTCTGTATAAGACTATCTATGTATCTATGTATCTATGTATTTATGTATCTATGTATCTATCTTTCCATCTTCCTGTACCCAAGATAACTTCAACTTGTATATATTTATTGGTGACATAAGCACAAGCTACTGTGCTTTTATTTGTTATATCCCTAGGGTACATGCTTTTATTTTACCAACCTTAAAAGTCACTCTGAAATGCAAAGAGTTACTTCTTCAACTTAAAATAAATTTAATTGACTTACTCATTTAAATACAAATATAGGGCATTTTATTAGTAATGGATTACAGTATTATAAAATTATGGTTTTCAAATACAGCTGGTTCTCAGAATTATCAGTGGAATTAATAAACACAAATAAAAGCTAGATTTCTAATTTTTAGCATAGACCCGCTGGGAGTCTGTGAGAAATATCTCCTCTGCTGATTCTGATGATGAATGTTTGTGCTTTAAAAAACTCTGTGCCCCTACAACTATCTTTTGTGCCAAAGAGTTCTTTACCCTGATTATAGCTGATAGGACCAGGGAAGTTCCTTCATTCAATGGAGCCAACTTATAAGCTTCTCAATTAATTACCTTTTCTTTTTTTATTTAAATATTTTATTTTATCTAATTCTTACATCTTTTTTCATCTTTGTACAATGTATGCATTTTTGTTTTGGTTATATTCCCCATACAATTGCACCTCCCCTCTTATTTTGACTCTAGTCCTTCCTTTCCCCACCTCTCCCTCCTCCCACCCCCATAGTGTGTCTCTGGTTTATAGTTTCTTGTTGATTTTGATTTTTACTTCGTATTGATTAGTCTTTTTCCTGGTCTCTTATTTAGGTTTTCTAAATTCCTGCTATGAGTGAGACCATCCGGTATTTTTCTTTTTCTTTCTCACTTATTTCGCTGAGCATGATCCCTTCTAGCTCCATCCGTGTTGCTGCAAACTGCATGTGTTTATCTTTTTTGATTGCTGAATAATGTTCCATTGTGTATATGTACCACATCTTCTTGATCCAGTCATCTATTTTTGGGCATTTGGGTTGCTTCCATAGCTTAGCTATTGTAAATAGTGCTGCTATAAACATAGGGGTGCAGGTGCCCTTTGGATTACTGTTTCTGTGTCCTTTGGGTAAATACCTAGGAGTGGAATTGCTGGATCACATGGAAGCTCTATGTTTAATAGTTCAAGAAATCTCCACACAGCTCTCTATTGTGGTTGGACCAGTTTGCACTCCCACCAACAGTGCAGGAGAGTTCCTTTTTCTCCACAACCTCGCCAACATTTGTTGTTGCTAGTTTTTTTAATATGTGCCATTCTCACTGGTGTAAGATGGTATCTCATGGTAGTTTTGATTTGCATTTCCCTGATTACAAGTGATGTTGAACATTTTTTTCATATGCCTGTTGCCCATTTACATTTCTTCTTCAGAGAAGTTTCTTTTTAACTCTTCTGCCCATTTTTTGACTGGATTATTGTCTTTGTTTTTGTTGAGTCTCATCAGCTCTTTGTAGATTTTTGTGATCAGTCCTTTGGAACATGAACAGACATACAGACCAATGGAATAGAATAGAAAATCCAGAAATAAACTCACAGATTTATGGCCAACTAATATTTGACAAAGGAACAAAGAATATGCACTGGAGCAAAGAAAGTTTGTTCAATAAATGGTGCTGGGAAAACTGGGTCGCTACATGCAAAAGGATGAAGCTTGACCTCACACCATGCATATCATGCACAAAAATCAACTCAAAATGGATTAAAGAACTAGACATAAGACCTGAAACCATAAAATACATAGAAGAAAATATAGGCAAAACACTACATGACATGCACCTCAAAGACATCTTTACAGACACATCACCCAAAGCAGTGATAGTGAAGGCAAAGACAAACAGCTGGGACTACATCAAATTAAAGAGCTTCTGCACAGCAAAAGAGACAATAACCAAAACAAAGAGAAACCCCACCGACTGGGAAAAAGTTTTTGCACACAACAATTAATTATCTTTTAAATATTTAGGCTAGTCCTGTTTGTTAATATCACGGAACTGGCCAAAAATATTCGAATTTTACCACTAATAGATGTGAAAACCTAGTTAAATCATTTAACCACTCTGAGCTTTAGTTTGGGAATGGATCAAATTCAAAATGTGATGAAATTATACCTTTGGAAAATAAATAACAGAACAGAATTTAGTTTACAGGATTTTAAAAATTATGATGCATAAAGGCATCTATGCATTATGGGTACTTTTCATCATACCCCTCATGGGATTGTTAGAGTAATGAACTGGCTGAAAAAATACAAAGGACAGAATAGTTCCTATTAGCATCTAATTAAGTTGCTATTTTAATATGATTTTTACCTAACTTTTTGGTTGTGCACTTTCTTTTTTTTAAAGATTTATTTATTTATGCATACAAGAATTGGAGTGCAGGCCAGAGGTGTGGGGTGATGAGAGGATCCACTAGAGACAGAGTGGGCAGCAGAACAGGCAGATCTACTGAAATTCACTGCTGAAGGGAGCAGAGGTCTGCTGGGGATAGAACTCTTGTTGCAGTGGCTGGTGATAGCTTGATAGTGTTGATACTTTAAACCCTATGCCACCAGGGAGGCACTGATTGTATACTTCCTTTTATTTCCCATAGCATCCACTTACACTTTTCTGGGTCTTTGACTCTCTGCATATGCATAGGAAGAGTCTTCTGAATAGCCTCTGTGTTTTAACACACACTGAGCCTCTGTGCCCATATTGTGATCTGGAACCATCCTTGACAACTACTTTCAGATGTCAGGTCTGCCTCTGACGAGTACCATCACTGACAAATTACTGTCATAGACAGCCAAATATCTGGGCTCCTCCCACCCTCTAGGATATATATATATATCTTATTGCCTATGTTCTTCCTAGAATATGAGCATCTGGGGCCTCCCTGGTGGCGCAAGGGGTTAAGATGCAACCTATGAAGGTAACCACAGCCACTGCAGCACAAGTTTGATCCCCGGCCACGGAGCAGCCCACATGGTGCAGCAGACCTCTCCTGACTCACCCGCTGCTCCCCTCAGCATTGTGTTTCGGTTGATTTGCCTGTTCTGTCCCTTGCTCTGTCTCTGGTGGATCCTCTCACCACCCGCGCCTCTGGCCTGTACTCCCTTTCCTGTATGCATATATAAATAAAACTTTAAAAAAATATATGAGCATCCATTGTTTTCATGCACACACAGGAATGCCACAAATGGTTGCAGAGATTATGATCTGTAGGGGATCCTATCACAAGTCAGCAGGCATTCAAGTACACATCTGGCTATGAGTCAAGGCTTCATACTATGTGACTAGACCTAATCAGTCCAATGAGAAGGAGCACATTTCACAATTTATCTGCTTGGAGAGGCTGTATTTTGTGATTTATCTGAACACAAGTGGGGAGTAGCTTTTTCTAATTGGCAAAACAGGCTGTGGTGACTGCACCCATGCCCTCACTAGCACATGAGTCCCTTGCATTTCAAAATCACAATCCTGTTTGAATTCATCCATTGATGCATCCATTCAGTTGATCATTCAGTAGATAATTGCTTTCTTTCTTTTAAAGATTTTTTTTTCATTTATTTATACAAGAACTGGGGTACAGGCCAGAGGTGCGGGAGGGTGAGAGAATGCACCAGAGACAGAGCGAGGAGCAGAGCAGGCAGACTGAGTGAAATACACTGCTGAGGGGAGCAGTGGGCGAGGCAGGAGAGGTCTGCCGCACCATGTGGATCAGTTCCCTGATTGGCCAGGAATCGAACCTTTAGTGCAGAGGCTGTGGACAACTTCACAGCACTGTGCTCAACCTACTGCACCACTGGGGAGGCCCCAGTAGATAATTGTTGAGAGCTAACTTTATTCCAGTCACTCTCATAGATTCTGGATCCTTGTACTTTGTCTTAATATGGTAGATGATATGCATATGCTACAGTTTCTATAATTTTAGTTGCTATGAATAAGGATTCCTGATAACCCTAGCATGCTAGACAGTATTGCCTTCTTACCTTAATCATTATTTTCATTATTTTGTCACTACTGACTAAAATTTTGATTTATGTATCCATTATAGGCAATTAAATAGTAATTAAATAGTAATAAAATATAGGTCATAGAAGCTACTGATGAAAAAGAGGTATATTTATAACATAGATATATCCATCTATCCATGTCAATACGTATGTGCAAGTACCAATAGCCTTCCTTAGTTAGGGATACGCAGGTGATTGATTTAGGTGCCAGCTCTTTTAATACAAAGTTTAGCATTTTAAAGAAAGTGAAAAAATAGAGTTTTCTAAGAATGTGAAATACTAGTAAGTAATCATAAGAGGAAGTTAAATAACAAGGACCAATTCACACTACTTGAAGCTATACCAACACTCAACTGAATTTCTTTTTTTTTTTTTTTTTAAGATTTATTTATTTATTTATATAAGCACTGGGTACAGTCAGAAGCGCGGGAGGGTGAGAGAATTCACCAGAGCCAGAGCAGGGAGCAGAGCAGGCAGAAGGACCGAAATACACTGCTGAGGGGAGCAGCGGGCAGCAGGAGAGGTCTGCGCACCATGTGGGACCCTCCTCCGGTGGCCCGGGAGCAGTCGGGGATCGAACCGGCGCTGCAGAGGCTGCGGGCAGCTTCACAACCCAGCGCTCAACCGCTACATCACCGGGGAGGCCCAGCACTCAACTGAATTTTAAGGGAAACAAAACTTTCTGTTTTACAGAAGGGGAAGGATTTTGTAGATAAGTCAAAAAATCTCAAATATCTGCAATCTCCAATCAAGACAAAGCTAGAGAGACAGATTGGTACCACTCAGTCAAAGTGCTTGCAGATAGAGTATGTTCCATTGAAGGAGAATAGTCTTTAATCTGGTTAAGCCATGTATGATAAGATCTTAAGGACACATTTCAATCTTTTGTTTTCAAAATATATTTTTTTAACATGTAGGCCACACTAACTATATCTTGACCTGCAGACCTCCACTTTAAAATGTAAGGTTTTGCTTGCTGAATTTTTATCCTGAAGGATTCTGGAGGGACGGTAGGGGTAGATGTAGTGAATGGGGAGATACAGGCTAGGTTTGCATTTTGAAGATAATACTGGCACAGCTGGAAGTATTGCTAAATATACGGAAACTTGGAAACTTGCATACCCACATTCTGAAGCACTTATTTAAAAGTTGTCTCCTGGTTCCCAAACCAGATTTTTAAAACCAGAGAAGCTAGAGAGGACTGGAGAGAGTACAAGCATCTCTGTGTAGGGAGAAGCCCAAATGGACAAAGATTTCACAGTATGCAATCTTCTCCTTAGAGGGAAAGATGTTTTTGTGCTGTACTATCCAACATTATGAAATAAATTTACCTTTCTGCCTGCTGCATAGAGTGACATACGCTTGTGTTTATGGGAACAATAGCAGTCTGAAATACCACAGAACCTGAGAGTTGACCTGCTGCTTAAGGCCAAAGTCACTAATTTGTAAACTAGGTATCTACTTATTGACCTGGAAGATGCTTTGATTGTTCAGCCCAGGCCAGTGCAAGTTTTCAGTGTCTTCACTCCAGTAATCCCCAAGTTGAAAAAAAAATACACATTGCTCTCATTAAAATTCATTACTGCCATGCTTACTCACGAAAGGACACCATCCCTCACTCTATAGCAATACGCATTGTCATCATAGAATTTTGATTGAATATGTTAAGATATAAGCACTTACTATCCCATTTATAAAATTAATAAATTCTTTCACATGCTAATTTAAAACTTTTAAACTGCCATTAATGGAGTTTCTTCCCACCCCCCACCTTTTTCTCCACCTGTTTTACCCTTTTATTTTACTAGTAAAATTTTTGTCTCATAGATAAAAGAACACAATGACAAACTCCTAGGCATGTGAAATGTTTTCACAGAATCCTAGAATGCCAGACTCTTAATATTGGGCAAACAAGGACTAACTAGGGATTCCATTTTTATGAGGTGAAATATTAGAAAGTTCATCCTTATTGAATCAAAATTGGCTTCACTTAGTGGTGGGGATGAGAGTATCTTATTGAGAATCTGACACCAACTCAAGTATCTTACTCAATTATCTTACACCAGCTGGGAAGTTGTACAAGAGGAAAATGTAGATTAAAAACTCTGATGCATAGTTGTCCAAATCTTACAGTCTTCAGATCAATTAAATCACAGGCAAATCCAAAATCTTAGTAAAACAATAAATACTATAAAAAGTCTTTGCAAAGTCAGATGCACTGTAACATGTACAGCAGAGCTAAATGAATTCTGTCATGGTAAAGTAACATTTGACCACAACCATGCCAATGTGGAGAAAAGTACCTCAGCAGCTCAGAATAAGAGACCACTGATTACATTTTAATTCAGAGATAGAGTTTACAGATCACTCCTATTGACAATGATCATATGAATGACTCTCAAACCTGAATGTCTACCTTCCATAGGAGAGCATAAAATAGAATGAACATGCAACTATTAGGAGAGAACTTGGGTTCTAAGTGCATTTTGACCCTGATAGAGACATATTTCCTTTCACCTCGTGAGTCCTGAGGCCAAGAATGGGCCTCATGCATGCAATAGGTTCCATGTTGGGAATGGCAAGGTAAAGAGTAATACCGGATAACACGAAGGCAACTGAATTTATTAATTTGA
The DNA here is from genome assembly GCF_014898055.3 of Talpa occidentalis. NCBI lineage: Eukaryota > Metazoa > Chordata > Mammalia > Eulipotyphla > Talpidae > Talpa > Talpa occidentalis. The sequence goes on from NW_023601754.1 coordinate 31,420,651, forward strand.
TATTAATTGAAGTTTTTTTGCAAAGCTTTCTTTTATGCTCTTGGAGAAAAAAATCAGAAAACATTAGGAATAGTTCACCCTATCAGGAGCTTAATGATAAACTAGTAATTTAAACATTCATGGACAGAACCTTTTTATGCAAGAATCTTTGGAACTGCATTAAAGAACAGAAATGGAACACAATGAACAAAGCATTTCAATACATGTCATCCATGTATATATCACAAGTTTTATTTTTGTATCAGATATATGATTGAGGCTGATTGCATTTTGACAAAAGGGTGTATAAAAATGAAAAGAAACCTTCTAATATTTTTCTTTTTCCTTCTGACTTATTTCAATGATCAGAATACTTTTTAGCTCCATTCATATTGCTGAAAATGGCATGATTTCATCTTTTCAGATTGCTAAATAGTATTCCATTGTGTATATATACCACATCTCCTTGATCCAGTCATTTTTTTGGGGGGGGCATTTGTGTTATTTCCAAATCTTTTTTTTTTTAAGATTTATTTATTTATACAAGCACTGGGGTACAGGCCAGAAGTGCGGGAAGGTGAGAGAATCCACCAGAGACATACAGGGAGCAGAACAGGCATTATGCATTCATTCAGAACTCACGTACTCAGGTACTCACATTTCTGCATCTGAGCCATAGCATGAGTGAGGTGAATCAGGTCTTCAGGAAGCCAAGAGCCTAATGAGAATGTCCTGGCTAGGCCACTCACATTTCCTGGGACTTAAGTTACTTTTATTTACTTTGAAATGGTTGGATCAATTCTCTTGTGTTTTCTTTTGAAACAGAAAGTTCAATGACTGTTCAGAGGGCTGCCTAGAATCTTTAGGTGACAAATGAAATGTACAGATGTTCTAAAAATATGATGAACAAGTCTATTCATAAAATTCATTTTATGTATCTGTTACCAGTACGGGGGAAAAAAACAACAATAAAAACTTACCTTGCAATCCTTCCCATCAGTGGGTAATCCATAAGTGGGCTATCACTTGCTGTGCTTAATTCATTTACTATTCATTATCCTTTTCATTGCCATTTAGAGTACTCTCCATGTACACAGTACTTAGTATACTAGGAACTTCAAATACATTATCATCAATTTGAATCTCACCAGAAACCACACATTGTTATTTTCCATATACCACAGATGGAAAAAATGGACTTACAGAAATTGAGTTACCTACCTAAGGACACAGATAGCACATCGCCAGGCCTGGATTCAAACTCAGAAAGGCAATTCCGAAGGCAATTTTTCTTAACCTCTTTTTCATATTTCAGCAAGACCCTTATTTAAAAAGTACTCATCATCAGTCACATCATCATTCTGGGACCCAAGCACTGGCTTCCATAACCTCCATATGACAAAGACTTCAACTACTGTTGATCTATTTCTTAACACTCTTCTCCAACCTGGCTGAAAGTCAGGTCCTTCTTTTTTTTTTTTTTTTTTTTAATAGAGGCATGTTTTATTTATTTGTTTGTTTGTTTTGTTTATACATGCACTGGGTACAGTCAGAAGCGCGGGAGGGTGAGAGAATTCACCAGAGCCAGAGCAGGGAGCAGAGCAGGCAGAAGGACCGAAGTACACTGCTGAGGGGAGCAGCAGGCAGCAGGAGAGGTCTGCGCGCCATTCGGGACCCTCCTCTGGTGGCCGGGAAGCAGCCGGGGATTGAACCGGTGCCGCAGAGGCCGCGGGCAGCTTCACAACCCAGCGCTTAACTGCTGCGCCACCAGGGAGGCCCAAGTCAGGTCCTTCTTTGAGCTTGCTGCTATCTCTGTGCAATCATACCTGGAGTTTTACAATTATTCACCTTCCCCATCACATTTTGATTCCCTAAAAGAACACTTTATGTCTTTGTCATCTTTATACATCCAGTTCCTGGTCCAGAATCTGACTGTGACAAATGTGAGAATATATGCAAAATAAGCAAATAAATGACCATGTGAGCAAATGAATGCAATACTGTTTGCATTCTTGCTAGCTGAGATGAAACCATATAATTTTACTGGATCCTGAGAAGTTATATCTAGGAATGGGTGAGGTAACTAGGAAAATATTATACTCAAGGTATATTTCCCTTCACTATGTTCTAACTCTTAAAATAAAAACCAGACAGAAAGGCAAGTCTATGAGCAAAGTAATAGTCATTCTTATTGTTCATATGTTGTAGATGATGTTTTGTGGGAAATGATACAGGGCAGTGTTTCTCAAACTTGGGCCTTATCCAGAAGCATTTGCATCACTGGAAAAATGTTATATCCAGAAATACAGGACATGCAGCTTGGCAGTCTAAAATTTGGAAATCAGTATAAAATTCAGAGCAGACTTTCCTAGGTACTAGTTAGGAACATAAAAGAGAACTACACAGTCTTGAATGAGCCTTTCTGCCATTCACATTATTTTATATTATGGGTGTAGTGCAGAAGAGGAATGTTGCTGGTCCTAGTGATGCCTCCTTGAAGCACAATCTGAGAGCATTCTCTTGGACCTATATTTGTGGGTGCCTATAATAGTAATTGGTGACTCTGCTTATAGACCACTTCAGGACACTCCCATCTATGTATACAGTAGGTGTTTAATAAAACACCACTTACTGATTTAACAGATGACCTGAGTTGACAATACAGCTTGCTCCAAGTTTATTTTCTGCTAATGGGTTAAAATAATACCCTGTCAGAGTAGAAAATGCAATATTTGAGTCCTTGATTCTGATAATAGACTCTGTCAGAGTGTACCTTCTCTTTCCTCATGCAACTGTATAATCTTCTCTCTCCAGTTGCTTTCATGGAAATTCATTTACAATTGTCTATTGGTTATTATTGGGTGAGCAAAACCCATGTTCATCTTGTTTTTCTTTATTACTGTGTCATTTTCTCAAATAAACAAACAAGAAAACAGCCCAAAAGCACAGAAGGCAGCATGTGGAAGATGTTCTTTGTAGACTGATCACATTGCTCTTGTGTTTGTGGCAAGCTCTATTGTACATTGCTGGAATGACTTTGGGGAGCACATGCTCTTCATCTACACAAGTGAGTGATTTTATTTTCCTTTCTCCTTGAGGAGATGCTGGTTCAATCATGACTCAGCAATGAAGTCAGGAGGAGGGAAAGTGGGAGAAGGGATCTCTTTTCCTTTGTCTCTGCCAGTCTACACAAAACTAACATATTTGACCAGTGATGCAAACTGCTCTGGGCTCTATGTAGATCATATGTAGATATGAGATGACTTTTTGCTTGGAAGAGCTACCACAGAAACAAAGCCAATTTTCAGGAATTTTCATCTGTAGCTCATGACTGATGGAAGAATTATCTCATCGCTGTTAAGGCGTTCTGGTGATAGGTAGCCTTCAATTTTATTTGGAACATCAATATTGCAAATACCCAGTCTAGATTTTAAAACTAGTTCATGTGTGTTTATTTGAAAGACACTACAGGCTATTGATTTGCTTTTTCTCCTTCAAGAAAATGAAAGTATCAGACCAGTGTGCCCATGGGCAATTTACATAACTTACACAACCTTTCTTTGTTCATCTGTATCAGGTATAGGACTAAAAGTGTGTGGCGTGGATCATTTATTTTGTAATCATATATAGACTGTATAACACATACCAAATCACACGTGAAGAATGAAGGTGGGAAGAGGCAAGAAGGAACAAAGTAGAAGATGCTCAGTGTCAAATGGGCTAAATATCCAATGAGAACATACTTGAAATACAAGGTCTGTAAGTTTTACAAGAGGTACATGTGCCTGGCAGTGGACAAGCACAGAGAAGAAATAAATAACTCAATTGGAGGGTCTCAGAGAGTCACAAAGGGAACAGAGATTGAGCTACTGACGAGGAGAGCACATAAGATTATATGGCAAAAGGAGAAAGGTGACTGTTTTGTAAGCAGAGGATGAACATTTTCAAAAGGATGGAAATAAAAGAATGTTATTGTTGGACTTTGCACTGCATAAAGGACATTGATGATAAATAAGCTTAGGAAGTGTACAGTACATAACTGCAATTGTTTTTTTTTTAATGTAAATATAAAACTTAGAAAGAAATGTACCAAAATGTTAAAATGATAATCCCTGCAGGGTGAGAGTATAAATTGATTTTATGTTATACTTCACACCTTTTTGTATTTTTTTAAATTTTCTCTAGTGAGAATGCACTGTTTTATAATCTGTATTAAACATCATAATATAGTATATCTATCACACAGGGCCACAGTACAGATTAAATGTGACTCTGAATTTATTAACATGATAAATATTTGCATTCCTACTATATGCAACTCACTCTGGCAATTTTCAAATCAAAGGTAAGCAAAGGGACTGTTTCAAGAGTGGGAGAAGATGCTCGGTGTCAAATGGGTTAAACATCCAACGAGAACATACTTGAAATACAAGGTCTGTAAGTGTTATGAGAGGTGCATGTGCCAGGAAGTGGGCCAGCACAAAGAAGTAATATCTATTCTCTTGAAGTTCATTGTTTTTACAAGGGAGACAGAAACACAGACTAAAGAGGGAACTGTCAGTTTACACAGAGCACCGAAGAGGGTCTCTAATTCAGAACAGAGTTTACTGGACCAGTTTATAAGAGAGGGCGCCTGGCCCAACCTGGCCACTTCCTTGACTATGTGGGTTTTCCATCAGCAGTTTTCTATTCTGTAAGCTTTCCCAGCCATATCTAGAAAATAACACCTTTTTAATTTAGTGCTAAAGAATATCACTCATCTTTTTATTTAATCATAATATGACTTACAGCACTTCAAGAAAGAAGCATACAACATAGGGACTTAATGGCCTGTAGTTGAAACCATTTGACCTTCATGTTATGCAATGTTATGTATCAGATTTAGAGGTCACAATAGCCAAAGTACATGCATCACATCAATACCTCTATGAGTAAGAAGCGTGGGCATGGCCTACCTGGTCTTATGCTTCAGAAGGTCTCACAAGACTTCAGTCCAGGTATCAGCCAAGTGTGGAGTATCAACCAAAAGCTCAACCAGAGAAGAATGTGCCTCCAAATTAACATGAGGCTGGCAGGAGTCAGTTCCTTGTGGGCTGGTGAGCTGAGGGCCTCAGTTCCTTGCTGACTGTCAGGCAGAGGCCACTCTCACTTTCTCGCAGCAGACGGAAGCTTATAGCATGGCAGTCTGTTTCATTGAAAAACTATCACAGGAGAGAGTCTACAAGGAAATAAAAAAGTAATTTTATGTAATCAAAGAAGAGACATTCCCTTTCATTTTTTATATTTTATAGTTTAGAAGCAAGTCAAAATCTTCACCCACACTCAAGGAGAGGGCAGGATAAGAACAGGGCATGGTGTCAGGAGACAGTCATTGTTGACAACCACCTCGGTGTGTGCACCGCCCCCCATCATCTCTCAGATTAGCAAGGATGAAATCATGTCTGTCTCTTCAAGAATGTCTAGATTTGTAAGGTTTAGTTGAATATACATTTCAAAAATATCATTAAAAGTAAAATGAGCAGAGGGTGGTGACATTTCTAAAAGTTTGCCTCAATGATATCATTAATCATCTTTTTAATGTGTTTATATATCATGGTGTATATATATATACACATATATATCATTACATTATGAAATATACTAGAATAGCAGAAAGAAGGGGAGACTTTAGTGAGTAGCTAGCTGCTCTACTCCTCCCATTGACTCACTCATTTTTCTATCACATTGGTTTTATTATTCCATTTATTCAGGATTACAGAGTATTGTGTCTAAAGAAGAATTACTCCTAACTACAAAATACAAGCTAAATTCTTGGGTAAGTTTAACATATTATAAATTCAGTTGTGCAACTTACAAAACCTCTCTAAGCCTCAGTCATTAATGTATTATATGGGACAATATGATACCACTTTTGTGAGAACAAACTAAGCTAAAAGTACTTAGCACTGCGATTGGCATCTAGTAAACACTCAATAGAAATTAGCTTTTATTATTATAACCAAAGTCATACAGTAGTAAAGGGGGAATTTAAATGTTGAAACCATTTCTGTCTGTGTTATTTCTATTACATAAACAAACGAAAAAACTTTTGTGGTGGTTAATCTGGTATTTTTTTTTTTTAATGTACCTGACTTCATAGGATTGGGAAGTCCTATGCATATTGTCCAAAATATGCAATTCATGGCTAATCAGTTCTCAGCGACACTAATGCCACTGACCCAGAGACCATATTTTGAGAACCTTCGATCTAAGGCATTCAAGCATTACGGTACACCTATTAAACAAATGTGAACTGCGTGCCATCCTATGTGTCTTACTAAAATTTTGAGCAGATGTGGCTTATGGTTGTGTTGCATACAACTGTCTTATATTTACACTCTTCAGTACAGTTGTTTTTGTGTGTAAGGGATTTTTCTGGGCTGGTGTGTAAAATTACCTTACTGTACTGCCAGTGGTGGATCTTGCTCATCTTCAAAGGTGTGCAAACTCAGTAAACTCATATTAGAGATGTGTTGTGTTGTTTCTCTATTTCCCCTAAAGAAGCAAGTAACCATTGAAAACCATGTGAGTAAAAGCTCTACCTATGATCAATCTTAACTTGCTTATCTTGAGCAATTCATTACAAATTGGATCTAATTTGCAGAAAAATTAGTTTTTTAGATCTCTCTAGAAAGCAAGTCAGATGTACTTGATTATATTTGGTTTTTCTTCAACAGGCTGCTCTGAGAATTCCAAGTTTTTTCTCTGACACCCAACTGTCACTCCAGACAGTGCTCAGTTGTAAACTAACACATCATACACAAGACACATGAATACCCAAATACCTCATTTTTCACTAGCATATGCTTATTTTCCTTATAACAAAACCACTGGCAGTGGTTTCCAAAGACTCTGATCCCCAACAGAAGAAATCACTATATGATATTTTAAAAATAAGCCTGTATAAAACATATCATTCTTAGACTTCAAAAGAGATAGGTAAGTTTTTGTCACTGTTGAAACTACATACAGAAGTCATGCATCCTGATAATCAATTACAAAGCCAGGAGTTTCCATTCAAAGGAAATTGTTTCTGGACTCTTGAGCAATTGTAAAACATCTTTTTCCGTGAATTAATTTCCTGTACTCTTAGAGAAAATAAACATAAAGATTGCCACCAGACAGTGATACATAGAGGACAATGATTTATAGCATTCAATTTTTATTGAATAACTATATGTTTTTATTTTGGAGAAAAAGAGAGAATGAGCTTTTTTTTAAGAAGTAATATTTCTATAAAATATAAATTTATGTCTGCTTTGTTTGCCATTGTGTTTCTGGTCCTAGCACACACTGGAAAATAGTATAAGAATAAGACACACTTATTGAAAGAAAATGAATGAATAAATAGAAGGTATTAGAATTTAAGGTAATTATTTTCAGTCATATTTTAAAAGGTGGCCGTGGTGGTGACAGTGGTGTATGTGTACAGGAGTGGCAAACATAAAACGAAGAATTACACAGAACTGACCATTCACGTGGGGTGACGTAGTCTCCATGACCTAAGTTAACTTCCCTGTAAAAGGGCTCTTGAACAGTCATTGTAAGGAAGAGTAACAGTTTACTAGACAATGAAGAGGTCACAGTGATCAAGACAGGTTTAATAACATCTGCAAAGATCTAGTGGCAGAACAAGCATGATCCCTTAAAGGGCAAGACAACTCGCCTTTCAAATTTGATATAAAGTCAATTATATTACAGCATATATTGTAAACACGTATCTTATGTTTATTAATTGCAGCAATCACATGAGAATTTTTTTTCCTTTGCAGTGCTGAGCAACAATGCCCTTGCAAAGGTAGTAGTCATACCTTGAGTCAGATGAGAAGGAAATTCACAGCTGCACCCATTTAGCTCTTTTGTGGTCCATAGTGGCTGGCTAAGCTTGTGGAATATATAAATAAAGAGAGTATTTGGGAGTTAAACCCTCAATCTTACACCTTTATATAGGAAACCTTCTCATGCAATCTCATGTAAAATCCCTTCCTTAGGCAGTCTGATTGATCTTTGCAGCTAAGAAGTGAGTGTGCAAGCAATTGTTAATGACAGCGCATTGGTGAGAATCCACATGGTGCTTATACTGGTCAGCATGCAGGCCTCCAGACCACTGTTATTGACCTGATCAAAGCCATGGGTACCACTGGGAGGCTGTGCTTCCACTTCCACTCCATAAATTTAGCAGCCCAAGAAGTTTATTACTACCCTGAGACAAGTTGATGATGGAATGGCTGGTTGAGTTAGTGCCTGGGCTCTTTCGATCTATTTCCAATCACTGTTAGAGAAACCAAAACTGTGTAATGTGTCCATTTTTATTCAGTTCATGTTACTTAGACCATATGATAATGTTCCTGGAAGACAGTGTGTTGGGCTTTTAACAATCTCTCAAACGACTGGTGAATTTGGTCTGGGGGTGGGAGGAGGGAGTAGCAACATTAATTCAAAATACTTTTGGGAAGATGCAACCTAATCAAGAGACTTTGAGAACTTAACCCCTGCTGGGTCATGGTTGAATTTTAGAACCTGTCATCACAAGCATTTTAAAGTGGAATTTCAGGATAACACAATGGTCAAGTTCTGGTGGATATCTACCTTAATTCAAACCAAATAATCTTGCATTTAGAAAAAAAAATAAAAGAGGATAGTCTCTATAAACTTATATAATTAGATCTGATTATACAGCTTATAATCTCAGTTTGATTTTAGCTCATCAACCTTTGTCTAGAAAAGAAGGGAACCATTAGTACATGGAAGTATAGAATTGTGGTTATAAGTGAACATTCCAGCAATAGCCTGTCTGTGAATAAATAAAAATTGGGCTTCTATGTACTGGGAAACTTAGCAATATCCTGACCCGCAGTTTCTCTATATATAAACTAGGGTTAAAAACACCTCCTACTTCAAAGCATGGTCATCAGGATTGAATAAAATATAGCACGTAAAATGTTTAACACAATCCCTAGCATGGTTCTGGCTGAAGATAAATATGATATATTCAGTTGATCCCTTGAATTTGAGCAGCAATTCTTCACCATACCACAGTCTCATGGTGTTTGATATGGCACAAAAGAGAAGGTTAGGGGCCTCCCTGGTGGCACAAGGGGTTGGGATACAACCTATGAAGCTATCCGCAGCCACTGCAGCACGAGTTCCATCCCTGGCCATAAAGCTGCCCACATGGCACAGCAGACCTCTCCTGACTCACCTGCTGCTCCCCTCAGCAGTGTATTTCAGTAGATCTGCCAGATCTGTTCCCCCAATCTGTCTCTGATGGATCCTTTCACCCCCCCACCTCTGGCCTGTACTCCAGTTCTAGTATGCATAAATAAATAAATCACTAAAAAAAGAGAGAGAGAAAAGGTTAGAATCACCAGTGCACTGGAACACACCACAGAATACAATGCACCAAACATCCCGTTGTGTGCGTCTGTTAGCATAAGATCCCATACCGGGCCTCCTGGGTGGCACAGCGGTTGAGCGCTGGGTTGCAAAGTTGCCGCAGCCTCTGCAGCGCTGGTTCGATCCCCAGCCGCGGGCAAGGGTCCCGCATGGCGCGCAGACCTCTCCTGCCGCCCGCTGCTCCCCTCAGCAGTGTACTTTGGTCCTTCTGCCTGTTCTGCTCCCCACTCTGGCTCTGGTGAATTCTCTCACCCTCCTGCACTTCTGACTGTACCCAGTGTTTGTATAAATAAATAAATCTTTAAAAAAATTAAAAAAAAATCCCATACTAAATGCAACCCATTTTATTTATTGATTTATTTATTTTAAAGATTTATTTATTTATACAAGCACTGGTACAGTCAGAAGTGCGGAAGGGTAAGAGAATTCACCAGAGTTAGAGCGGAGAATAGAGCAGGCAGACTGACAAAGTACAATGCTGAGGGGAACAGTGGGCGGCAGGAGAGGTCTGCGCGCCATGTAGGACCCTCACCCGGAGGTCGGGGATCGAACCAGTGCTGCAGAGGCTGCGGGCAGCTTCGCAGCCCAGCGCCCAACCGCTGGGTCACCAGGGAGGCCCTGATCCATTTTATAAGGGAGCAATCAAAGCCATTATATGGGGGCACGACAAGATCCATTTTTGGAATGAAGAAAAGATTGGTCTGAAAGTTAGGGGGCTTGGGTTGACCTGATCCATGCAGATGCCAAGGTTTTATCACAGAAATTGGTGTGAAAGTAATGAAAATCTGACAAAGGTAATGACAGAAGGGGTGCATAAGAGGGCGCATTTAAAAAAACACGTAGAGGGCCTTGCCGGTGGCGCAGCGGTTGAGCGCTGGGTCGCGAGGCTGCCCGCGGCCTCTGCATCATGGGTTCGATTCCCGGCCGCCGGGCGAGGGTCCCACATGATGCGCAGACCTCTCCTGCTGCCCGCTGCTCCCCTCAGCAGTGTACTTTGTCAATCTGCCTGTTCTGCTCCCCGCTCTGGCTCTGGTGAATTCTCTCATCCTCCCACGCTTCTGACTGTACCCAGTGCTTGTATAAATCTTTAATAAATAAATATGATAGAATTATTCAGATTTGGTGGCTTACTGGCTTTGGGGATTCTGTAAGAATAATTATTCTGATGCCCACTTTCAATTTTTATTCTCTCTCTCTCTCTCTCTTTTTAGCCATTCACTCCATCCCTCTTTGTTTTTTCACACTTTCCATGTTTCTTTCTTGTTTTGAGTACTCATCGAACTTCATCTCATCGAACTCTTGTTTTGAGTACTCATCGAACTCTATCCAAGATGGAGATACTCTAAAATAGATTTATTGATGACCTCACAGAGCAATGCTGGAGAGACAGAGACAAAGAGAGTTGGGGTTGGGGAAGGAGGAGGAGGTGGATAGACAGGGAGAAAGGGAAGGAAAAGAAAAAGAGAAGGAAAAGCAGAGAGGAGGGAACTAAATGGCAGAGGACAGCACTCTGAACACAGAAGAAATGTATAATGAGAGAGTCCTCATGCACCTTCCAACTCTGGGAGTCTAAAGGAACTAGAAAATCACCTTGGTAGGCTACACCAGAGACCAGAGCTTAGAATGACAGGTTGAACAGTAGGTCCTTCAAATGGACTGAAACAATCACATCCTTTATGATTTTAAAAACACATCTCTGCTTCTATTTAATACTGGGAAACATAATGCCAATTCATTTGACACGTAGGTAGTGTTTGGTGCAAGGAAATTTAACATGGTCTACAGGGGTAGACAAAGTCTGACTTCTCCCCAAGATAAAAACTCCATCGATACCCTTCTGTCATACTGACTATTCATTTCCTCAACCTCCCCAACATGTTGCCTTTCTGTGATCTTAAGCCCTGCTGACTGCTTGGCTAAAACACTTAAAAAAAAAAAAAAAGATTTATTTATTTATGCATACAAGAACTGGGGTACAGATCAGAGATGCAGGGGTGGTGAGAGGATTACCAGAGACAGAGTGGGGAACAGAACAGGCAGATCTACTAAAATACACTCTAAGGCGAGCAGCGGGCCAGACAGGAGAGATCTGCTGCACCATGTGGGTGGTTCCCTGGCTGGCCAGGGATCAAACTGGTGCTGCAGAGGCTGTGGATAGCTTCACAGTGCTGTGCTTAACCCCTTGTGCCACCAGGGAGGGCCTAAAACACTTTTTCAAATCTTCTGTCATCTGTACAGCTTCCCTTCATTATTTATATCTCACAGAAGCTTAAGGCATCTCAACGTCTCATTCCTTGGAGACGGTTCTATGGAACAGTCCACATTCTCACTGAATCCAGTTATTTTCTCCAGAACATGTCTTGGGTTGTAACTTTTAGTATTTGAATGATTTTAGTTTTTTAGCAACTAGACCATAAATTACACAGGAGCAGATTCTGGGCTCGCTTTTGCTAACAACAACAACAAAAGCCTGAAACATTGCGAATGCTGACATTGCTAAATGAAGGAACAGAGAATAAATCGGCATTGCAATATTTGACTTTACATAATCTTCCCAAAGAAGGCAATGACTGCACTTTTTTTATAGGTGAAGAAAGAGGGAACCAGTGAGAATATGTTAAGCTTGACAAGTCACAGATTCTGGATTTGATTGTTACCTATGCCATTTTAATTGCCGTTTATCTAAGACTCTCTTTTGCCTTATGCACAGAGAAAGCACACTCCACCCAAGGAACACATAAAATTCAAATCGCTATCCTCTTCTTCACAGAATTTCCATTCTCAAACCATTGCCTACTTTTGAAAGTCACACAGCCCAGCAAATGTTGAAATGGATGGAATCCACAAAGAAGTAAACCAATAAAAAAAAAACGAAATTGTGAAGCCCTGTATATGCTTACTTATGCTTAATATTCCTTGAGAAAAAGAAAACCACCCCCAAAAACCTTTTTGTTCCATCCCACTTTCATTTCTTAAACCCTTTCAAGTGGTTCAGAAATGCTGGAGTCAGTGAGAACCATCAAAACCTCTACAAAGAAATGTTCCTTAGACCAATAACCAGAAGCAGTAAATAATAGGCAGGGAAGATGAAGATAAGGGTTTTGCACAGAAAGTATAAGGCTGTAACATATGAATAAAAATATGTGAGTAAAGACTTCAGTTTCCTGTTAATTCATTTGCTCATATTTTGAAAACTCATACACTTTTCAATACATAATTATTCAATTCAAACATCTATGTACTTGACATATACTAAACTTTTGCTAGAGTTCTCAGAAAACAAATGTTATGTTATGGGATGAAATAATGTTATGGGATGAAAACTTAAATAGGAGACTCCTAAACATGAAGAGACCACCGTTGGTCGCAATATGAATACATTTTTAATATTCTTAAATTGCAGGGATAGGGACAATGAGATTTTTCATTTGTACCATCTGTACTCTGTTTTAAACTCTCCTCAAATACACACAGAAATGTTAGCATCAATGTCAAGAATGCAACATTTACTACATTGGGTTGCAACTAAATAGTGTTTGAATGACTTTAGCTATTTCTAAATGAAATCGGATTCAACTGACACGGTTTGGTGCATTAAACACTTTTGCAGAGCATAAACCAATAAAGGCTTACTAGTAACCTACTGGGGAAAAGGCAGCACTCAGTCACTTGCTTGGGCTGTCATATTTAGAACCTCAAAATTGTCTGTCTAGACTACCCCTCACATTTTCTGCAAGGGTGACAATTATTCTACCATGCACAGCAAACAAAATCATATCAGAAGTGGGTTTTATTTAATATCCAGTGTGTCTATGTTATAAACAACTCATACCAATGGAGGCTCTGCAGGTGGAAACTGCCTTAACATCAAGGGTTAAATGTGAGGTCCCCCACAATAGAGGAATGAGGATCCATTTCTGAGGGTGCAGGGTAGCTGGCCCAGTCATTCTGGGAATGAGAAAATGAAGGTTCCATTTAGTTGATGCATCAGTTTTCAGGCACATAGGTCAGCGGAGATGGAATAGAATAAAACAAGGCAGAGGCACCAGTGAATTTCTCCCGCTATTTCATGAGTGACCTCATTTGACTCTCCTCCCTGCTGCTGACACGTCCTTTCCTTTAAAATTACACATAGTGCTAAACAAATGGGTCTCTTCAGAGTCACTTAGCAGAACTAATCAGCACTACAGTCTGGTTTCAAAATGAAGGGTCCATTCCACTGCAGAGGAGGGTGATTACTTTCCTGTGCCCAGCATCCTCCATCAGAGGTAGGGGTCACCTGCATCTCAGAAGGAATTGGTGCTCTGTTCCTTCATTCAAGGCAAGAAATTGTACCCCTGTCACACTGAAATCTCATTCTTCCACCTGAAAACTCATTTCCTTTCAATGTTTTCCTCCTGGACTTTCCCCAAGTCAGCTAGAGACTTTGTTCAGACCCCATGCACATAAGAATCTAACATGGTCCCTCAGGCTGCTGGGGTAGTGTTTCTCCTTGAGGGCAAATTGCTGGATGGTGAGGAGCTGGTAGGCTAGAAACACACTTTAATAAGCCTTCATGTAATAATTGAATTTCATTCTAATCAATGGCAGAATGGAGCCACACTGCTCTCCTCCTACAGTAATCAGGGTTTCTAAGCTTGTGATGATGGTTCTCGCGTGGGACTGAAAGGAAAGGCAGTGTAGCAAACAATTTTCACTTAACTTTGCAAACATTGAATTTTGCTTTATTAAAAGTAGATCTCAAAACCAAACCATCCCTATTTAATGCCCGTTGAAGACATTCCCCAACTCTTTTCTCAAGGAAAAAAAAAAAAAACTATTCTAATACCCTGTAACTACAATGTATCAGGGATCCAATAGATTAACAGCAAGCCTAAGAAGATCTCTTCATAATGATTGAGTAAATCCCAGTTCAAAAAGTGGATAAGTTGTGACCTCATTTGACATCCACTACCATTCTGAATCCTGGGAGGTGTTACACCCACTTTACAGATTACGTAAATGAGGGTCAGAAGGAACAAACATTTTTCTTCCAAAAGTCAATACATAGTAACTCTGGAATGATGGTTGAAATCAGATTTTCTCACTTTATGTCCACTGGGTTGAACAATAATCTACATTTGGAGTTCATGTCCTGGCATTTTTCTATCCTGAAGATTTTGCATCCTCCTTGATCCTAGAGATTCTGGGGAAGAAATACTCAGAAGGGGACTTTGCTGTTCATATGAGCAGCCAGAAGACTGTCTGAAAACAGCCTTGGGTCCCCTCCCCCATGCCCTTTGAAGATGGTAGGATTGAGGGGTAGAGCGGTAATAGAACCTTCTTCATTCATCATTGCTAATATTGCCAAAATGTCTTTATTCAAAAGAAATGCTGGCAGGCCTCCCTGGTGGCACAAAGGGTTTAGTCTCAGCACTATGAAGCTAGTGGCAGTCACTGTAGCACAAGTTTGATCCCCCGGCCAGGGAGCTGACCCATATGATGCAGCAGACCTCTCCTGTCTTGCCCACTGCTCCTGAGCAGTGTATTTCATTAGGTCCATCTGTTCTGTTCCCCACTCTGTCCTTGGTGAATCCTCTGACTCCCCCCCTCCCACACCTCTGGCTTACACCCAGCTCTTGTATGCATAAAAAAAAAATCTTAAAAAAATGAAATGCTGACATTAGTGCTTCTATATGTGTAACAAGTGCCCACATACATTTTTTTTTTCCTAAGTGACTTATAGTGAAGTTTTCAACTACATTGTGGGCATGAACACAGATTAATGTCTCAATACGGTTCATCCATGAGGCTCACATGCCAGTCTCCGATTAGTGTTTTATGAGGCACTTTCCAACTCAGACTCTATCTGTGCTCCTGACTGAGTACCTAGTTGTGCAAGAATAAGTATGATTTCACGTGGGCATGGAGTCCAAGGCTAATTGCTCAGACTCCTTTAAACAGCGACAGAAGAAAAGTTCCGCTCTGTAAAGGACAGGGCAACCATTAGACCTTCAAAAGCAATAAGTAATTAAAAAAGAGATACCATTAAAAGGCCAAGCTCAATATCATTAGTGCAACAAATACAAAGAAGAGACATGTCATTAAAGATTATCTGCCTCCTTTGCATTCATATCATCAACAATTTGTAAACTTAATGAAAAAGGAAAAACTAAGCTCAGGCATATGTTGCTAAGATCTGGCAGCAAACATACCTACTGAAATTTAGTTCCTATAGGAATTGTCAAAATTCTGGACAGGTAAACACATTCTTTTCAAATATTTTCCTATGTTTCCTGAAAGATGCATGCAGAGAAATGAGGATTATTGGCACAGAAGGACTATGGATACAGATCAACAAAGTCAGCTCTATCCATTCTCTAGAATGTCTTGGGCATTTGACTCAAGCAACAGGAGTAACTTCAAGCTCTGATTTTCTTAATTGTTAATTGTATATGCAGCTTCTTACAAATGTTACTATACCTTGTGAATGAACAGTTGAGTATGTAAGAATATGCTTGATTGTGTCTTATTTTTATTTCATGATATGATTGATAGTAACATGTGGTTATTTGGAGGTAAGAAATAAAAATTAACCTGAGCTAGACTAAAATTCTCTGAAGATTTTTCTCAATACACCCCTTCACTTGGAAGGGAGAAAGTCCCCTATTGTTTGTTTTTTTTTTCTATTTTATATCTTTTCATTTTTTAACATCTTCAATGATACTATCAGAGTGGTTCTCAAAGATGAGAGAAGAGATTTATAGAGAAAAAGAATGGGTATCAGGAGGGATTTTGTTTCATTATGTCTATATGATATTTTATGATTTTACAAGTTGTATTACTTAAGTGAAAGCAGAGAAAGCTTGTTTTTTGTATTTTTACAAAATTAAATAAGTACATATGGTAGAAATTTGAGAAATACAGAGAAGGAAAAAGATTAAACAAATTAGCAATAATTTCACAATTTTTTTAAAAAAGATTTATTTATTTATACAAGCACTGGGAACAGTCAGAAGCGCGGGAGAATGAGAGAATTCACCAGAGCCAGAGCAGGGAGCAGAGAGGCAGAAGGACTGAAGTACACTGCTGAAGGAAGCAGCAGGCGGCAGGAGAGGTCTGCGTGCCATGTGGGACCCTCCTCCTGTTGCTGCGGAGTAGCTGGGGATCAAACCAGCACTGCAGAGGCTGCAGGCAGTTTCGCAACCTAGCGCTTAACCACTGCGCCACCGGGGAGGCCCTAATTTCACAAGTCTTGAAAAAGAACTGGTACTATTTTGATGATTCTCTTTCAATCATTTTTATATATAAATTTGCATATTTATATGGAAATGTTATGTTAGTGGTACATATTCTAAAAATACATGCAAATACACAACCCCCTGCAAATTGTGTACTTTAAAAGCCTGAATTTTATAGTACGCAAAATATATTTCAAGAAAGTTATTACAATAATTGTTATCAAGTTTGGACTATAAGCAAAGAATTTCTAAAGGATTAGCATAGAGTTAGGCCTTTAGATTTAGCATACATTGGTATATTTTCTTTCCTTTTAATATTATGAATAACTCTGCTACCTATGTTTACTTGTCTGAATCATGAAAGTGAAGCTGAAGTGATAATTACTTTTCCCATCTACCAAGCTAATCAGGGCTTTGCTTTCCTTCATATTATTTTCCATTTTATTACAAATTAAGATGGGTAATGGAACTTTTAATTTTTGTTGAAATAAAAGAAGCATATATACAATATATATATATATATATATATATATAAATTTACATATTTATATTTACGATCGGGCTATGAAATGACAAGGCTATCTCTTTTGGGGAGGCATGTAACCATTCTGGAATATAATGCTATTACCAAATGAAGTATATAATTGAAACATTCCCATGGTGCCATGAAGTATATTTTTCAGATTGCTTTAGTCTGGAATTGCCTTGAAATTCCATAGTAAGATGACTTATGGTTTCAGCATAAATTTCATTTGATAATTCTACTGGTAGGATGGTGCTTTTTCTTCTCAAGATTCTTCAATTTCTCACAGGTATAGCTTATTAAAATATTATAGTTAAATTTGTGTGTGCTCTTACTCAGATAATTGTGTTCAGAACTTCCTTTGCATTATCTTCCTTAATGGATACAACAGTGTTATGATAGAGTTATATTTCTTCCCTCATTTTACAGATGAGAAAACAAGGGATTAGAATTTTTAAATAATGGCCCTGGATCATGCTATATATATATGTGTGTGTGTGTGTGTGTGTATGTGTGTGGTTTCAGAACTGAGGAATGACACAATAGCAATGGTTTATTACTCTTCCACAATGGCCAAGCTCCCAGCTGTTGTGACTTGCAAAGCTGAGATTTCCAGGACAGCTCCACTGGGGCCATAAGTCTAGTAACTTTGCTGTAGCTTTCAGTTGAGGGTGCCATTCCATCCCGACATCATCTCTCCTGTGTCTGAGATATCCAAGATGATTTCTTCACAACTTGTCTGGTGTTTGGGTTGGGGTGACTGTCACAGCTTGGGGTGTCCAGCATATCTTCTTGCAGTCTTTCCACATGGATACTTGGGGCTTCCTCACAACATGGCAATCTCAGAAGAGTCTACTTACATGGTGAAAATTACAAGAAATTTTTGGTGGAACCACAGACATCACACAACTCCATTTCTGCCATATTATATTGGTCAAAAGGGAATTACAGGCCTATTCCTTAAAGAAGAAAACAAAAAAGTACGGGATAGCCCACTTCTTAATAAGCAACTTATAAAGCAATTTGTGGTCATTTTTATCCAGAGTATGTTTGACTTAAGAATCCATACTTACCATTGCCACTTTTGAGTAAAGACATGCTTGACTCTTTCTTGGAGTTCAGGATTTTCCAATACTGCCAACATTCTAGATATAGTGACTAAGCACACAGTGGGGTTGTGTGGAAAATTAGGGGTTTGGGGTTTACTCCTATCGCACCAATTCTATTTTCCTTGTAAGGTCTCCTAAAAGGGAGGGCTTTGTGATTAACACTCTCAAGCTCACTACCTTTAATTCTTTCCCTTTCTCTCTCCATGTTCCTCCGTCCCCCTCTGCTTTCCATTAGATAATGTGAGACAATTTGGTGAAAGCTCATGAGTGTTTTTGATATAGGCTCCCTCAGGACCTCCTGCCTACTGATCAAAGATAAGAGTTCTCACCTCTTCCACATTGTCAATTTATGAAGATGGTTAGAGCAGGAGATGGAAACCAGTATCTGTTTTGATGATTTGATGATAGATGAGGAAGCTTCAATACAAGGAGAAACTTCCACAGATCTTCAGGTATAAATCAGCTGCTTATATTTCAATGTATTTCTGACCTTTGTGGCTCTTTGTTCAATTGACTTGGTGTCAGTTAGCTTCACTGTTGAATAGGAGTCAAAATATTTATCCCTTTACTCAAAAAAAAAAAAAAAAAAAAGAAAGCTTATAGAGAAAAATGTTCCTTGACTCAGATGCATGGGCATTTACTCTTATTACACATGTCACTTAACAGATATTTAGAGACATATTTAGAAATTCTAAAGTATTCCTCTTGGGGACAAACACCATTTGAAGAGGGTGGAATCATTATATGGATGATACCTACAAATAAGAAGAGTTTTAAAATTTCTTCTTTATATTAATATATCTACATTCATGAATGAGGATTTTATGATGTTTTCTTTGTGTGCGTTTCCTATGCTTACCAGGTTTTTAGCATCAGTATTTTGCTTGCTTCCTAAAATGAATTTGTTAGCTTCCCACTGAAAATAACTCCTTTGATTAGATTCTTTAAACATACTAAATTGACACGTTAATTTTGGTGACTATTTTACAGATCACAAATGACTTTAGCCAGAAGGTCAATTAGTAGAAAAATAGAATCTGTATAATATTTAAATATACAGCTAATGGACTGGGGAATATGTGTTTAGGAACACACAGAGGCAGTATCTCTTGCATATAAACATTTCACCAAGGAAGGCAAGTTTATATATCTGTTGTTGCTTTTGTAAGGGGAAAAAAGAAATCAATACTGTTCAGTTCTGAAGGGACTTTGGCCACACAAGCCTCATTTGAAGAGATAGCAAGTTAGCCTAAACACTGGATGAATACAAATACCCTATTTACCATGTATATCAGAAATTAACAGCATTTAGAGTTTTCATGACAATAGTATAACTGGCTTGCACTTAATGAGCTTAAGTATAGAAGAGGAATTAAACCCAAGCCCAAATTTAATCAGTCAGCAAACATTTAAAAAGTGATGGTTATGAGGTCAGGTAGGAAGCTAGACACTGGGCCACAGGCATAAGAAGAGAGAATAATCATGTCTTTCCGAAAATGATAAAAATAGTTATTGAGTTTACACAAATGTAATGGTTCATAATGCTTATTTACCAAGGTAATGAGAGTGGAGATTCACCTCATAATATTTATATAAAGGTTTAGTGAGAACTATGGTCAGATGTGTCTCTATTTCCCTTCATTTTTTGCTTTCCTTTTGGGCTGGGACAGAGGGAAAGAGAAAGAACAAAGAAAAGTGAAATGTCAAGGATTACACTGCAGTATTTTTGTGCACCTACAGTCTTTTCTGCTCTCCCATAAACAACATCATGTTTAATAAATGAGAACAGTAATGCAAATCTTAAAATCAATTATACCTACTCCGCAATCTTCTCTAACACCATTGTCTATAATCTGAAATCTTATACATGCATCAAAATACAATTCAAATGTTGCTTCCTTTACAGGAAATCTGAGGGTGTCAAATGAAAGAAAATAAAAAGATATCCAGCTAACATTTCTTGGTTACCTGCTACAAACCAAGTGTTCTACCATTTCCTCCACAAATACAATCTCATTTAGTCCTCAGAACATGTTCTTTACACCAAACATTGTCTCTTACCTTATGGTTCAGGAAGCAAAGGCAAAGAAATACCATTACATTTGTCCAAAGTCAACTAGTTAATATCACAGCCTGGATTTATTTATTTATTTTTTTAAAGATTTATTTATTTGTTTATACAAGCACTGGGTACAGTCAGAAGTGCGGGAGGGTGAGAGAATTCACCAGAGCCAGAGAGGGGAGCAGAACAGGCAGAAGGACCAAAGTACACTGCTGAGGGGAGCAGCGGGCGGCAGGAGAGGTCTGCGCGCCATGTGGGACCCTCCTCTGGTGGCCAGGGAGCAGCCGGGGATAGAACCGGCGCTGCAGAGGCTGCGGGCAGCTTTGCAACCCAGCGCTCAATCGCTGCACCACCGGTGAGGCCCCATCACAGCCTGGATTTAAACCCAAGTATTCTTGATTAAAATAATATCCTATTGAGATCATCTGGTATTTTTATTTTTCTTTCTGGCTTATTTTACTGAGCATGATCCCTTCACTCATCGCAGGAATTTAGAAAACTTAAATAAGGGGCCAGGTAAAAGACTAACTATAATAAAGTAAAAATCAAAATCAACAGCAACTATAAATCAGAGACATACTATGGGGTGGGTGGGAGAGGAGTGAGTAGGATCAAAACAAAGAGGTTGGGAATTGTATGGGGACTATAACCAAGATGAAAATGCATATATTGTGCAAAAATGAAAAATGATGTAAAATATATAAAATAAAATAAAAATGCTCACACAAAATAAATCCTATTGATTCTAAAATGCCAGGCAATATTCCTCTAAACTCTCATACAAGTGTGTTGACCTACCTTAAAATACTTAACACATGTTATCATCTTTTACATCAACACAGGACTTGGCACTTTGAAACTGCTGTTAAATTTGACTTGCATTTCTTTGTATACATTAGCTGCAAACCTGGTAAAAGCCACATTCAGTAATTGTGCAAAGTACACTAAATCGGGCACATTCACAGATGGTAAGAGACAAGGACACCTTTCAGTTTATGTCTGTCAGGCAGAATAAGGGATAAGAAGATTAGAGGGATAAATAAAATGCGCCCACTTCAAAAATGCTTCATTCAGTAACAGGATACAATTTTATTTTGCAATGTTTTCTGATGCTTGGCTATCTTTGGAGACCTTGTTTTCCTTTAAAGGCTTAATTTTAAAATACCCTCAAAGAGGAAGTTACTGCAGGCAAGACAGACAGGGTACTTGTCTATGAATGTGCCACTCACCTTACAGTCACTGACAGGCTGTTCTATTAATCACTGGCACAGATATTTACTAGAGCATGTGGCTCATATTGGGCAAGAGGACCAATTTAGACCTTTCTTAGAGGAAAAAATTCCCCATTAGGCACTGAAAGCAACCCCAGGAGATGACAATTACGAGCTAATAGGGTCATTTATTTTTGTGTTTATATTTTCAACTGAAAGAAATACATTAACTACTAAGGGAGACCTCGAGAGAGTGTATAAGAGCTAAAAGGACAGTTTATTCTCTCATCTGCAAACTGAGCCATGAACCAAACAACTAAGGTCTGACCCAAGCATCACCACACAAAGGTAAATGCAGGGGAGAAGAATTGCAGATCAAGAAGTTATTTAGAAGGAGTGATTGTAAGTCTGAGATTCACTGGAAAACCACAAAATAGTTTCCAAGACTAGGTATTTCCCCATTTGTTCAGAAATTAACAAATGTTTATTAAGAGCAAATGCAGGGCACACTACTAGGTACCATGAGGATAAAGAGAGCAATCGAAGCAGGAGGGATGCTGTGATTCAGTGAGTTGCAGCTCTAGACCACAGTGGGGAAACCACAAGCATGCAAATAAACACACAAATGTCTTGAATCTTAACAGGCAACTCATGTATAAATTCTGTTAACTCAATGGCAAGATGGATAGAAGAAAATGTGTGAAAGTATAAGCTACAGCTTTATTTTTATTTTTTTTTTTAATTTTTATGTTCTCCATGAAGTACCATTGCTTTATATCCTTGTTAATACTTGGATAGTACAGGATTTTTCCCGTCAGGTGTGGTCATGGTAACTCTCCTACCACTCATAGTCCTTTGCCACAGTCCAGTGTGCTCCCCCACTCCTCTCCTCCCCCCTGCCCCGCTATGATTAATTAGGTTTCAACTTTTTTTTTAAGATTGATTTATTTATGCATACAAGAACTGGGGTACAGGCCAGAGGTGAAGGGGTGAGAGGACTCACCAGAGACAGAGTGGGGAGCAAAACAAGTGGATCTACTGAAATACATCACATTGGGGAGCAACGGGTGAGACAGGAGAGGTTTGCTGCGCCATGTGGGTAGCTCCCTGGCCTGGGATCAAATTCGTGCTGCAGTGGCTGCAGATAGCCTCATATGCTGCATCTTAACACCTTGCACCACCAGGGAAGCCCTCAATGGTCGGTTTTAAAATTTGTCTTTTTATGATCCTTTGTTTTGTTTCTTTATATTCTGTATATAAATTACACCAGCCTGTAGTTAATCCTGTAGTTATTTTTTCTCTTTTGGACTAATTCCACTTAACCTAAATCCTTCCAGCTCCATCTTTGTTGCCACAAATGGTATGTATGCGCTGCTTGAAAGAAGACTAATACCATAAGGGTGTAAAAATTTCAGAGAGAGAGAGATATTTAAAGAGAGACAGACAGACAGACAGACACACGGAGGGCGTGAAGGAGACACACTAGGAGAGTGGAGAGCATAAGTTGTGAGGCTATGATAGTATGAACAATACATTCCTTTTTAGGTAACTGAAATATCCTAACACAATGCCTGCATCAAAAACAAAGATCCAGAAGACAGAAACGGAGTATTGGAAATGGAGAATGGCTTCTAGAGAGGCACTCTGATGGTCAGGAAACCATGGGACCATGGGATATATGAATACATACACGGGGGGGCACATGTTCTAGATTGGTTGCTTCATAAAAGAGCTTATGAAAAGTGTAGTAGGAAATAAATTTTTCTCTAGAATACTTGAAAGTAATCTATCACAGGACAGAAGCATTAAAAGGAAAAAAAGTCAAAAGAGTGAGGTATGTCAAGAGTTGGGATTTAGAAATATTTACCGGGTGGTAATGTTATATCAGACTTAAAATACAGAAATTAAGAATATGTGGCCTCCCTAAACAACTGTCTGATATGAGAAAATTGTGATTTACTTCCATTTTATGTAGCTTGGGGTTGTTGCTGCTATATCAAGGTAATTTTTCCCATAATAGAGAATTTTATTGATTTGTTGCTTCAAAGGTATTTTTTAAGGTGATAATATTTTTATACCTTATAGCACAGTGCTTGGCATATAGTTAGAAATTAATAAATGACATTGTGTCCATTATGCTCACTGTTACTGATATGCAACATATATATATATATATATATATATATATATATATATATATATATATATATATATAGACACGAGGCTATGCTTGAGACAGGGTAATGACAAAAGCACAGGGAATTATTTCTGAAGACTAGGCTTATGTACAAACAAAATGAAACCTTTTAATACAAAAAGAAGGTAGAGGACATTTAAGAGATTTTGTCAAGTTTAAATTGCCTGATACAGAAAGAAAGGAAATAGGAGGAAGCCCCTAACTCCATATCTCTTTCTGTTTTGTCTAAGTCTTTGGTTTGTTTCCCTGTAGCCATGAAATTATTTTGAGAAGATGTCTTATTGGCATGAGTGTGACTGGAAAACAGGGTCCTGTATGTTAGCAGTAGGTGCTAAGGGCTTCATACTACTGCTCAGCGTGCCCTGCCATCCCTAAATGCCCTCACCTTGCAGGTACCTTCTTAAATAGCCCTTTATGAAATTTTCCTTAATGAATGAGTCACTGTTTTCTTGTGCAGATATGGGTGGATGGATGGAGCCATGAAAACTGCCTCCTTATTTGGGGAAGCAGTGCAATAAAACTATTGCATTTCTATCAATGATTTGTTTGTTATGTGTTTATTTGTTCCTACCCCAAGATGGACATCCTACATCAAGATGGACATACAGGAGACATCTGCATGAATAGATGGAGAATACATAGAATACCTATGCCAGTTACTTGTTACTGGAATTACTTGGTATTTCTATAGTTGGATCCGGAAAGGTAGAACCACACATTACAGCTGGTGACTGATCATTACTGTCTCCTCAGAGATCTGAACACACTCAGAGATATTTAAGGAGTCCAGGAAAAATATGTGTGTGTGGGCCACCCACTAAAACTCACTCAAATTAGGGGACTCTCTGGTGGCACAAAGGGTTAAGACACAACACTATGAAGCTATCAGCCACCACTGCAGCATGAGTTTGATCCCAGGCCAGGAGCTACCCATATGGTGCAGCAGACCTCTCCTGACTCACCCACTGCTCCTCTTAGCAGTGTATTTTAGTCAGTCCACCTGTTCTTCTTCCCACTTGTCTCTGGTGAATCCTCTCAACCCCCACACCTCTGGCCTGTACCTCAGTACTTGCATGTATAAATCAATAAATATTTTTTATAAAAAGGAATCATGATTGAAGATGGTTACTGCAAGAGTATTATATATGGGGCCTCCCCTGCTGGCACAGTAGTTGAGCACTGGTCTGTGAGGCTGCCCGCAGCCTCTGCAGCGCTGGTTCATTCCCCAGACGCCGATGAGGGTCCCACAAAAAAAAAAAAAAGATTAATATATATTATAGATAGGATGCTAAAGGTGCTGAGCCAAGGAAGTGGTTCAGAGTTTCAGAGTGATGCTGGATATGCCGGGGTGGCGGCCACACGAAGGACTACATGCCTATTGCTATTAGACTGATGGAGAGCTAGATCTGAGAGGAATTCTCCAGTTTCATAGTGAGTGGAATCCCACGGCTTCTACCAAGTTCAGGTCCCACATTCTGCTTGGCTTCTATATACAAATCTGACACACTGTGGACAGCCATAGCACCAAAGGGGATGTGTAAGAGTCTAAGGGAGGACTCAGATGAAGATCCCAAAACTATCCTAGAAGAGGGAGAGGGTTAAGCTGAGCGTCCAGAAGCAGCCTCTACCTGAAAGAGCAGAGTCCAGATGCCCCATTACCGGCGATAACTCAAGTATCTACAAGGGGCAGGTGCTAATATCACACAAAGCTGGTTTTAAGTTCTGTTCCTTCTTTAACTGAGGAGTAGCTGGGTGACTTTGAGAAATATATATATATATATATATATATTATATATTATATATATTATATATATTTAATTCACATATGTAGTATTATATCATATAGAGAACATACATAAAATGTACTTTAAATTGTGTTTAGAAACTATCAAGTACTCAGTTGACACCTGTGATTATTTTAGCACTCCTATTTTAAGAAAAAAAGTTTGCATTTGGTCAATAGGCAGCATTTTCACTCATTATCTAAGTATCAGCTTTTGTTACCTGAATTTTAATTTTCATTTTTTTCTCCAAGAATACTCAAGTTTTTACTCAAAAATGCA
This sequence comes from Talpa occidentalis, assembly GCF_014898055.3. NCBI lineage: Eukaryota > Metazoa > Chordata > Mammalia > Eulipotyphla > Talpidae > Talpa > Talpa occidentalis. Next base: position 31,446,450 of record NW_023601754.1, read on the forward strand.
TCTCTTCTAGGAGATGCTTACTGTTTTCCTATATCTACATTACATTCCTCTGATTTTTCTAAGTAGTTTGGTCAACAGCAAAGGCCAAATAAGTTCAGCATTTAATACGTAGATTTAGAGATCTGTTTATTTGGGAAACATTTTATCATTATCTTGGTTTTGTTCCTGCCTGGTTCTTGAGGAGACAAGTAGGGGACATTTAAAATAAAAAAATACAGCTTGAAATCCATTTGAATCACATTAGTATAGATCTGAGACAATGATGCCAGACAATAGCAGTTGGCGCTGTCACTTAGAATATCTGAAGATGAAGCAGCAATTTCAATGCCTGTTTTGAGAACTGACCACATTGTACATGCTCCATTGAGTGTGCAGGATACCCCTCTCAACCAAGAAAAAGTAAAACCATAAATGAATAAATACTTGAAATAATCTACAAAGTATTGTCAGTGACTACATGGGAGGAGTTAAAAGAGGGGGAAAAGATGAAGGGGAATATATAGGGTTTTACAACAGTTAAAATAAAGATAACAAAATCAAAAAAAAAAGATAACTATGTATAATAAGTACACAATACCTATGCTTTCATCATGGAATTATGATTATATTTATTAAAAAGCACACTGAAGCTATTTCCAGATTGACAAGTGATCTACTAAAAGATACCTTCAGAACCTGTAATCATCTTGGGTTTTCTTTCTGAGATATTATAATGAATGTATCAAGAATGCTGTATCTAAATAATACAGATTTGGTTAAGCTGGAACCCCCCTTGTGTCTGCCATGTTAGAGTAATTATTTTGGTGTCAAGCATACTTAGGACCCAAGGTGGTTTTGTAGGAAGGAAATTATGGGAACTCCCCTGTTAACATGGAGGAACAAAAGGCCCTATTGGAAATTCTATTCTCAAGTCATTTAAAAATGCTTCCTCACACATCTTTTGAAATATATGCTAATGGTTTACTCTATGATGGCCTTTCCAGCTCTGGGAGAGCAAAAGAGAGCCACCTATCTAGGAGTCCACGAATGTGGGGAATGTCAGTTGGCAATTGGCTTTGTGAACAGTTCAGTTTCATGCATCATAAATTTTTAAAAGATTTATTTATTCAGGTAAGAACTGGGGTGCAGGGCCTCCCTGGTGGCGCAGCGGTTAAGCTCTGGGTTGCGAAGCTGCCTGCAGCCTCTGCAGCGCCGGTTTGATCCCCGGCCACCGGACGAGGGTCCCACATGGTGCGCAGACCTCTCCTGCCGCCTGCTGCTCCCCTCGGCAGTGTACTTCGTCAGTCTGCCTTTTCTGCTCTCCGCTCTGGCTCTAGTGAATTCTCTCACCCTCCCGCGCTTCTCACTGTACCCAGTGCTTATATGAACAAATAAATCTTTTAAAAAAAAGAACTGGGGTACAGGCCAGAGAGATAGGGGGTGAGGATTCGCCAAAGACAGAGTGGGTAGCAGAACAGGCAGATCTACAGAAATACGGTGCTGAGGGGTGCAGTAGGTGAGACAGGAGAGGTCTGCTGCACCATGTGGGTCACCTTCCTGGCCAGCGATTGAACTCATTCTGCAGTGGCAGTGGACAACTTCATAGTGCTGTACCTTAACCCACTGTACCACCAGGGAGGCCCCTCATATATTGTAATGTTACAGACAAAGTCTGGTCCCATTGTGAGAATAAAATGTGTGTTGCTATGATGACTTCCCTTCCCAAGATATAAGGCGGGGGAGGAGGGGCGGAATAAAGGGGCAGAAGGGAACTGAATAAAGTGTTTATATGGGGCACTGGAAATAAAATTGCTCTTTTCTATGTCACAGGATTTAAGAGGTCATTTCCTTAATTTTATGTCATAAAGATAAATATGAGCCATCAAGTAAAATACTAACTGTGAAAAATGAAGAAATAGATAGAATCATGTTACAAAGGACATAAAATTGCCATATAGAATTTATCTAAGATATTATTTGCCTTAATTCCATGGGGTTAACACAGAAACCTGGATACTCAGAATTTAAATAACTTCACCAAATTTTCAGAATTCCTCTAAAAACTTTCCTGCATTATGAATTATGCCCCAATGAACAATTTGGAACCAAAATTTATTTTCCATAAATGATCCTTTATCAAAATGAGGGAAAGTGAGGAAACAGAAAATAATCCTTGTAAATTCATGTGGGATCAGTTTAATTTTGACTCACTGGGCCTCCCTGGTGGCGCAATGGGTTGAGTGCTGCACTGTGAAGCTGTCTGCAACCTCTGCAGTGTGGGTTCGATCCCGGCCGGCTGGTGAGAATCCCACATGGTGAAGCAAACCTCTCCTGTCGCGCCCGCTGCTCCCCTTAGCAATGTATTTCGTCGTTCTGCCTGTTCTGTTCCCCACTCTGTCTCTCGTGAATCCTCTCACCCTCCTGTGCCTCTGGCCTGTACCCCAGCTCTAGTATAAAATTAAATAAACAAATCTAAAAAAATATTGACTATACCTGAACCATGCTGAAATGCCTATGAAAATTCAATTCAAGTTAGCAGCTATTAATAGTAATATTATAGAGGTTTATCACAGCAAAGATCTATTTAATGCTTGGAATCCCATAGTTGATTCACTTTAGTATCTCTGCAAAAAGACAGGCATTACGTATAAATAAATTAAAGGATATAAAAAGTGAACTAAAGAGCATTTATACACAGTAATGCGGAAATTTGGCAAGGAAAATACCCAATCAAAGTTCCTGCCTTTCAGTGTAATAGAGGTTCATAGATGGCTTTGTTAATTAACAATTAATACTATGTGTACACACCAAAAAAAGAAACATGTCTTTAACCCTTATGGAAAGGGATATAAAGCAAATGTAAATAATTTGGACAACCTAAAATTAAAAACAAACAAACAAACTTGTGCATAGTAAAAGAAAACATGAGTAGATTAAAAAGACATCTCACATAATGGAAGAAAATATTCACACACTAGACAACTGATAAAGAGTTAATATACACAAGATATTCAAATTAAACATTGATAACTGGTCCTGTTAAATACTGCTGTCTCTTGAAGACCTAAAATCTGCTATTTTTTTTTTACAATTAGAACCAGTCACTTAAAATCAAGTCAGGCAAAATAACACCAAGAAAATAACTATTTACAGAGCAGAAAAGTTTGGTAAAAGTCTCTTGCTTTCTGGAAGAATGAATCCCTTACATCTGATGCACTAAAGGTGCATTCAATATATATATATATTTTTATCTATTCACCTCTGATGGACATTTAGATTTTCATTGTTTGGGACTATAATAAATACATCTTGCTATAAACATTTGTGTGTAAAAGTTTTTATGGACATAGTCTTTTAGTTACCTTGGGTAAACCTAGGAGAGAAGCTACTGTGCTAAAGTACCTTTAATTTTAATAAGAAATTGCTAAAAATGTTTTTCAAAATCAGTTGCATTATTTTACACTTTCTCCACAGTACAAAAAAGTTAGCTTCAAATTATTATTGTCTAAAATTGATATTCTATAACTTTCATTTTGGTCAGTTTGGTAAGTGTAAAACTACATTTTAACTGGCATTTTCTGGATGATTAATGATATAAGCATCTTACTAGCATTTGTATATATTCTTTATAGTGAAGCCTCTTAAGAGTTTTGCTCACTTTTAAATTAGTTAACATTTTTCTCTTTTGAGTTACACACTTTATTCATATATTTGATATTTAAATCCCTTTTCAAATCCATATGTTGAGAATATTACAATCCACCATTTATTTTTAATATTTAGTTGGCATATTAAAAGTAGGCATGTTTATTATTGATCAGCTTCAATTTATCAATTTTCATACTTCATGCCTATTGTGTTGCATGTTAGAAATCTTTAAATCAAAGAGAACACATGTTTTCAGTTGATTTTTTCTTATTTTGCTCTTCTGTTGTTCTTTCAACAAGTTGTTAGGGTTGACATGAAAAAAAGTTTTATTTTCTTTACTGTTTTTTTAATATTTATTTTATTATTTATTATTTATTGTTTTTATTTATTATTTATTATATATTTATTTATATTTATTATTTTAATATTTATTTTAAACTTTTTTCATAATATAGGAATTCTTCCCTTAGATGTGGTCCCCAGTTTTCCCACCACCAAAGTGCCCACAGTCCTACACCACCCTCCACTGTGCTCTCCTTCCCACCTGCTCCTAACTCTCCACCTCTTCCCCTGGTCCTGCTGAGTGCCTCAGATCTATGGTCTGCTTTCAAGGGTCAGTTGTACAGTTTGTCTTTGTCTGATCCTTTGTTTGGTTTCTAGATTTCATATATAAGTGAAGTCATCCAGTATTTATCTTTCTCCTTCTTATATCTAATATAAATTTATACTTCCTATAATTCCATCATAGAACCCAAGTAGATTTTAAAGTTAAAACTTTTAAATAATAAGGTAAATGGATAGATAGAAACAAATTTATTAGTGATAGTAACATGTCTATATAGTTTTAACAAATTAATAAATTCTATTTATGGCAAAATTATTAATATCTAAATAAAAGAAAAAACAAATTCTCATTCTTAGCTATGTTTCTTAGATATCATTTTATTTTCCAAATGGTATTTTGATAATTAAATAATAATAAAGTCTGAGATTTTCTATTCATAGTTTTATATGAGGAAATTGGAGTGCCACATAGCTTAGATAAGAACAAAATAGCACAAATATGTTCTGTCATGTAAGGAAATAGCTATTTTCATACTAAACACACATTGAGTAAAATGTGTATCATTTATGCTTGTAATGGGAAAAATGCAGTTCATTCTGAATATAATGAATTCTCTAAAACCATCGTATTTTTCATTATTGATATAGGATTCATGTATTGCCTGTCTCCAAAATAATGACACTTTAGCTTAAATTTTTAAACATAATCTAATATGGGATAATTGAGGATAAAATTATAATGAAGACAATCTAAAAGTAGCTGCATTTATAAATATCATCATTTCCCTGACATAAATGATTGTCTTTTTCATGTTTTGTCCTTGACAAAAGAATAGCAAAGTAAGTAGTTTTTCATTGCCTAAGGAAAAAATGTTAGAATGTAGTTGTTGGTTTTTTTCCCCACAAGTTAATAAAAATTAAGTTCCCTCTTGTACTCTAAACTTATTATTAAAAATCATAGATTGGTTCAATAAACAAATTTAGGCTTTTAAGTTTCATTATCAACCAATGATCTATAAAAGCCAGCTAAGAATTTTTTTAAATTTTCATATATTTATAATTTTAGAAGAATTTGAAAACTCAAAGTTATGAACTTGCATATAACTTAATGCCTAGTCATTAAGCAATTTAATATTACAATGGATTTTTACAGGTTGTATGCAAGGTTACTCACACACCTGTTCAAAATCTAATTACCCAAGGTAACACTAACTAATTCAAGAAGATTTTGTGTTATATCTATTTCCTTCTCCCTTCACTGATAAAAGTCTTTTGCAGATTGTAAATTATTCAGATTTAACTTCTTGGCCATGGGTGGAAACTTACAATCTTGCATTTTCTGCTACATTTAAAAAGAATCTACCAACAGGGACCTCCCTGGTGGTGCAGGGGGTTAAGACACAACTGATGAAGGTATCCACAGCCACTGCAGCATGAGTTCAGTCCCCTGCCAGGGAGTGGATCCACAGGGCGCAGCAGACCTCTCCTGTCTCGCCTGCTGCTTCCCTCAGCAGTGTATTTCAATCTGCCTGTTCTGTTTCCCACTCTGTCTCTGGTGAATCCTCTCACCCCCCAAACCTTTTGCCTGTACCACAGTTGTATATATAAATAAATATATCTTTAAAAATAATCTACCAACATTCCTTTGTTTTGGAAATACTCATTAAGACCGATTTTATGTCTGCTGTTTGTGTGACCTACTGAGTTCATAATGTGAATGAGAGATTATATTCATTGCATCAATATTTTTCAAGGGCTTCCCACATAGTCTAAATAAACCAATAGTACATTCCATTAGTCCGTTAGGAGCTAAAAGCACAAGGGAGAAACCCACATCTAATGAGCTATTTACTACAAAGCAACGTGACTAGTGATTTGATAAAAGTGTGTGCTGAGTAGTGTGGAGGGCTTGGAGGTCCCAGAAGAGGTGTAATATGGGGATGGCAATGGCCATAGTTCAGAAACCATGTTGAGAGAAAACTAGTTTGGAGTATAAGGGGCTCTTTCCCATTACTAATCTTTTTTTTTTTTTTAAGATTTATTTATGCATACAAGAACTGGGGTGCAGGCCAGAGTTGTGGGGGCTGAGAGGATTCACCAGAGACAGTGTGGGGAGCAGAACAGATGGATTGACTGAAATACACTGAGGAGGGGAGCAGTGGGTGAGACAAAAGAGATCTGTTACACCATGTGGGTAGCTCCCTGGCTGGGGATCAAACTCTTGCTGCAGTAACTGCGGATTGAATCAAAGTGCTGATGCTTAACTACTTGCGCTACCAGGCAGGCCCCAATTACTAATCTCACAGACTCAAATCTTTTGCATTCTTTCTTGTCCCCAGACTACTCTATCACAAACTATTTCATAAAGTAGTACCACCACCTAGATAAACACTAGTGTATCTGGCCACATTCATTTCCAGAACTGGAAAACACCAGACCTTTTGATTATGATGAATTACAAAACATTCTTCCTGTATGAACAATCTCTAGTAATTCAGATTTTATCTTTTAATTTTTCATTTATCCATTTCACCGACCTTAGTAGACATTTATTTGGCATTTCATTTATATGACAATTTTGAATTAAGAACGTTTATGCTAATGAAAATCCTGTAATGTACATTTCATTGTTTTGATGAACTTTTTACAATGCTGTAAAAGGCACTTTTCACATAAGTTGTAAATTCTTGAACAAGTAGCCCATAATATATTGTAGAAATATATGTCCCTGTATATATATATATATTTTATCATACCAGCTACATAGACATGGGTGAGGAGGATGTTATATAAAATGACAGTGGTGGTAGCCATGGCAATTATCATTATTTAAGATTTGTTTCATGCTGCACTCTGCATTGAGCCCTTACACACATTATTTAATTACTTTCACAAAAAACTTTTAAGGTAACTTCTATGTTTAACCATATCTTTACAAATGAGAAACCAAGAATGACTAAGTACATTTTCCAAGGTGCTAAATTTCAGATTTGGGGTCTGAATAATTCCAGGGCCTCATGCTTTGGTGCTCCTGGAATGTCACTCCTATCAAGTACTTGCCTATCAATAAAATGTACAAGAAATATGTCCTAATAATATCTTATTCTCCAGCAATACACCTAGACTACCTGCTCATATGCATCTTGGTTATCCACAAAAAACAAATGAAGATGTTTCACTACCATATCCCTAACCTCAGGAAAGAAAGCTGACATTCTCCTAGTCATCTGCTCTGGCTAAAGTCCTTTCCTTTCCTTTCCTAGTTTACCAATCCCTCTTTGTTTTGTTTTGTTTGTTTGTTTGTTTGTTTTTAAGATTTATTTATTTATTTACACAAGCACTGGGTACAGTCAGAAGCGCAGGAGAGTGAGAGAATTCACAGAGCCAGAGCAGAGAGCAGAGCAGGCAGAAGGACCGAAGCACATTGCTGAGGGGAGCAGTGGGCGGCAGGAGAGGTCTGCGCGCCATGTGGGACTCTCATCCGGTGGCCGGGGATCGAACCAGCACTGCAAAAGCTGCGGGCAGCTTTGCAGCCCAGCACTCAACTGCTGCGCCACCAGGGAGGCCCACCAATCCCTCTTTGATGCCATATCTTCTTGCCATTTGCTTCCACACCCCGCCCTCAACTGATAGCAGATAGTGCTGGCATTCTGGTTGCCAGCCTTGAGATGTCCAGTAAACACCTGACAGCCCTTCTCAAGCAGGTGCACTTTCTGCTGGAAAGGTCCCTCCTTTTGTCCCCTATACTGTGTTACTATTGTGCAGGACCAGTGGTTGGATTCAAAGAACATAAAAATAGCGCCAGTTACTATTCCCCTTTTTTATTTTAAAAAATCTGAAATTCCTATTCTGAAACATTAAAAATATACCTACATCCACAGAACAAATCTAACTTGGCTTGATATGTGAATAAATGAAAGGTGTGCCACATGTCTTATAGTAACAAGAAATTCTGTCACAGCTGTGATCGTTCTTCGGATCTATGGAACAAATGACCTCTTTAAATAAAGCTTCAGATTCCCCAAAGCGAAACTGTCCCATGGGAGAGCAGTGCTCAAACTCCCTGAAGTGACATCTCCATAGATCTGCCAATGTGTGAGGGCGAGAAGCGATTTAATTACTGAATAGGCTCTCCTTCCCTAAGGTCCCTTTGTGAAATTGTATGAAACAATTCTCTTCAAATTTATTCCTGAAATGTGTCATTGCTGCACCTCTTTTCATTATTTTCACATAAGCCAAGAGATGGGTTATTTTCCAAATGCATTTATTTGGATAAGATCCTGGCAGCTTTTCTTTCTTTTTTTTTTTTTTATAAACATTGATGATAGTTCCATGTGAAAAATAAAAAAAAAAAAATGTGCCAATCATTTTTAGAACCAAACTTACCTGCTTGTGAATAGAAACTGTGGCTATCCTTCATAATTAAGTATGTTTTTCTAGCACTTATTATTATTCTGGGTGAACCTTTTCTCTCATTCTCTTCCTCTCTCCTCCCCTCATGTACTTGCTGGCTTGCTGGCACACCCTGTCTCTCTTTCTCTCTCTCTCCTTTTCTTTTCTACATCTTTGTTTTGTGTATACTCCGATGCAAAAACCAAAGATGGTATTTGAGATGATAACTATAGCTCATGCAAAAGGCAGATTCCAAGTATTTTATGCATATTACCTTATATTTAATTTATACTACCACTATGTAGTGAGAATATTATTAAAACCATATGAAGATAAAATATTGAGAGATTGAACAAAGTAATACATTCACATGGCTGAGAAGTGAAAAACATGAACCCCAGGATGTTTGTACAAATACGAAATCCATAAACACTGCACTACTTTGCTGGTATATACTAACATCCATGGAGAATAAAAGATAATTAGAATAGATATTTTGAGAATTCTTGACAATAACTTTCATAAATAAGGTTAACAGGTTGAATGTAAGACTTTTAGTTAAATTAGTAATCCAGATAAATAATACATTTTTATAGTTTAAATGTTTTCCAAATATTGCATGGAACATACTTATAAAAAAATTGTCCCCAACATTTATCTGAAATTCAAATTTAACTGTGATTTTTGGTCCTTAATTCTGACAACCCTACTCATGGCTATTTTGAGAGGTAATTACTTTTATATAGTATCTATTTTATTTATTATTTACATTAAAAACATTAAACATAAAGAATAAGGTTCAGCATTTGCATGTCCATATTCCCAGCAAGTGGTAGAGTGAAATTCTTCTCTCTGGCTCGAACATACTGTCCCACTGAAATACATTCAGCTTTAGAAGAAATTATTTAATAGTTCAAACCACAAACATACTATCATTTTATAGACCAAACTGATAATATTACACTGCTAGGTTGGTTATGGGAATGATCATTTCCATTTTCTGAAACGTCTCCAAAGTGCTCTATTAAAAGATTTCAGTGATTCCATCCTCTAGGAATTCAAAGATATTTTTCAATGTGAATGAGAATGAATAATTTATAAGTACTGAAATTTATTATTCCAAATGCTGGGGGAAAAAACACATCATATACTTTGTAGAGGTCAGGGTGCTTAGCATCAGAAAGTAATTAACCACAAAGTTAGAAGACTTTCCTTCTTCTCTAGTCTGTTAAGGAGATTCTCTTGATGAGTGGAACCATGTGCTATGCTTTAGTACGTATCATCAGTTCTATCTAGGCTCACTATTGATAATCTCCTCAATGATTTGAATGTCTACTTTTCAAGAAAAACTTGGTAGCCTCTTAAACACTTTAAATAAATGCATGGGAATGGTGTCCACCTTTAGACGCACACCTGTGGAAAGCAAAGACAGGTACTCTTTCAATAGAATGTAAGTAATCTATAGGTCTGTTTTACCTTGTTGTTATTCTTATTATTCCTACTTCCCCACCTACTTATCACTGAACAAATAAAATACTATCAATGAATGAACAATCATACATATAAACACACATAATGGAAAAATATACATATAGTTAATCACATTAATTTTTTTTTAAATAACATTTTCTTTTTAGAGTTATTTATTTATTATACAAGCACTGGGTACTACAGTTAGAAGCGCGGGAGGGTGACAGAATTCACCAGAGCCAGAATGGGGAACAGAACAGGCAGACTGACGAAATAACCTGCTGAGGGGAGCAGCGGGCGGCAAGAGAGGTATGCGCGCCATGTGGGCCCCTAGCCGGTGGCTGAGGATAGAACTGGCGCTGCAGAGGCTGCGGGCAGCTTCACAGCCCAGCGCTTAACTGCTGCGCCACCAGGGGAGGTCCAATCACATTAAATATTTTTATATATCCTTGATTACTATAGAAATACAGTTTAGGCACTTAATCACATACATAAACTATAAAAACCATTTAATCATACATATAATGATTTAATCATATACAATCACATATGTATGCACACAAACCACTTAAGTACCGCTAAAATTGCTTTCGTGTCATATATTCTTAAACCTCAGCTTGTGATGAAAGTAAAGTTTTAGTCCTGATCTATAGTCACATTTCTCAGAAATTTTTCTGCAAACCCACTTTAGGATGTGATTTAGAAAGAAAAGACTGAACAGTGGACATTTTTCTTTCCTTCAGGGAACTAACATAGCATTCATCAATTTAGCACACTGAAAACATGCTTCCAGTCATGACCCACTAAACCAAGTAGTCACACAGAGTGATAGAAGGTGGGGGCCTCCCTGGTGGCACAAGGGGTTAAGCACCACACTATGAAGCAATCTGCAGCCTCTGCTGCACAAATTCAATGGGCTCCTTCCAACCTCAAGATTAAATCTTAAGTGTTCTAAACTTTGAAAAAAAGGCCCAATCTTACTTAAACAGATGTAATCCATGCTTAGCTATGACACACAGAACAAGAAATAAGCATTCTTGAGGTGTGTGCTATGTGAAAAACAGTCTCGTTGAATAAATGAGACTGAACCAGCGGTGACAAACCCATGATCAAAGGTTATCAGAGGAAGAGCCTCTTTTGGGGATGTGACTACCTGACTGCATAGTATGGGGTTTTTCTACTATATCAAAAAGTGGATTTTAATTTTGAGTAATTCTGTGAATAAAATAATTGCTTCAACATGTTCTGTAATATTATATTTTAACACTATTATAGTAAATAAAGTTACACTTTTAAGGGCTGTTCAATGAATGTCTTCCTAAAAATTTGAAACTGAAAATGTTAATGTATTTTAAGTCAAGATTACTATGTGAATATAAATCAAAAAATTATATTCCAGCAAGGTGGTGTTATCTAATCAAATATGTGGTTTAAAACATTATTTTCCAGGTTCTGAAAATACTGGTACAGGGCCTCCCTAGTGGTGCAAGGGGTTAAGCACAGCACTGTGAAGCTATCCACAGCCTCTGCAGCAAATGGCATAGCAGACCTCTCCTGACTCTCCCTCTGCTCCCCTCAGCAGTGAATTCAGTCATTCTGCCTGTTCTGTTCCTCACTCTGTCTCTGGTAAATTCTCTCACCCTCCCAGACCTATGGCCTGTACCCCAGTTCTTGTATGCATAAATAAATAAATCTTTTTAAAAAATGGTACAGAACCCAGGTATTGATAATGATATCCCTAGATTTTCTAAGATCATTTAGATTCCACTGCCACTATATTTTTAATAACAAAGATTGAGCAAAAAGTTAGCTAAATGTCAGCTAATTTATATTCTTTGTCATATCTCTTATCAATATATTCATAAATCTCAGAAGTCAATATCAAATTCTTTTTAAGATCACATGCCCTTTTATTTGGATCAGACAATATAGTCACCAAAGTTTTAAAGGGACATATACAATATACACTCTTTTGGAAGAAATACCTCTCATTTTAGAAAAAGATTATAAGGTAAATTAATTAATTAATTATTAATTCTGGCACTATGATGTCACATCTAGGAAAAAGAAATCAGGGCATATGATGTCTCTATTTGACCTAGTTTGAACCAATGAAATTCATTTTAGATGATAAACCAATATCTGAGGCTGTCTCATTTCTAGATGTGCTTATTTGGTTATTGTCTGCTTCCCCTCAGAATGACATATATTGCATGAGGACAGTTGACAGGTTAGCCATAATTACTTTTGTACTCCCAAATCATAGAAGAGTAACTGTACCAAATAGTCATTTAAAAAAAAAAAGATGTTTGAATAAATTAATACATGATGAATCACTGGTGTCACAGAGTTGTGAGACTGTGAGCCATAGGAAAAAGGTGATTTGACCTTGATGCGCTCAAGGAAAGAAAGAGAATAGGTAGCACTCCCTAGATGAGCATAGTCCAGTAAGCGTTTCTGTGGTGATGAGAATGGTTTATATTTGTGCTTCCCACCACTAGTCACATGAGGCTGTCAAAAATTGAAATGACAGAATTTTTAATTTAATCCATTTAAATCAACTAAAACTCAATGTAAAATAGACACATGTGAGTAATGACTGCCATATTGAACAATACAACTCCAGATTTTAGAACGTTTCCAATTCACCCTACTCTGCCTTTATGTTTTGAAACTCCTCATTCCTAATTCCCTGTAATTCAGATAATGAATTTTCCATTCATTGCATAGTTTTAGTCCATGTTCTAAGGTCTCCCCTGATAATGATATTTTGGGAATTTTTAATAATGTATCACCATCCAAAATGTCCAAACTCTCTGTGCTGTAGTTGCCCATTCATTTGTCTGCTGCTGCTTCTTTTTTAAAAAGATTTATTTATTTATATAAGAACTGGGGTACAGGCCAGAGGCACAGGTGGTTGAGAGGATTCACCAGAGACAGAGCAGGGAGCAGAACAGGCAGACTGACGATATACACTGCTGAGGGGAGCAGCAGACGAGTCAGGAGAGGTCTGCTGCGCCATGTGGGTATCTCCCTGGCTGGGGATCGGACTCGTGCTGCAGTGGCTGTGGAGAGCTTCATAGGTTGCATCTTAACCCCCTGCGCCACAAGGAAGGCCCTAAGCTTATTTTCTAATGAAGAAGTAAGAAAATTGTCACATAATTTTCTGTTTGGTTATGAAAATAAACAAAAGTGGATAAATTGAGAAATAGAAGAAAGGAAAAATCAAGGAGCATGTAGAGTATGCTAAAACAGTTGAACCATGAGAGACAGAGGGAAAGTTCTCCTTGGTTATGTCTAAGTCTGGATGGCCAATGCCAATAAACCCTCTGCCATGTATCTTCTTAATCCTTCTGTACCTCTCCTTCTGAAGGCACATGGGCCTCTACTCTGTTTTCCAGATCCTTTTTGCTATCTTCCCAGGACATAGTTTTTAAAAACTATGATTTTAAATCATAGTTTTAAATGATTTTAAATCATGAGTCTTATTATATTACATGTCCTTAAACTTCTTACACCTTTGATTCCAATGCTTCTTCATTTTTTAAAACTTTTTTTATCCATGTTTTTTTAAATTTTATTTTATATCATTCTTTATTTTTATACAATGTATGCTTTCTCATCTCCATTATAGTCCCCATGAAATTCTCACCACCAATTCACTCAGTACCATCACCATAGACCCTTGTTCTCTTCCCACCCCTATTTTGATCCTACTCCCTTCTCACCCCTGAAGAATATCTCTGGTTTATAGGTGCCTGTTGAGTTTGATTTTTACTAATCAAAAAATAATTGATTTTTTTCCTGATCCCTTATTTGGATCCTCTACATTTCTCCTATAAGTGAAACCATCTGGTATTATAATTGTTCTTTCTGACTTATTTCACTGAGCATGACCCCTTCCAACTCCATCCATGTCGAATCTAATGCTCGTTAAATGTGCATCTTTCTTTATTCTAGACTTAAGTTGTTTGATTTGATTTGTCAACTGGTGTTGTTAAAATTGGGGATTAGTGTTCTCATCTAAGCACATATACACTGTCCTCAAGTCGTGGGGAAAAGCAGAGTTGGGAACCCCCCTCCCTTTGAATTCGCTGGCATAGATCCACAAATCCTATTGCAAGCAGATTTATTTCTCTCCAACTTATCCACCCTACCCTATTATTTCAACCTTTTATATTTTTTCTTCAACAGCTGCAGTTAGTCTTATGACTATGTTTCTTTCATTAATAGCCTATACTTAACAAAACCTGGGTTTCTTTGTAATTAGCAAGTTGCATACAATTTAGAGGAATGCTGTGGTTAAGGAATCCATCTTTCATAAAGAAAATGTTTCAATGCAAAATGCTTATTTGCTAATTTCCTTATGAGCTTAAAAATAATTTTCATAGCATATCAGGTCAAAAGGAGGAGTTCTTCAGGAAACTATTGAATGCTGAAAGGTGAGAGGGTAAACAGTGTTATGCCGATGTCTTTTTTCATTAAGTATAACAGAATTTTAGAACTGTTTTTCTTGAAACAGTAGTGTTTGACTTGAAAAAGGGGGGGGGTTCACTTTATTTTGGAAAGCTATTTTGATAGCGATAAGCAGCTTTTTCTGAGTGGTTTGCAGACATCTCTCTCTCTGCTAGGTAAGATATTGTAAGGGTAATACCAAAAAGGGATATACAAAAGAAACTACTTCAGACATCCAGGGACATCCATAAGGTAAAACAAAGAGCTCTCACTGATTACTTGTGAAGCTGAATAGCATCTCATTAAGGCAAGAAAACAGAGCATTCAAGAGCTTGGACTTTTTTTTTAAAAGATTTATTTATTCCTGCATACAAGAACTGGGGTGTAGACCAGAGGTCAGGGTCGGGGAGAGTATTCACCAGAGATACTGGGGAGCAGAACAGGCAGATCTACTGAAATGCACTGCTGAGGGAGAAGCAGGCAAGACAGGAGAGGACTGCTGCACCATGTGGGTTGTTCCCTGGCTGGCCAGGGATCAAACTTGTGCTGCAGTGGCTGGTGATGGCCCCACTGCACTGTGTCTTTAACCCCTAGCCATCAGAGAGGCACAAGAGCTTGGACTACAGATCTGGATTACCAAGATTAAAATCCTAGCTGTGCTAATTATTATGGAATCTTAAACAAGATGCTTGATGTTATTGTGTCTAGTTTTCTCATCTATAACATGCAAATTATCAAGATTAAAACACAGAAAACTCATAAAGTTGTTATGAAGATTAAGGAATTAAATATAGAAAATATTTAGAACAGTGCCTGACACATGATAAATACCAGGAAAGTGATAATATCCCAAAGTCATTCAAACATATAATTAGTGCTCTTGTGTCACTTTCTGTGTATAGAATCATCTAACAGAAGATACGTAGAAATATTGCATAGAGCTAATTCATTCATGATACATCACTGATAAAAAAAATATGATTTCTTCCATGACTTAGTCAACATTGGGGAATTCTTGCATTTTTCTGAGCCTTAGTCATGAAGTAAGGAAGTAGAACAGATTAAGCAACAATGGCCATCTCATCCACAGTGTATAGCAGGCATAACTAATGAAGCAGATACCCTTTCTCATAGGATCAGGAACCTTCTCTGCAGTCTTATTTCCAATTTCCAGTCCCAGACTGTCAGATTGACAAAACCTCTTTGGAAATTTACTGGATTATTTGTAAATTTCCTTTCAGGTTCAAAAGTCTATGAGAAGTTTTGGTTAGCTCTTCTGCCCATTTTCTGATTGGGTTCTTTGTTTTCCTTTTGTTGAGTTATATGATTTCTCTGTAGTTCTTGAGTATTAACTCCTTGCCATATGTATGACGCATGACCTTTTTGTTTTATTGTTTTAATGATAGTTTATTTGTCTGCCAAGAAACTTTTTAACTTGATGTAATTTTCATTTAATTTTGCCTTTGTTTTCCTGGCTGTTGGAGTTGACTCTCCAACCAATGTCACCTCATAAAAAAAAAAAAAAAGTCTATGGGTCTACAATTATAATTTGAACATTTAAATGCTGTTTCAATTGATCTCATTGGAAAATTACAACACAAAAATCTACTATGGGCCTCCCCAGTGGCGCAGCGGTTGAACTCTGGGCTGCAAAGCTGCCCGCAGCCTCTGCAGTGCCAGTTCGATCCCTGGCTGCCGGCGAGGGTCCCACATGGTGCTCAGACCTCTCCTGCTGTGCCCACTGCTCCCCTCAGCAGTGTATTTCATCAATCTGCCTGTTCTGCTCCCCGCTCTGGCTCTGGTGAATTCTCTCACCCTCCCACGTGTCTTATTGTACCCAGTGATTATATAAATAAAAAAAAAATAAATAAATCTCTAAAAAAAATCTACTATGATTGCCAGGTAGATTTGAGTGGTAGTCATCATATCCAAGTCCATTAGGTCTGCTTGTAAGATCATCTTGACATTGAAAGTTCACTTCTTGGAGCGTCCCTGGTGGTGCAAGGGTTTTAGTCTCCGTACTATGATGCTACAGCAGCCATTGCAGCATGAGTTTGATCCCCTGTTGGGAGGAGACCCACATGACGCAGACCTTTCCTGACTTGCCCGATGCTTCCCTCAGCAGTGTATTTCAGTAGAGCACCTGTTCTGTTCCCCATTCTGTCTCTGGTGAATCCTTTCATCCCCCCACACCTCTGGCCTGCACCCCAGCTCTTGTATGCATAAATAAATCTGTAAAAAAATAAAAAGAAACTTTGCTTCTTCCTTTACTCTTCCATATGCAATTTTCCCCAAAGAATAGCCATAAACAATAAATATTTAACTTCTAGAATAAATCTATCGATGGAGGCTTCTGTCTTTTGTGAGTACACATTACATCTTTGGTTATGTCCATTCACAAATTCTTTCTTATATTAGGCCAACTGCTCCTTAATCTGCCTGCCAGATTAAATCAACTGTAACTAAATTTATTGATGTTACAAATAGTTGTAGCCAATGATTTGCTTCATTATTATTTTTCATCTACTCATAGGTCTTTGCATATTCTTTCAATGCTATGAATTTTCAAATTCTTCACCATTTCGGTTGCTCTATTCTGGGACTCATCTAATTTGTTGATTGGTGTTCTCTAATGCCTTCCTTGATGTATCTAGCCTCTCTTTTCAGTTTTGGTAAGTATCTGCTTTCCTCTTTTTTTCCTCATTATTACATAGATTGATTTGGGGAAATGATGTGATTTCCCCAGCCGCTTAGTTTCTCAAGAAAAACAATTCAAATTGGTCTCTGAGATCACTTCCAAAATGTTGGTTGAAAACTGAAGAAAACTCTCCTTAACAAACATGGCCCATTTCTGCAGGAGTGTGTATTTTGAGTGTGTCTTTGCAGCATATAAGATGTAGGTGTTCAGCCCTTCATTCAACCACAGGCCCTTTTTGGTAGCAAGGGGTCACTAATGGTATTGTGACAATGAACTAGTTTATGAAGAGGCTTAGGACCACCAATTCATAATCCCTTCTTTCTGTCGGTAACTACCAATAAACCAGGTTATTCATAAAAGAACAGTGCTCTGTGCAAATAAGTAAATATTGATATCACTTCCTATACTCATTACCACTGCTACTGCTGCCCATTCAAGGGTCCTTGCCCAATGTAGACTCCATGTTAAGGACTTTCTAATGATGTTCTTACTTATCTCAGTAATTCTGTGAGGCAAGTATTATTATTTCTACCATAAAATACAACTGGAAACTGAGATTGGGCAAAACAAGTTTGTTATTGAATCTATTAGTATTTGAAAATGTTTAGGCAACTTTTTTGCCAAGACAGAGACACTGTTGAAAGTCAAGGTTCTGGGCCTCCTAGCTGGCACAAGGGGTTAAGATGCAACCTATGAAGCTATCTGCAGCCACTGCAACGTGAGTTCGATCCCTGGCCAGGTAGATACCCACATGGTGCAGCGGAACTCTCCTGACTCACCCGCTGTTCCCCTCAGCAGTGTATTTCAGTCGATCTGCCTGTTCTGTTCCCCACTCTGTCTCTGGTGAATCCTCTCACCCCCACACCTCTGGCCTATACCCCAGTTCTTATATACATAAATAAATAAATCTTTAAAATAAGTCAAGGTTCTAACATATAGGCAAGTGGAAGCCTCCCTGATGGCCCAGGGGTTAGGTCTCAGCACTATCACCACGATGGCTTGAGTTCGATCCCTGGCCAGAGAGCTACCCATATATGGCAGCAGACCTCTCTGTTTTGCCCGCTTCTCCCCTCAGTCGTGTATTTCAGTAGATCTGCCTGTTCTGCTCCCCACTCTCTCTCTGGTGAATCTTCTCAACCTCTGCACCTCTGGCCTATACCCCAGTTCTTTCATGCAAAAATGAAATAAAAAACAGGCAAGTGTCTATATTATAGATGTAGTAATGTTTGGTCTGTCTTTTGAGTCTGAGTTTTCCAGAGCTTCTAGCCACTAGAGTATACTTCCTTTTATATTGTGAGACAATTCATATATTATAAAGAGAGATGACATAAAAATAGCTTTAGGACCTAAATGCTCAGGTAACTGAGTGGCTCATGGGTCTTAACTGAGGCAGTTGGCTCAGTTCAGTTTTGACATTAGTGAACTTTACAGAGCGTCTATTGCAAAAGTGCAGGAGTCCCTAAATGGAAGCTGATCTTTTTATTTACTCTTTGTTTCTTTTGATGATTAACTTGTCCTCATCTCTCCATTTCATTGTAAGAGATAATTTCCCCCTCTGTGTTGCCACATAAAGATCTGTGCACGTGTTGTTTAGAAATTTTCAAAGTTTGTGAATAATCATAGTCCCGCACATTCATATATGCCTTCTGTGTAATTATACTAACGTTGTGAGAATTCAGGCTTATTTCAGGAAAAGAAAAAAATGTGCAAAGATATATTCCCCATGCATTCACATTATAATTTCAATGAGTTTGGAAAAAGTTTTACAGCTCAAAAGACTTTCAACATGGTCAAGCTAGGACATTTCAAATGTTGTCAGAAATCTGCATTTTTCTTTGTATGTGTCTGATGAAATTATCAGCTTCTGCGGTATTTGTAGCACTTTCTAAAATAATAGCATTCAAAATAAATCACAATGAGGGAGATCCAATCTGGTTATCACTTTGACAATAAATACTGGGCCATTGTAACAAGAAAGTCAGTTTTCAATGACAGGAATCTGCAGATCATTAAGATATGAGAGTCAATTTCCAGAAACACTCTAAGGCTCCCTGAATTCCCTGGACCAGAATGGTATTTCCAGTGACCTTCAATAGAGTAACCTTGATCGTGAGCAAGATTATTAACTTCTATTGACAATAATGTTGTCAGTTCTGTGTTATTGATGAAAGAATTGGGAAAGAAGGCCCTATAGGGAAAAACCTACTACATCTGACCCATAAAAGAATCTCCTCTGCATGACTGCCAAGTTCTCACGAGAGTTTCTCATTCACAGAAGACCTAATACATTGATTGTTTCACTCTGGTTTCTCATTAACTTCACCAATAAAACAAAGTCAAGTTTTAATGGTGATTTCATTGACCAGACCCATTTTGTTACCTTTAGCTGGCATTTATTGAGGAACTGTATACAAAACCTGAGCTAGACATTCCATATGACTGACAGGTAAAAATAGAAAAGGAGTTATGGTCGCTTAACACCCAGAAGAGCAAGTGTGGAAACACAGAGGTTTCTAATCACGGACATTGGTGTTCAAAGGGCAGTTCTGCTATTGTTTACTGATCTATGATAGACTCTTTGGGCTCAGCTCACTCACTGATTGAGCCAGGAAATTAAGGCCCATCTCACAGGATGGTTCTGAAGATTAAGTGAAATCATCACTGTAACTTGTCTTGCTCCATATCTGACAGATCATGGGCTTCTGAAATGCTCACAACAATACTCATCTCCTTTCCTCTAAGAATTTACTTTCAACAAATTAAAGAGACTAGGTACAGACAAATGAACATTAAATAAAGTGTTATTTTTTTGAAATTTTCATTATTAAAGTTATATGATTATTTATACAGGGGAAGAGAGATAAAATTAAAATGCGAGGCATACTCTAAAGTACTAGAACAATGGTCTTTAGAAACAGTGATTTCTTCATGTTTGCACATTTTAATTTATATTTGAAAGCTCAATGCATCAAAGTCTTGAAAGAACAAGCTTATTATACTCCCTATGAGGACTAAAAACTGTGTTTATGTCTGTACATAAACTTTAATACTAATATCATAGGTAGAACTGAGGCTTTTTTTTTTTTTTCTGCATAGAAGAACTGGAGTATAGACCTGAGGTGCAGAGTCGGGGGAGGGGGGTGAGAGGATTCACCAGAGACAGAGTGGGGAGCAGAACAAGTGGATCTACTGAAATACCCTGCTGAGGGGAGCAGCAGGAGATGGGAGAAGTCTGCTGAGCCATGTGGGTTAGCTACCTGGCTGGGGATCAAGTTCACTGATAATGCTGAGAGTTAACCCTGAAACCACCAGGGCAACCCAGGACTAAGACTTATATGATCAATTAACTTTGTAGGCAACTATCAGACCATATGTAAATAAACTTACTGTCCTACTGTGTTGGACCAAAAAAATTTCAAGATGGTGACACATGATGGTGACACTCATATAATAATGACTTCAGGGTTTTTTTTTTTTCTTTCTTCTTTTGTTTAT
Source organism: Talpa occidentalis (assembly GCF_014898055.3). Taxonomy (NCBI): domain Eukaryota; kingdom Metazoa; phylum Chordata; class Mammalia; order Eulipotyphla; family Talpidae; genus Talpa; species Talpa occidentalis. The sequence continues at coordinate 31,467,151 of NW_023601754.1, forward strand.
TAATTTTAAAGACTCTGCTTCTACTTAACACCTAATAACTTTCTAATTAGTATTTTCCAAAGAGTGGTTTTATATGGGGGTGCTTATATATGCATATTTAAATGCAAACATTATTTTTATTACTGTCATTTCACATGTAAGCAATCTAGAAATTAGAACATGAGTAAAGTTGGCAAAAGATCAGACAGCCAAAGCATCTCACATTTTATCTGTCTTGCTTTTGCTCTCTTTCAAAGATGATATAACCTGCTGAGGGCCATTCATTCTCAGCTCAATTTATTCCAAGATCATTATCTATAAAAGGCATGGTTTCATCAATCATAGATTTATTCACAAGAAATTGTAATAGCTTAAAATATAACATAGTGTTTCTAATTTAATTAGCACCAATGAGATTAAAGTCCATGAGTAAAGTATTCTTGAATTTCTTTAGTATGGATTGTCTGTCCAAAATTTATGGAGTACACACCACTAAGACCATAGATATTCAGCCTATAGGCTTTTCTCTGCCCTTTTCCAAACCAACTGGACACCAAACCTGACTTTATTCTACTATTTTCATGAAATGTCAATCACAGGATAGTGTACAGCCAGTCCATTTTTTAAGTTCCTATTGTATGAACCATGTGTTAGAAACTTTACAGAAATTATCTTTGACAGGACACAATCATAAGAAAGAAATGGAAGTCTCTCTGTAAATTCCAGATGAAGATATTTAAAGGTTCACAGAAATTAATAGCCTTGCCAAAGGATGAATAGTCAGTGGAGAAATAGGTTTTACATTCAGATCCCTTGGCTACAAAACTCATGTATTCTCTTTCCTTTACTGCATTCTGCTATATGTTTTATTAAACCAAATATGCCCCCACTGCTACAGTTTCAAACCTGAATTTCTTTCATTCTTTCTTTTTGACTCATTATTATGAGTGTCCTGGGTATTTTCCTTCCCTATTGTCTTTCTGCAGTGGTGACAATTAATAATCCACAAATAATCTTGTGATGCTAAAGGGTATTACTGCTTGTAAGAAGCACAGTTAATCTCCTCTAAAAAATTGGAGCATTAATAAATGGAAATAAACACATTTCAATTTGGGTCACATTTGTGTGTGCTACTGTGTTTCCTATAAAGGGGCATTCCTACTATCAGATTTTTGTTCCTAAAGGAACTCTTAATCCTGCAAATGTTGAAATTTTAAGATGTATTAAAATATATTTTTATGCCTGATGAAATCTTACAGTTGAACATAAGGTTCATTTGGTTTTATTTAATTATCATTCAGGTGATCAGACAATTCCACAGAGATGTGAAGAATATACTCAGAGAAAGCTAGAGGCAGTTTTTAATATTGATTCCAAGCTAAATCTTAGTGAAGGATAATTTTGCTTTTTGATAGCAGAACTAGTAGTTTAGTGGAATCTCTGTCTAAATAGAAATTTAATAGTGCTTATTTCATGCTCATATGGTCAGGTTTTTGGTTGTAATTTGTTTGTAATGAGTTAGAGTAACTGATATGCTAATCACTGTTAGTTAATTAAAAGTGGAGTTTCCATTTAGTTACAAAATGCATTTGGGTTCTGAGCATATTGCATGCTAGATGACCTGATTCACATATTTGAACTCCAAAAATGAGGAGGAGGTGGTAGAAAATCTATTTGATATGTTGCCAGCAGTGTCACTAAGTTCCTTCTAGAATCAAATTTGACCTGCTGATCAGAAAGTCTAGTTTCTGGGCCTCCCTGGTGGCACAAGGGGTTAGGCACTGCACTATGAAGCAATCTGCGGCCTTTGCAGCATGAGTTCGATCCCTGGACGGCCAGGAAGCAACACACATGGTGCAGCAGACCTCTCCTGACTCACCCGCTGCTACCCTCAGCAGTGTATTTCAGTAGATCTGTCTGTTCTGTTCCCCACTCTGTCTCTGGTGAATCCTCTCACCCCCCTGTGTCTCTGGCCTATACCCCAGCTCTTGTATGCATAAGTAAATAAATCTTAAAAAAAAGAAAAAAAAATAAAGTCTAGTTTCTATTCCTTGTTATATGGCTATTTTGCTCTGACACTTGAGTTTTGTCTCTTAAAACCTCAAAACTCATCTTTACAGCAGAAAAGGTTGGAATAGGGTTAAATAATGCCTAGATTCATTTTCTTGTGATTCTATAGCCGAGCTTCAAAAAATAATAGGGCTTAACCCTGCACTCCATTACTTCCTATCTCTGTGATCTTGGGAAATGATGTTCCATCTCTCAGATCCTTATAATGTATGAGATGAGGAAAAGTGAGGTACTACATGGAACTGATAATCAACCGATAATCAATGTACTGATAATCAATGACATTGATAATCACTGTAGATCAATGTAGAGGAAGAGATGTAAGGAGCTGAAACACAGGATATGGAGCTGAAGAGGAGAGGAAGCATATTCAAAAGACAGAAAAAATAAATATTAGAGCTTATGGATTTTACTGATGTTATAAATTTAATCTCATCAGCAAACTCTTGGAAGTATAAGTGAACTTTTAAAAGAATAAAAATTCACCAATGTCAGGATTGAAACATAATCTGTGCTAAATATTGCTATTATTTTGGGACTTTTCCCAAAACATTATCCATAGGGTTCTGTTAGCAATCAAAACAGGTATTTCATGATTGACAAAGTTTTTGGGAAAAATTAGTCAACCAATTTATGAAAGTAGGATCTCGCAGAATATTCATGTGCACAGTGAACATTCATGGTTTTTTTTTAAGATTTATTTATTTATGCATATAAGAGCTGAGGTACAGGCCAGAGATGTGGGGGTGGGTGCAGTAAGAGAACTCACCAGAGACAGAGTGGGGAACAGAACAGGCGGAATGACTGAAGTACACTGCTGAGGGGAGTAGTGGGCGAGTCAGGAGAGGTCTGCTGTGCCATGTGGGTTTCCTCCTGGGATCGAACTCGTGCTGCAGAAGCTGTGGATAGCTTCATAGTGTGGTGCTTAACCCCTTGCACCACCAGGGAGGACCACATTCATGGTTATTACCTAGAAAATTGCCCATCTCCTTTTTTTTCCTTTCCCTGCTCTCCCTTTTATGGGAAAGGATGGGGTAGATAGAAGCTTGGGAATCTTAAAGGTCTGGTGAGCTGTGGAATAAACATTGGGAAGTACTAGAATGATGAAAATAAGGAAAACTTGTATCCTAGAAAGCTAATTGAAATTTCACTCTGCCACTTAACTATGTCATGTAAACAAGGTAAATTGTGGGTGAGTTGAGTGTTAAAGAGATGATTCCTGGGCCTCCCTGGTGGCGCAGCGGTTGAGCGCTGGGTTGCGAAGCTGCCCGCAGCCTCTGCGACGCCGGTTCGATCCCTGGCTGCTCCCCGGCCACAGGAGGAGGGTCCCACATGGCGCGCAGACCTCTCCTGCCGCCCGCTGCTCCCCTCAGCAGTGTACTTCGGTCCTTCTGCCTGCTCTGCTCCCCGCTCTGACTCTGGTGAATTCTCTCACCCTCCCACGCTTCTGACTATACCCAGTGCATGTGTAAACGAACAAACAAACAAACAAATAAATAAATAAATAAATACATGCCTCTTAAAAAAAAAAAAAAAAGAATTCTTTAAAAAAAGAAAAAAAAAAAAAAAAAAAAAAAAAAGAGATGATTCCTTCTTTGAACGATTCTTTTGAGAACTAGCATCAATATAGACAATGCTACCTACATGTGATAGAGACTCAATAAAATGATGGTAATGATATGATAGCTTCCAGGCACACTAGTGAAACATCACCTTTCTCTTGTCAAACTACAGAACAGAGAAAATTGTGCATCTCTCCCTTCTCCACTTGAAATCTATTTGTTGTGAAACATCAGAGACGGATTCCCATACGTGGAACACTGTGAAAGCAATTTGTTGTTGTTTATTGCTTCCTTCTTGAAACAGAATTAGAGGATAATGGAATGGAAAACTAAGGGGAGTTTGATGCCCCAAAATAAGGAATTTGGAATAAGATTGAGGGGGTGGACAGTGTACCCCTCCTGAGGTTAATGCTATTAGAAGTTAACTAATTTTTTCTGGAGGATGGATATTATTTGCAGTAAAGCATCTGCCAACCATGGTAAAATATCAATGTAGTTGGACCTGTCAATGAAACAAACCAATGAGAACAGGCCTTTTCCTGCAGGGGGTATGATTAAAATGAGAGCCATTGTCACAGATAATCCATTTATAAATCATGGTAATAAAATGGCCATCATGACAGCAGCTCAGTGACATTTTTTTCACAAGCTCAGCTGTATCCAGGCAACCAAAACGTCTTAACTCAAATGAAAAGAAAGGCAGACTGGGGTTCCAGGAGTCGGGAAGTGAGATCCCACTGTCTGGTTCTCTTTTCCCAGGAGAGAAAGTTATGAGTCGATGTTTAAAGGAGGTTTCTATGACCCTGGTTACTACAATTCATTTTATTTGCATGCCAGAATCAACGGGCTTCAACAATTTAGGTGTTTCTCAATTCTTTTCTCATTCTAGCAGCTGATAAATGGGGAATTCCTAGGTCCATTAGATCCACATTCAATTTTGATCCATAACTTGCTGTGAGAGATTCATCTGATCAGCAGGAACTGGAGAGGAACATATGGCAAAAATCCAGGTATTTCCTACTCAGCTGTTTACATGTGTAATTGCAAATCAACAGTGACTGCAATATTATTGAGAGCTGTTTCTAATAAATATTATTACAGTAACTATCGTGTGTTAAAATGTTAGAAAAATGTCCCTTTTTCCAAGAGGAAAGACAAGTATTCTCTTTTCGTTCCTTTATAATTTTTCTCTGTAACCCATCCTTGCAAAATATCTGACTACTGAGTTGTCAAGACTCAGCAGAGATTTAAATATTTACAATAAAGATAAATTTTATCACAGGCTTCTTTTCTTTGCCCTTGATTTTTTTTTTAAAGACTTATTTATTTATTCAAGCACTGGGTACAGCCAGAAGCACAGGAGGGTGAGAGACTTCACCAGAGCCAGAGCGGGGAACAGAACAGGCAGACTGAAGAAATACACTGCTGAGGGGAGCAGCGGGCACAGCAGGATAGATCTGTCGTGCCATATGGGACCCTCACGGTGGCCGGGGATCAAACTGGCGCCGCAGAGGCTGCGGGCAGCTTCGCAGCCCAGCGCTCAACCACTGCGCCACCAGTGGAGGCCCTGCCCTTGATTTTTTAAAGCATGGTAGCACCAGTAAATTTATGTAAGTCCCATCAAATGACCTGATTTCATAGAAAGATTAAATATCCTGGATTGTTCAACATAAATTTGAAGAATTTTATGCCTATGGGTATATACATATGCTTGTATGTTGACTGAGATTCATCTTTACCACTTGTTAATGGAAAATAATCATCTTGATCCAGCTAAATGAGATGAGGGTGAAAGTAAAAAGGGCAAAGTACTTTGTTTAGGGAAACTGTTGGGGTGTTAATATTAGTGTTATTATTATGATAGATTATGGATGTTCCTATGGATTCCTTAACCCTCCTCCCCTTTTAACTTTATGGAGGGATAATTGACAAATATAATTATATATATTTAAAGCACTCAACGTGATGTGTTGCTATACATATTCCTTGTAGGATGATTACTAAGATCAAGATAATTAAAATCTCCATCATCTCACCTAGTTAACTCAAGTGTGTGTGGTGAGAATGCTTAACTCTCCTTTAGTATATCAATCCCAAGTGTATCTGTGGTAACAGGTAGCACCTATGTTTCTTGGTAGAAAGCATGCCCTTACGCTGTCAGTAGTGACCTTAGAAGAGGGAAAGCTTCCAGAGTCTATGGGAAGTCCTCATCCAAAAAATGACACAGTAAATTTTCTTGCCATGTGTTTGGGATCATTCCTTTTTATCCAGGGATCTAGTTTACCTGCACAACCCTGTGTCAGAAGTGCTGTCTCTGGAGTATTCCAGTGGGACTGAGCAAACATTTCCCACCCAGGGGATTGTTTGATACTACACTCTGATACGGCCTCTTTTTTTTTTTTTTTTAAAGATTTATTTATATAAGAGCTGGGGTACAGGCCAGAGGTGTGGGAGGGTGACAGGATTCACCAGAGACAGAGTGGGGAGCAGAACAGTCAGACGGACCAAACACACTGCTGAGGGGAGCAGAGGGCGAGCCAGGAGAGGTCTGCTGAGCCATGTGGATATCTCCCTGGCCAGCTAGGAATCACACGGGCTGCAGAGGCCACAGACACCTTCATAGTATTGCACTCAACCCGCTGCACCACCGGGGAAGCCCAAGATATGGCCTCTTTTCTTCCCATTCCCCCTCTCCTATGTTTTCCTGAAAATTCCTTAGTTTCTTTTGAGGAACCCAATCTAGAGAACTTGGAAGACAAAGAATCAGGTAGAACCTGAGTGAGGAGTGGGCTCAAGAGGCTGCCAAGGCTTAACATATTTTATGTATCAGACCTAGTAATTCATCAAGTAATTCATCTCAGCACAGATAAAGGTATTACGTATGAGATGGCTAGATGGTTACAGACCATAAGCTGGATAGAAATAACTACATTGACTAAAATATAAATAATTCACAATTGTAATAACATCCAAAATTGATTGAGGCTTTGTGTTAGGTGCTATATCATGAGCTTTAATGCATTACCTCCCCCCACCTCCGGACAGTATATACAGCATTGAGGTAGAAGCTATTACCTTTCCTATTTTACAGATATGGAGATAGAGACTTGACAGTGTTTTATAATGTATTTACGGTGATATACTTGTGAGCTTACAACTGTGCCTATATTTGTCTGATAAGCTTTATCACTACAATAGAAGGTGTGTTTACAGACCTAGAGTGCTCCTGAAGAAGCAAAGGTCAAATTAAGGTTAGGGACCATGGCTGATAAGAGCAAGATAACTTGGTGGCACAAAGGTATATCTCTATGTTTCTTGCATATATCTTTGAGGGTACAGGGCAGCGAACAGAATTAATGTGCAGTGTAGTAGAAGATGACTTTGTTCTTTGTCCTTATGAAATCTCCTCCACTTTCCATCACCACCACCATCACATACACTCACACACATGCACACACACACACACACACATACAAACACTCACACACTGCCCTACCTTTCAAACCTTAGCAATGATAAGTGACATGCTCAGGGTCACAAAGCTAATAAAAGTAAATTTGGCATTTCATCTCTATTCTCTGACTTCTAGCCCAGTTGGGTTTCATTCCAATGATCTCATGCCCTTTTAGTGTGTCATACCCAAATCCTGGGCAATGTCAGAACAGTTTAGAATTAGATGGGTAGCCAAACACAAGTTTCCTGTGGATATGCCAAAAGCAACCTTCTATAAACCTCAACTTTCTAAAGGAATGTTGAGATTCAACTTTCCTCATCGTCTGCCTGCCAACCTTCTGCACTTTGGACTCAGACTTATTTTGAAATGCTAAATTCGAGTGCTTCAAGTAGGTATTAACCAAAAATTTATTAATAAATACTTCTCAAGCTCAAGTGTAATAGGCTCCATAGAAGACATAAAATTGTTTATTCAACATATTTAGATGTGTCTTAAATGAACTAATTGCTTTTCTTGGATGCACTGCCAGATTTGTGGCTTTATCCATATTCTGGAGATAGGAAATCTGAAAAAAAAAAGAGACTGCAGATAAACAGATCCTATTTCTGGTTGCATTCACAGACAGGGAGGAGTGAGCATCAATCATTTCATAAAGCTAAGTTCATAAATATAATGTATGACCACCTGGCCATGCCAAAGGATGCGAGGTAACATGTACAAAATGAAAATCCTAGGCAACTGCACTTATCAATTTATGAAGTGCCATTGGAACAATCCTCATTTCCACTCTGTTGTCTCCTTTCCCTGACATTTTAAAACAGAGTTCCCACATGAATTTGCACAAATTCATGCAAATGAATTTATCCCTTGATTACAACAAATTATGTACCATCAGTTGGGCTAACCATTTGCTGATTTGCTCCCAGATATGTGGCTTTCTCTACTTGTTCTGCTGTGGTTCCTGCAAATAATATCTACCAAGTCAATCTCCAGTTCTGTTTTAGCCATGGGATGACAAAAAAGTATTATTTCAAGACAATTTGCTATATACAATTCTTGTCATTTTACAGTTAAGGAAAACAAGATTTTTGAACCCTAAATGCCTTTGCTGGCATCCCGTGTCTGTGACAGGGGAAAGTGCAGAGATGTAAAACCTGATCAGCCTCACTCAAAAATTCCATGGCCTTGTCATAGTTCCAGGCTACAAAATTGTTGTTTAAAAACACAAAAATCACATTTTTGGTTGTTTTAAAAAGGAATAGCTTATTTTTCTAAGTACTCACATTTTAAAGAAAATGGTTAAGCATCGAATAGTATACTGTAGGAAAAAAATCCAAATACTATAAAGATAAAAGTCTTTTGAGGGCCTCCCCTGGTGGCACAGGAGGTTGAGCGTCGTGCTATGAAGCTGTCTGTGGTCTCTGGAGCACCAGTTCAATCCCTGCCAGCCGGAGAGGGTCCACATGGTGTGGCAGACCTCTCCTGTCATGCCCACTGTTCCCCTCAGCAGTGTATTTCGTCAGTCTGCCTGTTCTGTTCCCCACTCTGTCTCTGGTGAAGCCTCTCACCCTTCTGCACATCTGGCCTGTACCCCAGTTCTTGTGTAAAATAAATAAATAAATATCTAAAAAAAATCATTTGAGACTTGACTGTTGGATTCCTTTACATATCCTGGGTGAAACAAAAAAGAGGACAGTGTGGAACAGCTCAGATGCAAGGAGTTCTACTTAACCTGGCTGTACTCCACACTGCAACCCAATCACTAATTGTTCTTGGTGACCATTTATAAACCAGTGGTTAAATCCTGGCTTTCTCTCTCTCTCCAGAAATATCCACATGATCTAAAAGGGCCAGATTCAGAACAGCTTCAGATACACAAATACCAACTGCTTCCTCTGCTGGTGAACGAAATTTAATCAGACTAGCAAACTAAACCAAAGTCACACAAAAGGTAATATTTGATGCGCTTAACAAGAAACCTTTATGCAACTGTTCCCATCAGTCAGACTTAGAATAATACGATGCTATTTTTACTTCATCTTGACTTTCTACAGAAAACTTTAAAAGCTTAGGCTCAGTGTTGATTGTCAATAGATGGTTTCTTATCATGTGCTTCGTCCGTGAGACCTAAGAAGGCTTTTCCAAACAACTCATTCTTGGTTTCTTCTGTTAAATGACACAGAGAATGCTACAACTTAGTGCTCTACTTCCCTCCTTTTTATCCTTTGACACCAAGTGAGAGACTCCATGTCATCAGAAAGTGTGGTGTTCATTTATGAATGCAACATTTATTGAACATTTATTCCATGTTAAGTGTAGTGCTACACCATGAGGGTAATAGGAGCAAGTGGTAGACATACCTTTCAGAAGGTTGCAAAAAGGAGAGGAAGAATAAGTTTAAGCCAAAAATTATAAAAAGTTTCTGACTGTTCCAACTTCCTCTGATCACTCACTAAACCTTTATACTTCACCATAATATTACCTTGATCTTTTATGTATGGGTCTGGGCTATAACTAGTTCTTGTCTGTTCTACTGCTTTTATTCTTATTTTTTTTTAAAAGATTTATTTATTTATTTATACAAGCACTGGGTACAGTCAGAAGCGCGGGAGGGTGAGAGAATTCACCAGAGCCAGAGCAGGCAGCAGAGCAGGCAGAAGGACCGAAGTACACTGCTGAGGGGAGCAGCGGGCGGCAGGAGAGGTCTGCGAGCCATGTGGGACCCTCACCGGTAGCCGGGGATCGAACAAGCACTGCACAGGCTGTGGGCAGCTTCGCAACCCAGCGCTCAACTGCTGCACCATCGGAGAGGCCCCTTTATTCTTTTTTTTTTAAAAAAACATTTATTTATTTTTATACAAGAATTGGGGTACAGGTCAGAGATGCACAGGTGGGGTGAGAGGATTCACCAGAGACAGTGTGGGGAATAGAACAGGCAGACGGACCGAAGCTCACTGCTGAGGGGAGCAGCGGGCGAGACAGGAGAGATCTGTCCCACCATGTGGGTTTCTCCCTGGCCGGCCGGGAATCAAACATGTGCTGCAGTGGCTGCGGATTTCTTCATAGGTTTCATCTTAACCCCTGCGCCACCAGGGAGGCCCAAGGCCCCTTTATTCTTATTTTTAATAATTTATTTTATTAAACTTTTAAGGTGAATTATAAAATACACAATAAAAACATACAAATAGCCATTGACCAACTCAATGAATTATTAAGTGTCACATTTCTGTCCAGGTCAAATACTGAAAAATCACCCGGTACTAAGAAGCCACTTCCCCAAAACATTTTTTTCCTCATCAAAGTCAGACTATGAATTCCAACACCAGAGATTTAGTTTCCAAATTTATATAAATGGAATCTTTTTTTAAAAGATGTATTTACTTTTATGCAAGAACAGGGGCACAGGCCGGAGGTGCGGGAGGGTGAGAGGATTCACCAGAGGCAGAGCAGGGAGCAGAACAAGCAGATGACAGAAATACACTGCTGAGGGGAGCAGCCGGAGTGACAGGAGAGGTCTGCTGCACCATGTGGGATTCTCGCCAACTGGCTGGGATCGAACCCTCACTGCAGAGGCTTCAGACAGCGTCACAGTGCTGCGCTCAATCCGCTGCACCACTGGGGAGGCCCTATAAATGGAATTTTAAGTGCTATTTTATATCTGGATTTTTCTGTTCAATGCTTTGTGTTTCAGATTCCTCAATGTTGTATGTCACGGTAATTTGCTTATTCTCATTGTTGCAAAATATTCCATTATATGATTATATCATAATTAATTACCCAGTGTACTTTTGATGAGCATTTGGTTTGTTTTTAGAATGGCTATAGTACATAAATGAAGATATAAAATTCTTTCATATCTCTTGTTGAATTCATTTCTGTTGGGTAATGTACCCAGAGGTGGGATTAACCAGTCTCATGGCCACATGCATGTTCAGCTTTAGCTGTATGGTGAATCAGTGTCTTGTATTCATATTTCCATTAACAGCATAGGAGAGATATTAATATCTACCCTCACCTCATCTTTACTTATCTTCAATGTTGACTGAGGACCAGCTTGATGCTGGGCATTATTAGATACAATAAATTCATTATTGAACAAGTTAGGAAATTGCTACCTCTTTTGGAGTTTAAATTTCAGTGGGGAAAAGGAATAGAGGTAAGTGCACAAATAAAGAAATAACATTTCAGGCACTGACTTGAGTGATGAGGAAATTTTTCATTAGAGGTATGGGATGGGCAATGAAAGAGGTAACAGTATGAGACAGTTACATCTGGAAAAACTGTCAGGGAAGATGAATTTAAGCTCAGAATTAGGTGCAAATACAGCAAGCAGTATGTGAACCTGGGAGAGGTTCAGTATGGTTAGAGTAAAGGACACCAGGTTCAGAGGTAAAAGAGATCTGTGGGTGTAGGTGAAACCAGATCCTGCAGGCATTTTGAGTGGTAGGGAATCCTGCACATTATGCTAATGGCAATGAGCAGCTATTAAAAGTCACTCAAAAGTGGCTTCACATGATCAAATATCCATTTCTATCGACCTACCTGCTGTGGAGGAGGCATGAATTTGTCCTAAGTGGACACCTACTGAATTAATCATGACTTGGCCTAGAAGAATTATACACTTTTGCTGATGTTAGTATCATCATCACCATCACCACAGCAATTTATTGAGAACGTAGTACATGATGGCCCTGAAGTGGTCAGACTGCTATCACTCAGGGAAAGAAAGCACACATGTGCGCATGTGCATGGATGTGTGTGTGTGTGGTGGGGGGGGCTTATGACATGATTCTATCAGGTAATCAGGGCAGAAATGACGATGGGGGGGGGAGAGAAGAAGAGGACCTGCATGACAGACCTGCAGAATTGGGGGCCTCCCTAGTGGTGCAGTGGGTTGAGCACAGCGCTGTGAAGCTGGAGCTTGGGTTTGATTCCCGGCCAGCCAGGGAGATAACCACATGGCGTGGCAGACCTCTCCGGTTTTGCCCACTGCCCTCCTCAGCAGTGCTTTTGGTCCTTCAGCCTGTTCTGCTCCCCGCTCTGTCTCTGGTGAATCCTCTCACATTCCCACACCCCAGCCTATACCCCAGTGCTTGCATAAATAAATAAATCTTAAAAATAAATAATAATAAAATAAAAAAAAAACTGCAGAATTGGAGAAGACAACTTTTTTTTAATTTTTTAAAAAGTATTTTTTATTTATGCAAACAAGAACTGGGGTACAGGCCAGAGGTGTGAGGGGAAGGAGAGGATTCAACAGAGACAGAGTGGGAAACAGAACAGGCAAACTGACTGAAATACACTGCTGAAGTAGTGAGACAGGAGAGGTCTGCTACACCATGTGGGTAGCTCCCTTGTGGGCCCGGATTGAACTCATGCTGCAGAGGCTGCAGATAGCTTCACAGTGCTGTGCTTAAACCCCTCCACCACCAGGGAGGCCCGAAGACAACTTCTTAACCAGAGCAAGTGATTCTAGTTAAGGTAGCAAGAGGCTCTTCAAGAAATCACTTAACACCGGCATTCTACCTCAAGCAAGCCAGGCCAATCAGACTGCATTTCTGGGACATTTGTAATTATGATTAAAAGTCTGCCATGAACTTGGTTTTAGTTGTCTACTGGAGGCAATTTAACCTAAAAATTTTGTTCCGTGCACAAGAAACAACAGAGAAAAGCAATTTGCACAAATCAGAGTATGACAAAGATTTAGCAGTAAACAGAGAAGAGACTAGATTAGGGTCACCTAGATTCTTTATGGCTTTTCCTGTTTCATTTCTGGAGAGCTTCTGGATACCTTCAGGTCCCTGGAGAAATGCCACATAGCTATCCAATGAAAGAAATTCCATGTGACTCCTCCATAAATTATGACAGCTTTGTTAGGAAACCATCTCGATTATATCTCTGAAAGTCCTCTACGCTCACCATAGATTTGGTGATGATTCAGAGTTTGGTAAGCAAAGCTGGCTGTCCAGATCCTATATATGAGGAAGCAACTTAACAAGTCTCTGTAGATACCTAAAGGGGGTGGTTTTTGTTGAAAACACTTAATGTCTTCCTGCCTTCATTTGCATTGTCTCAGGGATGAGGAGCTGAACCTGGGAGGAGAGTCTACAGCAAAGAACTATGGAAGTCAGAGAAAGCTGAACCAAGGTAGGCCTGTATTTCCAGCTGGGGTGAGGCATTCTTTATTCCAGAATTAGAGTCAGTTCTTAACCAATTTAATAAGGCTTTCTTTCTCTCTCTCTCTCTCTCTCTCTCTCTCTCTTTCTTTCATTCTAACAAAGATCAAGAGTCAAAGAAACATCAAACAAGCCTCCAGCAGACAATCCAAATAAATAAGCTCTTATTTTTTGAGAATAGCATCTTTTGTTGTCTGTCAGAAAATAATGCTCAAGAAAGGGTATACAAATTGGCCTTTGGAAGCTCAGAGCTCTCCCCGGAGCTCACCTTTATTTCTGAATGTTTATTCTAGCATTTGTGACAAGCTGTGTCTTGCAAGGGGAATCTAGATTTCCTTGTGCTCTGAAAATGGAAAAGAGGAACTGTTGATATTATAAACTCTTCTCAAGATGAGCCTGAAAACATGTAATCTTTTTTGTGTGTCTAGCACAAGCCACAAAAGACCATTTTATAGAATCCACACAAAATATATTTCAGAACCCAATATTTCATAGAATTAATGTCCAGTGTGTGAAATAAACTCTGCTTCATAATATAAAGAAAGTTACTGTTCATATATAATTTAACCAAACTGCTCTTTCCTTCTGGTCCTCCTTTTCAATATTAAAAAAAAAAAAAATTAACAATGCCACTGCTAAACAAATTGACAGAAATCTGGTTATTTGTATTTGTGTATTTGCACAGAATTGATGCTATCTATCAGTGCTCCTCATTCTATCTAAAGTTCTAGAAAGGGGGCCCTCCCTGGTGGCACGGGGGTTAAAGACAACACTAACAAGCTCTTGCCAGCCACTGCAGCATGAGTTCGATCCCCAACTAGCCAGGGAGCTACCCACATGTGGCAGCAGAACTCTCGTGTCTCACCCGCTGCTCTCCTCAGCAGTGTATTTCAGTAGTTCCTCCTGTTGTACTCCCCACTCTGTCTCTGGTGAATCCTCTCACCCCCTGAACCTCTTGCTTATACCCTAGTTCTCGTATGCATCAATAATCTTTAAAAATCAATAAAACAATAAAGTTCCAGAAGGATGAAAATCTAATAAATGTGTGTGTAATAAAGCAACAACTCTAATGGGATGGATTCAACTTTGAGCTACTCAAAAGATGACTGAAAGCATTGACTCAGAAGCCTGGGCATGATCAAATCCAGCAATATTTTGGCTCTGCCACTAACAGGGCATGAGATCTCAGGCAAATTGTACCAGTTTCCTGACTTGTTTTATGTATAATACATGTATATATTTAGAGTAGTTCCTGACAGTTTTATGTTACTATTATGTTTTATATTCTAACTGTATTTATTATTATTGGCTTAAGAAAAAGAAACTGCATTCATGACTTTTGATCTTTCTCCCTTGTTTGATGTTCAGTAACTCAAATCACACCTTAGAGAAATTTAAAAAAAAAGTAATGTCTTGTTGCGAACTACACATTTTATTGGAGATGCATACGATGCAATCAGACCAGTAAGTTAGGTATTGGAGACATAATGGTAAATAAACACACAGACAAACAGAAAATCCCTGTCTCTGTGGAAAAGAAAAACCACATGGGTCCCTCATGTGGAAAACGTTTTGGAGGAGCATGGCCAGAGAGACCAATTTAAATATCTTGCCAGGGTTGAGGGTAAGATGACAAGTTCTGAACCAGAAAATCCCAAAATGAGGTATCCACAGCCCTGGCAAGGCATGGGATAAGTTACAGGGTGCAGAATAGGTTCAAAATAACATCATTTACACAATTAGTTTTCCTTTTCAGGGCAATTTCAGTGCTACTTATTATACAGAGTAGAAGGTCTCGGTCTAGTGAAGGCTGTTAACATAGCTCTAAAACCTTCTAGATACCCTCTCAGAAATTAGAGCTGACCTCCAGACAATGGCTTCCAGCTAAAATTAAACAATTTTTTTAATTGTAAATACATTAAGGTTATCTTCTCTTTCTGTCCTGAGCTACTTTCCCATGCCTGTTTGGAAAACAAGGTTTCTTATTAAATAAATGCATTTCAGTTTATGAATAGAGATCAATGTATTAGATAAGTGATAGTTTATGTGTTACATGAGTACAGTAATTAAAAAAAATGATAGTCAGTAGTCGAGCCTAGCTGTGCCCTGAACAACAGCAGAGATTAAAGAACACATTTGAGAAACGTTGACAAGGTAGAATCTGCAGTTGGTAGCTTGGAAAGGCTAAAGCTGCAAAGGGTCAAATGGTCAAGTGATTCTGAACATCAGAAAAACCTCTAGTTGATAAAGGGTATATCTGGAGAGTTGAATTCCAGATTAATGCTGGCATTGCCCATGGGGGTGTAAGCCCATTTGAGAAATGTCTAAGAAAGCTCAACCACATTCTCTCTGAATTCAATTTCTTGGTATTTGTTATCTCTGCAAAATTCCTTGTATTTCTTGGCCGATATTTAGGGGGTTCTGTAGACTAGTGCCCTCCTGAAGGGTCTGAGCAGGGATCATTAATTATCCTCCTTAATGAAAATGATGGGGTTTGTTGTATTATCTGACCATGGTACTCTTAGAATGTGGACTCTAGCACAGGCGAAAAACACACAAGTCACCTGACAATCCTCTCAATTGCAACTTTCTGAGCAACAAAATATTATCACTTATTTTCTGAAGAATTTCTGATAGTTCTTCTATCTCTGCTATTGCAGCAGCCTGTATTTTTTCAGACAATAATTAGACTTGAAGAGCAATGCCACTCACTAATGGTAGTGACTGGGGGAAAGGGAAATACATAAATGAAACACAATTTCTGTGAGCTTTAAGTACCTCAGGAAAATAGTTTCTATTCAATATTCTTCACATAGTTGTTAAGAATATCTAATAAAATCTCATGGAAAAACATTACCCAGTAATAAACAGCCAAAACAGGATTTTCCATTGCACAATGTATTTTACATTTTTTTCAGATCATGAATTCTCATAGGAACTTGTAAAGAATTCCACAGTCACCAAACTAAAATGTCCTCTCCTTTGCACAGACTTCTTGCCCCAAGACAGTGAATCAAACCTTCCTTTCCACGTATAGCTCTTTGTACATGTCTATATACACAGAGATTCTTACCATGCACCCAGAACTTCACAAAAGGTTACTATGGACACTTGAAACTGGATAACTCTTTGTTGTAGGGGACTGCTCTGTGGATTGTGGGATGTTTAGCAGCATCCCTGTCTTCAACTCACTAGATGCAAGTAGTATTATTCATCAGGGAGAATTAAAGTATTTCCAAACATTGTTGAATAATTTGCCTGGTAGTGCAAAATAGTCCCCAGTTGAGAACCACTATTACAGACTTATATGGCATTTCTTTCACTGTGTTGAATTGTTTCCACTTAGGTTAGTCTATATAAGCAGATTAGACATTACATGGCAGTGGTCACTTGGCTAATACATAGTGAATGTTTTCTTTTTATGAATTTTCTAGAAACACGTACTATGTGGTAATTACCATCCCTATTCGTCTTCTGTCTACCTTTCAAGGACCTGCCTAGTGAGGTGACAATGTATAAATGTTTCAATAAATGTTCCTCAGTAATCAAAGATGAATGATTGCTTCAAAGGCAGCATCTAAGTAATTTTCAACTTTGCATTTCCAGCATCAAATAAAGTGTAGGACACATAAGGGATTCTCAATGAATGTTTTGGGGATGAATCAGAGAATGAATGGTTAGAAAGATGAATCAAGAAAGACAGCCTCATATTCACATAGCCAGACATACTCATGTGTGTGCATCCCTAATCTTCCCCTGGAGTTACTATGACTACAAACATCTGAGCTGCCAACTTTCTGCCTGAAACTCTAAACAAGATTCCAGGTGAGGAAGCATCCTTGGCAGGGACCCAGCAGACCCAGCAGCAGCTCACAGGAGGAAATCTGCACAGACTTAAGTGAAAATCAGATTTGCCCTAGCTGAACTAATCTGTGACTAGGAAAAAAAAAAATGCCCAAGTCACCATGGCTGGTCATGGACAGGAAGAACTAAGATGAGACAATTTAATACAGAGAGTTTCAGAGAATATCTACAACAATGTTAATGGTGCAGTTGCTTCTGAAAAACCAGGGAACAAGACTTCTTGTTGAATCAGGAGCGGGACCATTTAGGTCTAAGGGGTATCTCAGTGTCAAGTTCACATCATCAGGCACAATTTGATTGGGATCCTATAAGTTTCTTTAGAAGCAGTTTTGATGTGGAGGTTCCCTTATTTCTACTCAGTTCAAGCACACACAGTTCAAGAGTCTAATGAAGCAAAATATTTTAAGAATTGTTTCCTAAACCCATAGAACCTGTTTTTTATCTATCAAATTTCTTTCCTATGATTTTGTCTTTATATTTATTTCCATTATTTTTAATTCCTTAAAGGAATAGTGCTTGAATAATAGTAAGACGACAAATATATGACAAAGAAGAGAAGGAAGTGAAAAAAGCTGTTGAGCATTATTATAGTACATAAAAAATAGTGACCTCTCATAGCCTTAAGTATATTACAAATAAAGAAAGTAACACTTAAAGCTATTAATTTAAATTACACTGTAGGATTAAACTATAATTTCTTTACAATTTTAATTTCTCCGTTGTATAGTGATGTCTTCTAAGGCATGTAAAAATGGGACAAAATATTGCATTATATTGTTTATAATGGCTTCTCTCTGGGGATGCAGGGGTTAAAGTCTCAGCACTATCAAGCTAATGCCAGCCACTGTGGCCTGAGTTTGATCCCCAGCCATAAAGTTAACCAACATGGCCCAGCAGACCTCTCCTGTCTTGCCTACTGCTCCCTTCAGCAGTGTATTTCAGTAGATCCACCTATTCTGCTCCCCACTGTGTTTCTGCTGTATCTTCTCACCTTCTCTACTTCTGGCCTATACCCCAGTTTTTATATGCATAAATAAATCTTTAAGTAAATAAATTGTTCATAACTAGTACATATTAAGTGCCTGATAGATGTTATCAACTATTATTATCATGATTGTTGTTAATTCATTAATTTAAAGATATTTGTTGAGCATCTGTAATATGCAAAGAAATATGGTGGTGAATTAAAGGGGGTACTTGCTCTATGGGGTTTACATTATGTTGGGAGAACACACTAATATTAATAAATTAATAAGCATGAATATTATGATAGTGGTAAATATTTTAAAATTTAAACAAAGTTACATGTGAGGGGAAAATGGAGAGGGAAGATGACTAGGCTAACCTAGATTGGTTGTCAGGAAAAGCTAGCTTGAAATGTAACATTGTGTCAATGTGTAAAAATCAAGCATACTCTCTCTCTCCCTATGGAGAAAATTTGGAGACAGAACACTCCAGGAAGAGGAGACAACAAGAAAATAGGTCCTAAGACAAGAACTAGTGTTTTTTGTTTCCTTGTTTTCCTGGAATGAGTAAGACTGACAGTGTTCCTTGAAGAATAACCGAGGGGGGGCCTCCCCTGGTGGCGCAGCGGTTGAACGCTGGGTTGCGAAGCTGCCCGCAGCCTCTGCAGCGCCGGTTCGATCCCCGGCTGCTCCCCGGCCACCGGTGGAGGGTCCCACATGGCACACAGACCTCTCCTGCCGCCCGCTGCTCCCCTCAGCAGTGTACTTCGGTCCTTCTGCCTGCTCTGCTCCCTGCTCTGGCTCTGGTGAATTCTCTCACCCTCCCGCACTTCTGACTGTACCCAGTGCATGCACAAACAAACAAACAAACAAATAAATAAAAATACATGCCTCTTAAAAAAAAAAAAAAAGAATAACCGAGGGAAAGGTGGGCAAAGATTTGGGAAGATGAGCAAAGGCCACAACAAGTGGGAATGTATAGTCAATGGTTAGCATTGGTATGTTTTAAAATATGTTAAATAATGGATGGTTTTTAAATATTTGATGGTTTTTGAAATGGGCAGTAACACTATATGATTATATATCATATCTGTGCATACACACACAAACATATGACTTCTGTGGGGAAAAATATGAGGTCAGAGAGGATAGAAGGGTGACACTGAAAGACTATTGCATTAATTCATATGAAGGGAGGGTTTAAAATAGTAAAGACTCCAAGCTCCTATTCTGAGCAATTTCAATGATGATAATGTTTACTGAAATGAGGGAGACTAGTAATGTTTGGGGGAATGGCAAAAGAGGATAAAATGTTTTAACCATGCCAGTGTTGAAGAGATTATAACATTTCTAAGTGGAGATTTCAAACTAATCATTGAATAAATAAATCTAGAGTCTAATAAAAATGTTAGAGATGCAAATAGGAATTTGGTGTCATCAGCATTGACTTGGTATGTGAAGGGATGGGTGATGACAGAGCTGAGATGTTAATGTTTATAAAGATGCTTCATTGTGATGATTAAAAGAAAATCATGGGCCATCTTGAAAGAGTAATGCATATCACATTTCATAGTTCCTATGCCCAAAACCATTTTGTTAGGTATATTCCATGTTATCACTGGCTGGGTGTCACTAGCTAGTGATTTACTCTTGTCCACTATTAAGTTAAGATTCCATTTCTCGGGCCTCCCTGGTGGCACAAGGGGTTAAGCACAATGCTATGAAGCTGTCCGCAGCCTCTGTAGTGTGAATTCAATCCCCGGCTGGCCAGGTCTGCTCACATGGTGCAGCAGACCTCACCTGACTCGCCCGCTGCTCCCCTGAGCAGTGCACTTCAGTCTATCTACCTGTTCTCTTCTCCGCTCTGTATCTGGTGAATTCTCTCACCTCCCACACCTCTGATCTGTATCCCAGTTCTTGTATGCATAAATAAATAAATCTTTTATAAAAAAATGACAGCCAATGCTTGTATAGCATTTAACCTAAAAAAAAAAAAAATTCCATTTCTCTAAAGACCTTCAAGAATTTCAAATGACTTCGGATATCTGAGGTTTCTTATGGATGCTTGAAATTCCTAAATGCCTATGCACCGCCAGAAATATTCTACTTTCAGGGCCTCCCCTGGTGGCGCAGTGGTTGAGCGCTGGGCTGCAAAGCTGCCCACAGCCTCTGCAGCGCTGGTTCGATCCCCAGCAGCCGGCAAGGGTCCCATGTGGCACACAGACCTCTCCTGCCACTCCCACTGCTCCCCTCAGCAGTATATTTCGTAGGTCTGCCTGTTCTGTTCCCCGCTCTGGCTCTGGTGAATTCTCTCACCCTCCCGTGCTTCTGACTGTACCCAGTGCTTGTATAAATAAATAAATAAATAAATAAATAAATAAATAAATAAATAAATAAATAAATAAATGAATGAATAAATAAATAAATAAATCTTTAAAAAATTCTAAAAAAATAAAAAAAAGAAATATTCTACTTTTAAATATTTTAGTACTCATTCCAAGTCTATTTTAACAAAAAAATTATCTAGAATACTAAATACATCAAAAACTATTCACTGAGAATTTTTAAAATACCACATGATCTTAAATTTACTATGAGTCACATTATCAAAATGAATTATTATTTATTCAACACAGACAGGTGCACGTACACCCAACTATGGCCAAGAAGGCTTTGACTTAGGAACTAGAAAGAACCTCCTCTTACACAGAGGTCATTTCCACATAATTTAAGAGGAGCTTTTCCATTTGGTTTTGGAAGGTGCTAATTAATTTGGTTTCCTTGAATCTATCTTCAGAAATTCTTTTTTTTTTAAAGATTTGTTTATTTATTTATACAAGCACTGGGTACGGTCAGAAGCGCGGGAGGGTGAGAGAATTCACCAGAGCCAGAGCAGGGAGCAGAGCAGGCAGAAGGACCGAAGTACACTGTTGAGGGCAGCAGCGGACAGCAGAAGAGGTCTGCGCGCCATGTGGGACCCTCCTCCAGTGGCCAGGGAGCAGCCGAGGATCGAACCGGTGCTGCAGAGGCTGCGGGCAGCTTCGCAACCCAGTGCTCAACCGCTTTGCCACCGGGGAGGCCCTATCTTCAGAAATTCTTAATCAGTATATCTGAGGGGAAATATTTAAAATAAGAATTTAGCATTTCTCTTATAGTGGGAGATATTCTAGGATCACAGTTTGAGAACACAATTCTTATTCTCACAGGAAGGTCATGAGCCTAGATATTTTTAATGATGTATTTCCAAATATTAAGACATTAAGACATTTCCCCCTATGGCAAGATCAGGGGCTTAAAACATTGTGCACCATGTGGAACACTGTCCAGATCCTCTTTTAAGACAGAAAGATATATTCCTCATCTACTGGCACTGCTGTCAGCTGACAACCCTCAGCTGTCAAGCTTCTTGGGGGATCTACCTCTGATGAAGATCGTTGTCTAGTCAAAATCATATCCTCTCACCTGCGGCAGCCTGCATCAAATGAATTTTCATGTGGGAGCATAAAAAACATGCCATCACAAAATATGACCAAACTGAAGTCCTGCACACAGAACTCCATTTCAGTATCTGTTTCTGGGAACCCAAATGCAGGCAGTCATTGTTCTTATTTGCTGTAAACATCTCATTGTTTTAGACATCAAAATGCACAGAAGGTCAGAGTGGGAGTTCTAATTCTGTCTGATCAAAGTTAAGAATTAAGACACAGGAGATGATTTCCACCAACACTGAGAGGCAAGCCCCAGCTCTGAGAGTAAGAAGATACTTCATGTCTTCAAGAACTGGATCAGAATTGAATGAAGACATGCATCATTGAAAGGACATTACGATATTGAGAGGACTTGAGATGTCCTGGTGTAAAGATTGTGTTGGTCTCCTTCCTGCCTTTTGATGCATGGATGAGCCTAATAGATTTATTTATTTATTTATTTATTTATTTTTAGAGGCATGTTTTATTTATTTGTTTGTTTGTTTGTTTTGTTTATACATGCACTGGGTACAGTCAGAAGCGTGGGAGGGTGAGAGAATTCACCAGAGCCAGAGCGGGGAGCAGAACAGGCAGAAGGACCGAAGTACACTGCTGAGGGGAGCAGCGGGCGGCAGGAGAGGTCTGAGCGCCATGTGGGACCCTCCTGCGGTGGCCAGGGAGCAACCGGGGATTGAACTGGCGCCGCAGAGGCCGCGGGCAGCTTCGCAACCCAGCGATCAACCGCTGCGCCACCGGGGAGGCCCGAGCCAGCCTAATAGATTTAAAGGCATAGGTCAGGCAGACAAAAGGGGCAACTATAAAATTACCCAGTGTCTTTGATCTATAAAATTGTAGAACAGAGGCAGGAAGGGTTTACTTGTTCAGAGAACAGGATAATGTCTGGATATGGTTGCAATATTTAAAAGAGTTTATATTCAACTCTACCCTTCTATTCTGAGGCTTGGAATTCCATTATTTGAAATGCAAGACAGGAAGAAGGAATAAAACTCTAAAGTCATTAGAAGTTAACTGTGAAATAAAATGAACCTGTTTTTAGACACAGTAGGGGACACCACAATAAAAGCTATGTATGTTTCTCAATCAATGTGAGGAGAGCCCCAAATACCAGGGTACATCCAAATGTTTGTTTTTGGGGGAAAAGGTTCCACCTACATCTGACCGTCCTCCTCCACACTCATTGATTTATAATAGAGTGTAAGCCCAATTCCCCACTTTTAACTTCTCATTTTGCTGTCCAATAAAATAAAATGGTAAAGCAAAAAGAATCAAACAACTACTAGGAATAGACATTATAAAAGAACAAAAAAGAACATGCTGTGAGGATGGACCTGGAATGAATAAATAAAAATATCATGAAAGAAGAGCTTTGGATCCAGGCCTTGATAGCTATGTAATAATTACACAAACAACCAATATTTTTATTTTCTTTCTAGTCTCTTGAAGATGCAATAAATGATAATTCCATGCAGTTTTTTTTAGTATTCCCAACATGCCAGACATATTACTTTTTGATACGAATGCATTAGAGAACCAGTTTAATAAAATCCTTGTCCTCATGGTGTATATATCATAGTAGAATGTAATACCAAACTAACAACTAGAGAACAACACTCAATAAAAATTAAAAACTTAACGTGGAGATGAATTACTTCCTGTATTTCTAAAGTTTGATGGCATTAAAAATAGGTTATTTCAGTTTTATTTGACATTCCTCTGAAATAAATTTACTTGGATTCACAGAAAAACTAGTGTTCTCAGAAGCAACAGAATATCCCCCTCTCTTTTGCTATCTTACACACACACACACACACACACACACACACACACACACACACACACACTTTCTCTTCCAAACAGAACATAAGGATAGAAGGTAGAATTGGGCCTGAAACAGAAGATGGACTACAATGCAGTTTTTTTTTTTTTTAGGATTTATTTATTTATGCACACAAGAGCTGGGGTACAGGCCAGAGATGTGGAGGGTGAGAGGATCCACCAGAAACACAGCGGGGAACAGAACAGGCAGACTGACTGAAATACACTGCTGAGGGAAGCAGCGGGTGAGACAGGAGAGGTCTGCCTCGCCATGTGGGTTTCACTCTGGCTGGCCAGGGAATCAAACTCATGCTGCAGAGGCTGCAGATTGCTTTATAGTGCGGTGCCCAACCCCTTGCACCATCAGGGAGGCCCAATGCAATTTTATTAAAGGATTAAGTCAGCACCATAGAGAGATGCAGATCTTGGATGTCTTTTCAGAATTGCCTATACAAGTTGAATATTAAGTTCCAGGCTTTAGAACCCTATATTGCCTGTCTTTGGATGGGGACCAGTACCAAGACAAGGATATAACTTTGGGCAAAGTAGTTGCATTTGGCTTTGGGAAATTCTAGACTGGGTCTCAGCTTCGAGATGCCCATAGACTGCACTCCCAGTAACTGGAGGAACAAGTACCTCAATCCTGAAGGGATCTGGGCAGTGTACCACAATCCCCATTGTAAGTCCTAATGCAATTACTTTCCATGTTACCAAAAACCATATTTCTGATTATTAACACCTTTCAACAAATTATGAGTTTGCCAGGAAGGTTTTCTTGTTACTTCACCTCCTGATCAGGGAAAATTTATACAGAGTTATGAACGGAAATGTATTCCCCCAAATTCGTATGCTGAAGATCTCATTCCCAATGACGCTGTATTTGGAAAATAGATGAAGGTATATGACTAATCAGATAAGACCAATATCATTTCAAGAAAAGGAAGATACAGGAGGGAGGCAGCTGCACAGAGAAAAGACAACATGAGGACACAGTGAGAAGGTGAATATTTGCAAGATAGAGAGAGAGAGGCCTCAGGAGAAACCAAACTTGCAGCACTTTCTTGTACTGCCAGCCTCTAGCTATGTGAGAAAGTATATTTCTACCATTCAAGCCATTCCATTTGTGGTCTGTGATGTTTTGTTATTGGTGCTCTAGTTAAACAAGTGTTTTATGGATTAGAGAAGTGAAGATTCAATCATCAACACAAGTTCTGTAGTTCTAGGTTTAGATTTCTGATCTGGTATCTGAACAACTTAGGGATACAACGCTTTTATTGGCTACCTTCCAATTCACCTAAAGGTATTTTGTATTTAATATTACAAAGGTTTGATTCTAAAATGAAACATCATGTTGGGGCTCATATAATTACTAAATCAGAGTGAATGTTTATGTGTTTTATGTCTATATAATCAAAATGCATACAATTTTTTTATTAACTATAATCTGAATATTTGTGTAGGTTAGTGTGTGTGTGTGGTTTTGGTTTGTAACTTATAGACATATTTATCTTTCTATATACATATATGTGTATCTATACCTGCAAAAATAGGTATAGGTTTATAAACCCTGATGAAAATGAATGTTAATATTAATTCATTATGCATTTTAAAACATACCATGTGCTCTAGCAATATGAATTCCAATAAAGTATAAAGCACCTGCCCAGATATTTGTGATCTAACTGGAGAGAGAAGAGCCATAGCATCTTCCACAGCGGGGATGCTGGTAGCCCCCATTAAATCTCTGTAACTAGTCATCATTGTCTCAATACTAGTGCTGTGTCTGAAATCATGGAATTCTTCCAAAATGCAGATCTATTCACATTGCTTCTGTATTCAACTGTGTCCCCACTGACTTCCGAATGATGCCCAAGAATGATGTACAGTGCTTGGCGTACTGAGCCTTCCCTAAGCTATCTTGTGCCTGTGTCTCCTGCCCACCTGGCCTGACTTGACAGCTTTTTGTGTTCTAGTCTCACTGAAATACTTGTGTTCCATTCATGCAACTTTTGTGTTCTGTATCTCATAGAGCTGCTCCCTCTTGTTTCCCTTGGCTGAACTCTGACTCCAACTCACCAACCAAGAATGGCCTCAACAACAGTGATTCTCTCCTAGAGGCCTGTCATCGTCCTGTGCTCTCACACCTGCACCACCAGAACCCACCATCCTGCAGTGTGTCATAGTCTGTGTCTTGTACCTTATGAATCTGTGAGCACCATTAAAACCATGGAAAGACTGCAACTCCTCCTCCTAGTGAACTTTACAATGCTTTTTTTTTTCTGTCCAACTTCTATTTATTTTTATTTAAATTTTATTTTTGTATTTCCCATACAATTACAACCCCCTTATTTTGACCCCAAGTCCTACTTTTCCCGCCCCCCCACCCCATAGAGTGTCTCTGGTTCATAGTTGTTTATTGATTTTGATATTTTCTTTCTTATAGTTATTCTTTTTTGCATACAACACTTATGATAAAGGACTGATTACAAAAATCTACAAAGAGCTGATGAGACTCAACAACAAAGAAAATAATCCAGTCAAAAAATGGGCAGAAGAGCTAAAAAGAAACTTCTCTGAAGAGGAAATGCGAATGGCCAACAGGCATATGAAAAAATGTTCAACATCACTTGTCATCAGGGAAATGCAAATCAAAACTACCATGAGATACCATCTTACACCAGTGAGAATGGCACATATTAAAAAAACTAGCAACAACAAATGTTGGCGAGGGTGCGGAGAAAAAGGAACTCTTCTGCACTGTTGGTGGGAGTGCAAACTGGTCCAACCACTATGGAGAGCTGTGTGGAGATTTCTTGACCTACTAAACATAGAGCTTCCATATGATCCAGCAATTCCACTTTACAATACTTTGTACCCAGCAGGTTCACAATGCAGGCTCACTGATTTCAAACAAAGGATGAACACAAAAGGACATACATATTTTGCTGGGAAGAAATTAATGTTTTGTCATAAACTCACATTATTTTCAAAGTATAACAACTGAATTAAAAATGAATAACTTTTCTTATGATAAAATATAGCCTCTTTTTGTTAAGATGTTCACATTGAACACTATGCTGAGTTTTAGCAAAGATGTAAGCTGTTACAGTCACTAGGGGTCACTCTTACAACTTTGAATCTCATAAACCTTTGTAGGTTATTTTTCTTAGAACAATTTAATTTCAACTCTTCTCTCTGCGACATA
Source organism: Talpa occidentalis (assembly GCF_014898055.3). Lineage (NCBI taxonomy): Eukaryota > Metazoa > Chordata > Mammalia > Eulipotyphla > Talpidae > Talpa > Talpa occidentalis. The sequence continues at coordinate 31,493,729 of NW_023601754.1, forward strand.
TATAAACCTTTTAATGATGATTCCTGATGGGTGTGTCTGCTAAACAAATTACATAAACGCTACGCTTATCTTTTTGGTTTTTAAATATCATAAAGATTTTTTTTTATGTATGTGTTTAAAGAAGGGCAAGGTGAGTGAAAAAATGATAGTCAAAGCAATTATTAATGAAAAACAAAATGATATTTCATCAAATATGTCCTCACTAAAAAAACTTCACCTTCTTGTGGTGGCAATCACTACAGATTTTTAAAAAGGTTATAAAGAGCCTTGTTCTTGTAAAACACAGATGATCTTCCCATGAATCCACTGCTAAATTACCTGAGGAAATGCAGGCACAACACTTGGCTCTTCAAACCACCAAGTGTCATCTCAGCAGGATTCTTAATCACAAACAGGCTGAAAGGAAACCAACAGACATTTGCAAATGACAGGAGAGCAGCAAAAGGAAACAAATCTCTTTTTAACTGTTCTGTGATCGTCTCTATTCTTGCACCCACTCCCAAACCTTCTGAGTAATTAGTGCATGGCAATCAATCACGTTTCTTCAAGCAGGCATCAGCTCAGGTGTCTGAAGTCTGATTTCATATTGCTCAGGAACAAGAATTTAAGGAATTAGAACATGCAGAGGAAGGGGAGGAGGCTGAATAGAGAAGAGACTGTGGACAAGCCAAGCCCTTCACCTGATACCTGTAGTCAGTGGACCAATAGCCTGGCCCATGTTCTCAGAGAAGAAAGAAATTTGCATTTAAAAAATAAGTTTGAGGATGCAGGAAGATTGAGAATAATGACAACAGGCTTTAAAGCCAGACTACAAGGTTGGAATCTCTTCTCAGTTACTTAAAAGCAGTAGTTCTTGAGAAAGTTTTAAATCTTTAATTTTTTACTGAAATGTGATAGAGACAAAAGTTGTTTTGATAGAGATAAATATAGAGCAATAAGCATGTATATATACACAGATACACATGCTTATATACATGCACGCACATCTCCAATTCTAAATGTCTGTCAAAAATTGATGTTCAAATGATTTCCTTCCCTATGATGCTAGCTGAGAAAAAGCCTATCTCCCTAATCAAAAATCAGGAAATGTTGACCTAATATACAGTTATGGGACAAGATAGAATATTTGAAATTGGATCTTCCCAGAAACCCCAGGGTATTTAGTTGCAGTAATAATATGGCTAAACCTGATTTTCACTCATTCAATCTCTTTGAAAGGCATCATAAAACCACTTATTGATTTTTCTAAAAGGAGAAATAAGGGGGAAAATGAACCAATGAATAAGAAGTTGGCCCATCCAGTTCAGTTACAAAATGTGCAGTGAGCCTTACAGACCCTATCAGTAAGCTCAGCTATACTGAGATAAAACAAAACAAACCACCCACAAATTAGAGACCTCTTCACTCGAGAATCATGTAAGGGAAAAGCTAAAGAAGAGCAGAATTGAGTGAGACAACAGAAGAGAGACATTGCAGATCCTGAAGCTGGGCTCGACTGAGGCTGACTTCTCCATGCTAGCATTAACATCAAACCCAGCCAAGTGTTTCACACAGCCTCGACCTTCAGAACCTAAGAGGAGAAAGACAATGAGAACCACAAAGCACAGACAGAGCCATTTAACGAGTGTAGTGGCTAGCACTGAAAATAAACTCCTAGAGCAGTTTCAGAGAAACATGCAGGGGATCTGCTGATTTTGCCTTTAGGGCATTTGCTGAATAAGTGACAAATAATACCAATGCTATTAATATTTAAGATTCAAAGAGATAAACATTCTATCTGGAGAGTTGACCTCATGTATCTTTCTGCAATCTCAAAGATTTTGCCAAAAAGATACCTTCATTTTGGATATGAAACCACACAGTGCTTCTGTGGAACTGAGGTTGTTCCCATAACTTATCTAAAACAATTACATTAATGATGTCATATCAACAATCATCACTCTGATCTCTCATTTATGAGCCAAATGTAGCTTAATATTGTCCCTCTTAAAATCAAACCCTATGAAATGAATCAATGCAGATACATTCTTCCCTAGGGAGAGTAAAATTAGATGATTAAAAAAATCCAAACAATTACATTTCATTCAAATCACCTTAAATTCTAGATGCTGTTACCAGATGCTAAAACATATTATCCCATGATTTTTCTATTCCTGGTCAAATACTGGCAAGTGGAACTCATCACACCCTCCGAGGTTATAAGAAGATCTTGCATAGTGAGTCATCTACTGAGAATTTAACCCTTTGAGCAATATGCGGTCATGTAAGATTCTTCTTAAAGACAGGATATCATTATGTGATTTTGATCAGAGGGCAAGACGGACAACATATTAGAAGAAGAGAGGAACTGAAGGTCAAAGATATCTCAGGTGGCTGGTTCCATAGTCTAGTCTAGAGTTATTCAAAGTTCTGTCTGAACAATGTTTATAAGATGTATCTTCCAGACATAAAGGACTAAAGCACATTATCAATAATAAAAGCTTTGCCAACACAGCTGTTTGAATCTTAAACAAAGCAAATAGTTAAAGCTCTAAGAAAATGCAAGGGAATTAATTCTAGTTGCTCAATGATAAGGGGACATATCCTCAAACACATTTTCTTCTGAGCATTTTAGAAGTATGAACAAACTAGAAAACCTGAGTACATCTTGCTAATGAAATGTACGAATATTCTATTATCAGTACTGTATTTTCAAGAAAAGAAGAAAATAGCTTTAAGAATATTATATGAAAGAAAGGTCAGATTACATCCAAGAGGAAATAAAAGCATGCAACTCTTTTATATTGTAATGAAGAAATGGCTTAACTAGTTGGGAAGGAAAGTTTATAAATACAACAACCTTCAACAACAAATTTCAACCTCATTGAAATTTTTGCGGATGTTAATATAATCCAAATAACTAGTATTTTCAAGGTGTGTTTCCATCTTGTGTCTCATTGAACCCCTAAACCACCTTTAACTACTGTGTACATTTAAATGTAACTACTGTGTACATTTAATGGAAAGGGGATATCTAGGTTCAGAGAGATGAATAACTGATTTAATTCTCAAGTACCTTTGCGGTACAGCGAAGATTGATACAGAGGCTTCTGTTAGGCAGAAGCACAGGACTAGGTTAAAATATAAATAAAGGGCCTCCCTGGTGGCGCAGTGGTTGAGCGCAGGGCTGTGAAGCTGTCCACAGCCTCTGCAGCGCCGGTTCGATCCCCGGCCACCAGCGAGGGTCCCACATGGCGCTCAGACCTCTCCTGTCTCGCCCGCTGTTTCTCTCAATAGTGTACTTCGGTCCTTCTGCCTGCTCTGCTCCCCGCTCTGGCTCTGGTGAACCCTCTCAACCTCCCGCACTTCTGACTGTACCCAGTGCTTGTAGAAATAATAAATAAATCTTAAAAAAAATAAAATATATAAAAAAAATATTGGTACTTTCTATGGTTCAACCTTATAGATCTCATGGATAGGGCTCTAAGACTTTCAATCTGCAACATATAATTTTACACTTGTTTCAAGATTGCAAAGGCAAATTAATTCAAAATGTCAAGTGAAATGTCAAGTAAAATGGTTCTGGATCTTAGTTCTTCTGGGCACCAAACTGACCCATGTTTGTCATTGAAATGGATATAAAATAAAGGAAGAGCTATTTCAACACCATTCCTTCTCTCATTTTCCTAAGAGATACTATAAATAATCTCTTTACTCATAGATTGCCCTTTATGATACTAAAAAGCATAACAGAATATATTAAATACATATTACATGTAACATATCACACATATCCTATCAATATTAATGTTCACATAAGCACACACATGTATTATTTTAATTACACTTCAAAAACATCCTTTATATTAGAATCTGGCTTTTCAGGGTCATTATTTTACAAGAGTTATTTTTCAGGTTTCTGGAAAGAAAAATAAAAGAAAGTTATTCTGTAATGCAACTGTACAGATGAGCCTATGCCCTGTGAATCCTGACAGTTGGTAGAAAAAGTGATTTAAGGTTCCTTGCCAGGAGGATCCAATCAAGAATTCTTTGAATTATGTCTTTCTGGCTACAAGGTGAAGGCCACAGATTTCCAAGGACTTTTACTTCATTACTTGTTACTAATTGAAAGACTGTGTCGACAATGAATACAAAGGATTCTCATTATCTGAACTTCCATCTTAGCCCTTGAGGAAGGTTGTTCCACCAGTGACCTTAAGCTGGTTTGTTTCATCAGCACACTTTCTAGTGGCAGCATATAGTGACCAAAGCTATCTACAAGGGCACAGAGTCTTTGCAAAAAGACTTAAATATACCCATCCAAGTATCCATGGGATATCTGTACTTACAGCCCCAACCAGTGATGAAGCAGTGGCAAACCATCCCAAATTAGGACAACTCCCAGTATCTATCTACCTACCTAGTAGATACATATATATATATATATACATATACATATATATATATGTATATGTATTTAATGTTGAACTGAAATATCGTCACTAACAAAAGCTCTACTAGTGCCCAGAAACCACACATAATAAGGGATCTTATTCCCTCTAGCCTAAAATCTGCTTCAGTTCTTTCATTGGTTTCTTAGATAACAGAAAATGGAATTCCTTTAACAATCTGATCATTTCTCTCTGACAGCCCCATGTTACTTATAAAAGTGTCATCCTCTAGTCCTCAGATGAAAATCAAACTGTGTCACCCTCCTGTTTATAAAAACCTGATGTGATTTCATATGTAACTTTCAGGATAACAACTGAACTTTGTACTTGGCCACAGAAATACTCAGGATGTAGTCTTGGTCATCTGTGACTCACTCATCTCATCCTATGCTACTGCAATCCTGCAAGTAGCCCTATAAGACTCAACTTGAGACTGCCTTTTCAAACAAGTCTTGAGCGAGGGAGAGCTGGGTATTATTGTTCTGGTGTGTTCCAGCAGAGCTGATGCTTCTTGCACACTTGGCATTTGCCCTACTATCATGCATTTCTCTCCTTCCCAAAAATACAGAGCTGGGCCATGACCTCTTTGTATACAGGCACTCTCTCTGTATCTCATACTCTTCTCTTCCTGTATCATCTCCTACAGAATAAAAGCCTAAGATGTATATACCTTATTTAAAACATCCACAGTCATCAGGAAATCATAGACATTCTATAGGGGAGGAAGAGGGAAAGGAATCAGGACAGGGGTGGGAAGAGCACAAGGGACTAAGGTGATGGTGCACAGGTGAATTGGTGGTGGGGATTTCATGGGAAATCATACATTGTACAATAATGTAATTTTATATATATATATATATATATAAAACATCCTCCTTCATATATATATATATATACACACACACATATATTACATCCTCCTTCATATATATATATATATATATATGAAAAACTACTATATATATGAGAAACATCCACAGTAGTGTAGGACTAAGTAGGGTTCCATATAGTCTCTATAGCACTGTGTTAATATTTAAATCTTAACATGGCTCTCCTAATAATTGATAATCACAACCTATCAGTGCAGTTAAACTATCAGGCTGGAAAAGGGCAACACTCTAGCAAGGAAGTGCGCACATCACCCCCAAAAGGTGACTCTTATTCATAGTTTCCACCCAGAGAGAGGATATGGTGTGGCATAACTCAGTGACTAAAAAAAAAGTCCTGTTTCTCTCTTTGAGTTCACACACAGTCTTGGTCCCCACTACATGAAAATAAATGGAAAATATGTCTGAACCTGAAAGAGTAAAGATATATTTAGAATAAGAGTATTAATTTTTTGTTTCTTTTTTTTTTTTAATTTTCATGTGACAAACTCAGGTTGCTCTTAACAACCAAGATGCTAAAGTTGTAGATACATGTATTGAATACTAATCAGCCAGATAAGAAGAGATATTTAGTGTCAAGGGAATTGGTTATCCTTTAAAAAAATTGGGGTGACTGCCACTGACAGATGACAATTGCAGTGTGGAACAACCAAGTCCAGGAAAAAAGAATTAAGACCAACCTTAAGAAATGGAAGAAACTAGAAGTTTCTTTATTCTGACTCAGGAAAACAACAGGCATTATCACAGAAAGGTGAAAAGATGTAATATCTTGCTAGACCATTTTCTAGTCCTAACCAACTTACAAAATGATACCTCTTTTGGTAATTCAAAACCCTTTAAAACTGGTTCATTCCTAACTTTATATCAACTGGTGTTAGAGTGCATTAAAAATATAAGTATACCCAGGTTTCATACCTAGAATTTTAATTGCTTTTGAATAGGACTTGGTCTCAACATTTTTAAAAACTTTTATAAGCTCTTTGTAATAACATATTTAGTTCTTGAAACAAACTTACAGAGTTTTTATCTTTATACCCTGTTTAAATTTTGCAGATGAGGAAACAAAGACTGAACAAAGTTGAGCGATTTGCCTAAGATCACAGATTTAATAAAAAAAAAGAAAGAAAATTGTGTTCATTGAAACTTGATATAATAAGAGTTCAGTGTAATAGAAGATATAGGAGAAGGTTAAGAGTGTGGGCTCTGTGCTAACACATCTGATTTAATGGTGACTCTACTGCTTACTGGCTATATGACTTGATATAAAATACCCAAACTCTTTGACCTTCAGTTTCCTGCCTTGTTTTAGTGGGGATTACAATGAGTATATCAAGACCCAGAACAGCTAAATCACGTAGCAATAGGGACTCACAGAATTCAGTGGCAGAAGAATTAAGACCTAGATATTTTGATTTAGAGAATAAATTCCACCTAATCTTGCTATCTCATATTCCGGAGCTAGATTTGAAGAAAAGTGAATACTCAGGTAAGGAAGTGACATTCTCTCACCATGCCAGTTATGGCATTTACAGAGACTACATCAGAGTATGTACAGAGAGTATATCAGCTCACGGTAGGTACTCAGTTCAGGTGTTTAAGATAACTGATGAGTTAACTTAAAGCTCAATGGTTATCCTCATATGTTAGTGCATTTTTCTGAAAGCACATGGAGTCTTTCAGTGACCTATTAATCTTCAGATCCCAGTATGAGAAGCTGCAGGTTATACTGCCAAGAACCCCCTCAAGTCAGACAACTGTTTCTTTCTGCTCCACACATGCAGCTGTAAGATAAGATGAGGCATTTATAAAATTATGAAACCATGTGTTCTTGCTTATCTGTTTTCTGAGTCACCTGCTTTTTTTTATTGTAAGCCTTTGGTCTTCATTATGTTCTGGAGAGTAATGATCCATGGACCAGACAAGGATACTTATAAAATGGGGCATATGGTTTACTTGTGACCCCGTCTAGAGCTCCATTCACTGGCAGTGTGGTATCAGTTTTGAAACTGCCATGGTTGGGCAAATAGTAATTAAACATATAAGTAAAACCAATTATCTCATTTTTATTAAGTACAAGGCATTTCTCTTTGGTATGAATAAGATACTTTGACATTCAATTCTTTAGTTTGCTAGTAGAAACTTGGTCCTCCTGAAAATAATTTGAAATTCTGTTTTGTTATATGACATAAAAACTGTTGCTCTTAAGAGGTAATCTGATATTGAGTTTCTAAATATGTTTTCTATGTATACAACTTAAAATCTGAAAATTAAAATAATATTCTCCTTACATGGACTATACAATCATGTCTTACTATATTACAGGCACTGCTCCTTATCTTATTTCAATTGCCACAGTAAATCCACAAGATAGCATCATATCTCCAATTTCAGATATTAAAAAAAAAACTAAACAAAAGATGCAGAGCAAGTTGTCTAAGGTCACAGCTAAAATTTTCTCTAACCATTAGGTTTACATAGGTTTTCACATGATTGCCTTGCCAACAATATGAAATAGGAACTATTTCTTCAACATTTGTATTCAAGATACATGTGGTCAATAGAATTTGTATAATGTGTTCTAGGGCGTCAGAGATGTTAAACATTCAGGATATGGTCAAAAGTGACTTGCATAAGCATGTTATTTAGAGAGGACTGACTTCTTAGGTCATTGAGATCTCGACCTGAGTATTGAGTCATAGGGAAAGCAAGTAGCTTCTAGGGTCAGAATAAAATAGGAAAAAGCATGAATGGGGAAGACCCCAGAGAGCAGGGTAACAAATTCCAAAAGGGACTAATCAAACACCCTGGACTAGGGACAACAGGACATTCCTGGACAAGGACATAAAGATAAAGGACTAAGATGCAAGTATAACTCTGGGCACAGAGACATTAAGACAGAGTGAGAGAGACCACCAAGAACTAACCAGTCACAAAGGGTGATGGGGCTTAAGAATAATTAGGGAAAGAAGGTCTCTATTCCCTGAGACAGACTCCATGGGCTTCCTTGTCCCTATCTGGCTGGTTTCCACTGGCCTGGGAGTCCCACTTTGTTTCTGTTCCTTTGGTATCAGTTTTTAAACTGCAATCTGAGGGTGAATAATAATTAAACAGATAAGTAAAACCAATTATCTCATTTTATTAAGCACAAGACATTTCTCTTTGGTATGAATAAGATACTTTGACATTCAATTCTTCAATTTGCTAATAGAAACTTGGTACTCCTGAAAATAATTTAAAATTCTATTTTGAATTTCCTTACATCTATTTTTCTAAACAAATTTTCCTCCTTTTTTTTTTTTTTTTTTTTTTTGCTTGCCTGAGAGTCAGCCAAGTTCCCGCTGCCACTCTTTTAGACAGTGACCTGTGGTGGTCTAGTGGCTGGGATTCAGCACTGCCACCACAGCCTGAGCTCAATTTCTGCCTAGGTAACTAGGCCTGGAAACCTGAAATTACAGTAACAATATGATCTAGAATGTTCAAAATCATTGAGAAAGTGATAAGATCAGAAATCTAGTATTCTAGATATGGACACCTCTTTTAGGTCTTTCTGGAAACATGTTATCCTGATGATGGCTTAAACCCATATACTCTTTCTATATTAAGTATTAAATAAAGGTAACTCCTGTCTTTCATACCCCAGGGGCATGGCAAAGTCCAAGTGAAATATTTACTGTTTCTTCAAGATATGTCCGTGGGTCTCGAGGATAGTTGAAGGGGAAGGTTGGATAGTAATCATCATCCAGCCCCACATGACCCTGCTTTAACCAGCACAGCTGCTCTCATTTCTCTGTTACATTTCGGTGTTTGAAGGCTTGAGAAAGTGGTGCTTTCTAAAGCAGAATAAGTGTTTTAAAATACCTGATATGACACATGCCAAAACATACCTTTTGGTGTACAGTTAGCAGGGGATTTTTATTACTTCCTAAGAATTGTCATAAAATGTAGTCATGTGTTCATTCAGAGAAGGACAGAGATGGAAAAAGCACTGGCTTTCAGACGTTCTATGATCAAGCACTGGAAAGGCTAGTGCTTGACTTCTGTATTAATCATGGCTCTCCAGAGAAACAGGATCAAGAGGAGATTTATATATATATATATATAAAGAGATTACATACATATATACATATACACATACATGCATACATACATGCATACATATCTATGTATCTTTCAAATACTATACATGCTCATGTACATTTTCTTATACAGAACTGATTCACATGTAACCTGCACTCACTAGCTGGGGACCCAGGAAGACCTAGGAAATAGATCCATTCTTAGCCTCAAGACCTGTGAACCAGGGGACTGATGTGTAACTTCTAATTTGAAAGCCAGCTGACTTGGAATGTAAGATCTGATATTTCAGTTTAAGTCAGAAGGTAGGACAGAAACAATGTCCCAACTCAAAGCAGTCAGATAGGAGAAATTCCTTCTTACTTAGAGAAGGGTTGGCCATTCTGTTATTTTCAGATCCTGCACTGACAGGGTAATGTGCTCCCACATCAGGAAGTAAAATTTATTTTCCTCAGTCTATGGATTTAAATGTTAACCTACTTCAGAAATATACTCACAGACACACAAAGAATAATGCTTGACCAAATGTCTGGAAACCCTTGGTCCAGTCAATGTGACAAATAAAATTAACCATCATAGTTTCCTGTCCAGTCATACACTAAGAGTAATTAGGGGGTCTTCCTGCTGGCACAAGGGGTTAAGACACAACCTATGAAGTTATCCACAGCCACTGAAGCACGAGTTCAATCCCTAGTGAGGGAGCTACCCACATGGCAAGGCAGAACTCTCCTGTCCTGGCTCGCCCGCTGCTCCCCTCAGCAGTGTATTTCCTCCATCTGCCTGTTCCGTTTCCCACTCTGTTTCTGGTGAATCCTCTTACCCCCTGCACCTCTGGCCTATAGCTCTTGTAGGCATAAATAAATAAATCTTTAAAAAAAAAGAGAAACTAGATGAATCACTTAAACTGCTTAATTATCAACAAAATGGTGATGAGAAACTTTTGTTTGTAGATGCAGCTGATATATATATTTCCATTCCTAAATATAGTTGTTTTGAGAGATGATATTTGCCTAATGATAACAATGATAATTTGACTTTGGGGGAAGGGTAATATGTATGAAAATTCACTTCCTTCCTTATAGTTTTCTGGGTGGTTTTAATTTTCTATAATGAGCTTTTTATTCAAAATCACAAGAAAACAATTATCTTCAAATAATTATATTGTGAGATACAAGGTAATTAAGAGGAGGAAAATCATGTTCACAACTCAGTTGTATAAAATAAAATGTTTAGCACTGCTGACGAGTTTGCATGCTGACTCTAAGGTAGACAATTTGACATGGATTGGCAGCCATGCTGATGGATCCATGCTCAGAATCATTTTTGAGATCGTCTTCCTCCCAGGTCAACAGGTTACTGTGTTCAAATTATAAACTGCACATGACAAAATACAAATTGAGGAAGCTAGAAAGAAATCTTAAATTTAAATCACAGTCAGAGATGAAAACAATGAAACTTACTTTTGAAAATATTGGATAATTAAAACTGTATTTTTCAACCTCTTTCCCAGAAAGACTGGAGTTTCCTCCTCACAATTAAACACCTGGAAAACTTAAACCAGAATATAATCATCTAGAAACAATCTCCCAGTATGACATTTCCAGGACCCTATTTGTTTTCCCTTTCTTTAAAAGACTTAAGTTGTTACTCTCACCTGCAATGCAAATGGAACACAATAAGAAACAATTTAACTTTGTATGCTGAATAGTCTAAACCATCCAGTTGCTAAGTGGGAAAGATTGCTTGGAAAAGGGGTACAAGACAGAACCAAGAAATGTGATGAAGAGCCATCACCAGGTGCTGGATATTACCTGATATAAATGTGATAAGACCACATATCCAGTGCTGACAATGGATTTGGATTATGAAGGCATAAGGGACAAGTGTTTATTCCCTCATAGAGCACTTTTGCACCTACAAAGGGGTGCGTGTCTCACGTAAACACACATACATTTGCAAATGGGTGCATGCACACAAGTGTGAGGCATCTCCATATTAGACATATGGCTACAAGGACTGCATTCCTACATTCTTATTTGGTCTACTTTTATTATGTATCAGGGAATATTAAACAATGATATTTTCTTCATTTGGAATAACTGGGGATTATATAATAATTACATACTCATATAACGAAAAGCTGTACTTCAGATAGTTGATACATCCAACTGTAAGGTCTAACTTTGAAATCAATCGTTTTGGCTATAGATTGCTTTGAATCATTTACAGTCCTCCCTGCCTGCCTCCCCTATACAAAGAATTGCAAATTTAAACTAACACTACATTGCATGCTATGATCCTTCTCGTGTGTAGCTCTTGCTATAGTGTGGTCAGTTGCTTGGTCTGTAAATAAGTGGCCCTGAATATATTACTGGTTGGTAGAATTTATTTTTTGTTATAACTTTACTGTCAGTTGGACACCTTCCACTTCTTTCTTTTTTCAAGATTTATTTTTATTTATGCATACAAGAACTAGGGTATAGGCAAGAGGTGAGGGGTGGTGAAAGGATTCACCAGAGACAGAGTGGGGAGCAGAACAGGCAGATCTACTGAAATACACTGCTGAGGAAAGCAGAGGGAAAGACAGGAGAGGTCTGCTGTGCCACATGGGTCACCTCCCTGGCAGGGAATTTGAAGTCCTGGTGAGAGCTTGATAGAGCTGAGACTTAACCCCTGTGTTACCAGGAAGGCCCTCCACTTCTTTCTTATTAATGTCATGCTTTCCTTGGTCTAGCTTCTAATCTAATGTATCTAATATTCCTTTGGTATTAAACCAATCAACTTTGGGTATAAAATAAGAGAAAATAAAAAAAAGGACTAGAGCAAATCTGTAATGTGTAAACATACAACACATGAGAATAGGAGCTACATGAGGAGAGAAGTATCTCTGCTCTCACCAGTTTTCTTTTCCCCCAATGACTAACAAAAGCCTGGAATAAGGTTTCTTTCTTTCTTTCTTTTTATTTTTTTGTGGGACCCTCTCCACAGGCCTGGAAATAAACTGGTGCTGCAGAGGCTGTGGGCAGCCTCACCGCCCAGCGCTCAACCACAGCGCCACCAGGGGAGGCCCAGAATAAAGTTTCTTAACCTCAAAACTATGAACATTTGAGATTAGAAAATATCCATTTGTGGAGTGAATGGGGATGATATGTACACTGTAGAATTTTTCAGCAACAACCCTGATCGCTACCCACTAAATGCCAGCAGTACTGCCACAGCTATAATAAAAGTGTTTGTAGACATTGCCAAATTTCCTCGGGTGAAAATCACCCCAAGTTGAAAACCATGAGTTTAGAAATAATGAATGCTAATTAATACTAAAATAATAAATTCAATATGTGCACATGCATTATTATTATTGTATTATTTCTTTTGGTTTAATTCTTGGTTTTCCACAAAATAGACTTTTACAGATGGTGCATTTCTATTAAGTACACCCAGATATTGGGATCCCCCAACCTTGACCCTACTAATAAAACATTTCTGTCTGTCTTATATTGAGGTTGGAGTGGGTATTTTGGACAGTTTTCAATTCCTTTGATGAACTGAGTGCAAGACAAAGATAATGTTCAAATGCTACTTGGTGATACAAGAATGGTAAACAGTGATGCTTTGACAATCATTACCCACATGTGCAGATATGAAATCCCATGTGTGCCTCAATTTTCCATGTACATAAACCTCTCTGCCATCTGTTAAATGGCATTGGTCTAGGTCCCTTTTATGTTTGAAATATGATTACTTTTTATTCATCAATGAACTGCACATGTGATGTTTTTCACATGTGTATTATGTTAAGTGCCTAGTATTTGAGGGTCTGGTTCCAATGTCATAGTTCTAGTAAGGACACAATAAAAATTGAAGTCAAAAGGGCATGGAATGGACAACTTTTGTGTGGAAAAAAACCAGCATTCCCTGATAGCCATCCTTGAAACTTGTAACTGGGTTTTGACAGTCACGTTTTGGCTACATTATTCCAACGCACTTTATGTGACCTTTTAGGTCATGAGTAGGAAATTAGCTATTAGATTTTTGGGAAATATGATCTGAGAGACAATAATCAAAATTAGCTCTTCTGGTGACTATATTTGAATTATAAAATCAAAGATGTTGAATATCCTATTTCTATTATATAATCTGGAACAAAGGAATAGACAATTCTGTTTTGAAAGAAAAATGATACAGGTTTCAGGGGGAACAGAGGAAACTTATGTGGAAGATATCACAGCTATACTCCTGGTTTCTAATTCTAAACCCTTCTGGAAAACCTTTAGTTTACCTGAAAAACACATGAAACTTTCGGAATAGTTTCACATTTTTTTTGGATAAGTCAATATAGTAGGCAGAAAAACTACCCTCAAAGCTGTCATTGTGACTATATGGTTTACATTGCAAGAGGGATTTTAAAGCTGTGAGTGATTAAGGGCATGAATTGTGACAAGGTGAGATTATACTAGATTATCTGGTTTGGTGAAATCTTTTAAAACAAAGAGTATTGGGCCTCCATGGTGGCACAGGAGTTAAAGTCTCAGCGTTATCAATCTATCACCAGCTATTGCTGTATGTGTTCGATCCCCTGCCAGGGAGCTGACCCACATGGCACAGCAGATTTCTCCTCTTTTGCCTGCTGCTCCCTTCAGCAGTGTATTTCAATAGATCTTCCTGTTCTACTCCCCACTCTGTCTCTGGTGAATCCTCTCATCCCCTGCACCTCTGGCCTACATCCTAATTCTGGTATGCATAAATAAATAAAAATAATCTTTTTAAAATAAGAGTCTTTTGGAAACTTTAATAATATTTGGTTAAAGTGAGTTATAATTATGAATGAGGGAATATAGAGATTCAATGTGGGAACGTGACCTGCAGGCTTTGCAGACTGAAGAAGGGTCCTCAATCCAAGAAATGTGGGCAAGCTTTAGAATCTGTAAGGGCAAATAGTAAGTTCTCCCAAAGCATTTAGCAAAGAACACACCCCTAATGGGAGCTTTGTTTCAGCTCGGTGAGATCTGTGTCCAATTTCTTACATATAGAACTGTAACATAATAAATTTGGATTGTTCAAGTCACTGCATTAGTCATAATTTGCTATAGCAGCAATAGAAAATTAATATAAGCATCTTCCATTTATTTCTGATATGAGGAAAAAAAAAAGGTTACCAGAAAGGTATTTAACTTAGGCTCCAGTATCCTCTCTATAACGTATCCTCTCTATAAAATAACTTTCTAATCTGGGATATAGTTCTTGTAGTGAAGAGAATACTTGCTTTGGAAGGAAATACACATAATTGAGGGCCAGTACTGATGGTGTGGCAGGCAGATATTCTAAAATGATCCACGAGATATCCTGCTTTAACCCCAGAAACTTATGATTTATATTACTACATCACACCCACCTCTGATGCACCTGACTGAAACTATTTATTAAGATTTTTTAATTTATTAATTTATATATTTTATATATTTCTTACATCATTTTCATTTATTTTTATTTTTATATTCCCCATACAATTGCAACCCCAATTTTGACCCCAACCCCTCCTTCCCCCACTCCAAAGAGTGTCTCTGGTTCATAGTTGTTTGTTGATTTTAATTTTTTTCTTTCTTATAGTTATTCTTTTTCCTGGTCCATATTTAGGTTTTCTAGATTCCTGCTATGAGTGAGACCATCCGGTATTTTTCTTTTTCTTTCTGGCTTATTTTGCTGAGCATGATCCCTTCCAGCTCCATCCATGTTGCTGCAAATTGCATGTGTTTATCTTTTTTGATTGCTGAGTAATATTCCATTGTGTATATGTACCACATCTTCTTGATTCAGTCTTCTATTTTGGGTCATTTGGGTTGTTTCCAAAGCTTAGCTATTGTAAATTTATTTATACAAGCACGGGGTACAGTCAGAAGCGTGGGAGGGTAAGAGAATTCACCAGAGACAGAGTGGGGAGCAGAACAGGCAGACTGACAAAATAAGACTGCTGAGGGGAGCAGCAGGCATGGCAGGAGAGGTCTGTGTGCCATGTGGGACCCTAGCCGGTGGCCGGGGATCGAACCAGCGCTGCAGAAGCTGCGGGCAGCTTCGCAACCCAGCACTCAACTGCTGCGCCACCAGGGGAGGCCCTGATGCACCTGAAACTTTCCACCATGCTCCACTAAGCCCCCTCTCCCATTTGTTCTCCATCCTCTCCTTCCCCTTCTAATAGACTCAAACTTGCTGTCATAATTATAAGGTTTGTTTTGGTTTGGTTTTGTCTATTCCTTTGCTTTGCTTCTTTATACTCCACATGAGTGAAATCACTTCTCATCAGGGAAATGCAAAAAAGAGTCAGATATTATCTCACTCTTGTGAAATGACTCCTGTCAAATAAACCAGAAATAAGAAGTATTATCAAGGGTACGGAGGAGAAAGAACCATAGTAACACTGTTAGTAGTGATGGAAGCTGCTCTAGCCCTTATGGAAAACAGTATGCGGTGCCTAAAATTATTAAAAATAGATCTACCAGGGCCTCCCCAGTGGCGCAGCGGTTGAGCGCTGGGCTGGGAAGTTGCCCACAGTCTCGGCAGTGCCAGTTCAATCCCCAGCCGCCAGGTGAGGGTCCCAAATGGCAAGCAGACCTCTCCTGCTGCCCGCTGCTCCCCTCAGCAGTGTACTTCGGTCCTTCTGCCTGCTCTGCTCCCCGCTCTGGCTCTGGTGGATTCTCTCACCCTCCTGCACTTCTAACTGTACCCAGTGCTTGTATAAATAAACAGATAAATCTTTAAAAAAAAAAAATAGATCTACCATATAACCCAGCAATTCTACTAATTGGTATTTATCCAGAGAATGCAAAATAACTTTTTCAAAGGGATATACACATTTCTGTGTCCATGGCAGCACTCTCTACAACAGCCAACCTAAGTGCCCACTGACAGATGAGTAGATAAAGAAGATGTAGTATATATACACAAAGAATGGACTTTTAAAATATTAATCTATTGAGGATTTCAGAATAATAAGAATTGTTGTTACCAGCATATGTAGCTTTGGGTAAGTCCCCTTGTTACAGTGTTAGGGGAAAAATGATGTCCTGAGCTAATTCCTTACAGGCTTTGTGGACCCCACCCCCACTCCAGACTAAAGCCATCAAGACATTGGGAAAGACAAATCCCATCACCACCAAAGGGAAGGTGGCTGGGACCTGAGGGTGGAGTTGGGCAGCCAGGTTGGATATAAAAACCAAACACGTGGGCCTTGGGTGGCGCGCTATCGCTCGCCTCCTGGCTTCACGGCTCCTGGCTGGCGGCCAGCTCTCAGAGCGCCATTTTGGGATTCCTGATCGGCGGATCGGGTAGGACTCATATAAAACTTTGTCTCCCACTTTTCTCTCTGAGCTGTACATTTCCTCATTTCCCCTTCCCTTGTAAATAAACCTTTTATTAACCTTTCGCGTGTGCCTGCAGTAGAGCATTGATAAGTCCTTTTAAGCGCGTGGGTGAGGACCCACAGTCAGGCACCCCATTTTGTATCGGGGTTGCTCTACAACAGTAGTGCAGCCCCGATATTGAACCGGTTGACTGGCTGTGGGTCCTCACCCGCGTGCTTAAAAGGGACTTATTAATACCCCACTACAGGCACACACAAAAGGTTAATAAAGGTTTATTTACAAGGGAAAAGGAAAATGTACAACTCAGGGAGAAAATAGGGAAATAAAGTCTTAAACGCATCCTACCTGATCCTCCGACCTGGAAACCCAAAGGTACTCTCAGAGCTGGCTGGACGCTGCGAGCTGGCGGAGAGCCAAAATGGGAGAACCCCATTTGGTGGTGATGGGATTTGGAGTTCCCAGTGTCTTTGGCTTTGGCCTGGGGTGGGGGTGGAGTCCACAAAGCCTGTATGGAATTAGCTTTAGGACATCCTTTTCCCCTAACACCCTAATAACATCACCTCCTTTGTTTCTCTTTGTCTTCCTCCTCCCTCACCCTTCTTGCTCTTCTTCATCACTACCATCACCATCATCATCAATTTTATGGAAAGTATAATAATACTAACATACATGACCTATTCTTAAGCAGTTATGATACACTCAGTGAAATGCCCTTAAAATATACAATACCTAGCATAGTAGTAAACTATGAATTCTGAAACCCATGTGCTTTAGTTTTAATTTTTTTTTTCTCATTAGAAGCTTATTTTTCTATACCTTGCTTTTCATGTTGGTCTAACAGAAATAATAGCACTAGCACTTGTTTCATAGGACTGTATGAGAACAAAAATAAATAACAGATGTGAAATGCTTAGTTCCCTGCTTGACTCATAATAATCCCTTGATAAAAGGTCACTATAAAAAAGGTCACCATAATATAGGGCTAACATCCACATAAGGTGAGTAGCATTGTTTTCATTTTGCAATGTGCAAGCAAACTCAAAATTTAATATTTTGCCCAAAGTTATGATAGTTATTCCATCTTATTTCAAAGCCCATGCTCTTCACCATTTTCTCATTGGCTTTCTATGCTTCTATGCTTCTGCCCTTAAGAATCAATCAATACGGGGCCTCCCTGGTGGCACAGCGGTTGAGTGCTGGGTTGCAAAGCTGCCTGCAGCCTCTGCAGTGCCGGTTCAATCCCCGGCTACTCCCCGGCCACTGGCGGAGGGTCCCACATGGCGCGCAGACCTCTCCTGCCGCCCGCTGCTCCCCTCAGCAGTGTACCTCGGTCCTTCTGCCTGCTCTGCTCCCCGCTCTGGCTCTGGTGAATTCTCTCACCCTCCTGTGCTTCTGACTGTACCCAGTGTTTGTACAAATAAATAAATAAATCTTTTTAAAAAAAGAATCAATCAATACTTTTCTCCTTGTGACAACTCTCATGCTTCTACTAAGTATCTTTATATCAGAATAGAATATCCTAAATTCCTTCACTAATCTATCAGACATAACTTCATGACGATTCTTTCCTCTGTCAACACTGAATACAATCTGGGTTCTCCGTGAGTATAATTATTAACTATGCCTAGTTAGGATATGGACTTTTTTGATATTATAAGAAAGTTTACAACTACCACTTCATTATTTTTTTTTCTTCCAGAAATGGGGCGATGGGGAGGATACATACAGAAACTTGGTACAATAATTTCACTGTGTGGTTGTGGACAAGCTAATGAACTTCCCTGGGCCTCAGTTTCTTCACTTGTCAAGCGAGAACATTCAATTTGTAGAATATAAATCTGAGACCATAAGTGATATGCTTATTGAATGTCTTCCTTTACCTCGTGTGTGTAGGTGGCTCGTGAGAACCTAATTGGGGAAGATGCTCAATTTGGTGCTGTGCTAGAATCAATTGCACCAGAAGGAAGAGGGCATGTAAACAAGGACCTACTGTGCTTATTTTCCTAACAAAATATCCCGAAGTGTGAGAATTCAGAGATTTGAGCTCTGTTGACAATCAATAAAACATGAACATGTCTTTTCGAATGCATTTTCCCCATCCCCTTCAGGTTTCCTGTAATGAGGAGATAATGAGCTATACACATAGCCAGGGGTTTCTGGGAGCTTCTTCTAACATCCACTTTGTTAGAAGAACTTTTGCAGCTGAAAGGCAAAACATTTTCAAGGGATATTCTGCCAGCTGCGTCACACTTTGAGCCTAATGTCATGGTACTTTCTCAAGAATGTGATGATACCTACGGGGATCTCTCTAATGGGCACAACTCTGTTATAGCTGGAGAAAATGTTTTGTTGTTGTTTTATTGATTTTTTTAAATCAGATGATGAGAGACTATTTACTCTAGAAGCATAAGACTCAACTTTATCAATTCCCCTGAGGTCACTATTTTATCTCAGGTATATTCTTGACATTTGTTTTTATCTGTCTCTTTTACTGGCTTTTGTGACACTGTCTTCCTTCCCCTTTCCTTAGATTTTCCAGCAATCATTTATTCTTATAGACCCATCTTATAGACCCAGAATGTGGCTGTGAAATGTCTCCAGCTCTCTGCCTATTCCTAAACAAATGTATATGACTAGGATTATAAAAAAGATTTCATCACTTTACTCAACACTAATCAACTATAGCTGTATGAGGAAAAAAAAAATCATCATGAGAAGAATGCCAAAGCAGCCACAGATCTCACAGGGAAATGGGACTGTGTTTAGTTTGCGATGATTTCCATTTTTCAGAGAGAAAGCTGCTGTGTTCAATATTCACTACTGCTGCTACTGAAAGAATTTTTCTCAGTACAATAAGGAGAGAAGGGTGACTGGTGTGGGATATCAAAATAACACAGATAGGGAAGACACAAAGATATGTTAAATCACATCCACTTTTGACATGGTCCTTGAGGAGGCATATGAATCCCTTCTTAAAATTGGAGATCAAGACTTATGGCATCACACACACACACACACACAAAAGAAAATATGAAAAAGCTTATTAATTACACCATTGAGATGTCTGATGAAAGTAGGGTTGGATTTCCAAACAGGTCCCAAGTGACATAGCAAGGAAAAGAGATTGATTTTCATTTTTACTGTTGATAGGGGGTAAAGCTAGGGTGACAGATCCAAGAGGGCAAGGGCTTCAAGCTTTAAATTTCACACCAGATCCAAAAGAGAACACACCTGGTGAGTTTTTATCAGTGTGTCCAGATGCATGGCAAAGGGGCAAGAGAGATGGGTGAGCCTAAAAGCAGTCAGCAATCAAGTATGAAAAAATAGGGTCATCCCTACTAAACATAGAGCTTCCATATGATCCAGCAATTCCACTCCTAGGTATTTACCCAAAGGACACAGAAACATCAATTCCAAAGAACACCTGCACCCCTATGTTTATAGCAGCACTGTTTACAATAGCTAAGCTTTGGAAACAACCCAAATGCCCAAAAATAGATGACTGGATCAAGAAGATGTGGTACATATACACCATGGAATATTACTCAGCATTCAAAAAAGATAAACACATGCAATTTGCAGCAACATGGATGGCGCTGGAAGGGATCATGCTCAGAGAAATAAGCCAAAAAGAAAAAGAAAAATACCGGATGGTCTCACTCATAGCAGGAATCTAGAAAACTTAAATAAGGGACCAGGAAAATGAATAACTATAAGAAAGTGAAAATCAAAATCAACAAAAAACTATGAACCAGAGACACTTTTAGGGGGGTGAGGGCGGGAAGGGAGGGATTGGGGTCAGAATGGGGGGGGCTGCAATTGTATGGGGAATATAAAAATAAAATTTATTATTTAAAAAAAAATAGGGTCATCATAGCTCTATTTATGTAAGCCAATTATGTAAGCAGCCTAAGTGGCAAAAGACAGAAGAGTGGATTTAAAAGATGTAGGGGGCCTTCTTGGTGGGGCACATAGTCACAGCACTAAGAAGCAGTCCTCAGCCATTGCAGCATGAGTTCAATACCTGGCCAGGGAGACCTCTCCTGTCTCACCCACTGCTCCCCTTAGCAGTGTATTTCAGTCAATCCACCTGTTCTGTTCCCTGCTCTGTCTCTGGTGAATCCTCCCAGCCCCGCACCTTGGCCTGTACCCCAGTTCTTGTATGCATAAATAAATAAATCTTTTAAAAAATAAAAATAATAGAAGTTGTAGTATGTATACATGATGGGATACTACACAACTATAAAAAAAGATGGCATCTTGTTATCTTGCCATGTGCAACCATACAGATAGAACTAAGGGGATTACGCTAACTAAAATAAATCAAAAGGAGAAAGACAAATAACCAGATGCCTTTCCTCATATGTGGAATATATATATACACACACACACACACACATACATACACACATACACATACAGACATATATACATATATATATGTACACACATATAAGTGTGTGTATAAAGACACAAAGACAAAGTGAAACCAAAATAAACTCTTGATATCTGTCTGCATAATTGAGACTATCAGAAAGAGTATAGTGCAGGGTGAAGAGCAAAAGGAAGGAGGGGGTGCAATGACTATGGTAGATGATGATGGGTGTGGTTTGATCACATACATTTGAAGAGGTGTGAACCTATACCCCTAAATCATATATAGTATTATATACCAATGTTACCAAAATAAAATAAAAAAAAATATGATTTGACATCTACTTAGCAGGGAAAAAAAAACATGGAGTCAGTCTCCTTGTTACAATATTCCTACATCATGAGATGAAATTTTATTTTATATATTTTTATTATTTTTTTAAAAGATTTATTTATTTATTTATACAAGCACTGGATACAGTCAGAAGTGCGGGAGGGTGAGAGAATTCACCAGAGCCAGAACGGGGAACAGAACAGGCAGACTGACGAAATACACTGCTGAGGGGAGCAGCGGGCGGCAGGAGAGGTCTGCGCGCCATGTGGGACCTTCACCCGGTGGCCGGGGATCGAACCTGCACTGCAGAGGCTGAGGACAGCTTCGCAACCCAGCGCTCAACCGCTGTGTTACTGGGGTTGAGATTTATTTTTTCATTCATACAAGAGCTGGAGTACAGGCCAGAGTTGTGGGAGGTGAGAGGATTCACCAGAGACAGAGTGGGTGATAGAACAGGCAGATTGACTGAAATACACTGCTAAGGGGAGCAGCAGCTGAGAGAGGAGAGGTCTGCTGTGCCATGTGGGTTGAACTTGTGCTGCAGTGACTGTGGATAGCTTCACAGGTTGCATCTTTATCCCTTGCACCACCAGGGAGACCCATGAGATACAGGTTTTTTTTTTAAAGGTTTTTTTTTTTAAATTTATACAATAGATGGGGTACAGGCCAGAGGCATGGGAGGGTGACTGGATTCACCAGAGACAGTGGGCATGCCAGGAGAGGTCTGCTGCACCATGTGGGTATCTCTCTTACTGGCCGGGAATTGAACCTGCACTGCAGAGGCTGTGGACAGCTTCACATCACTGCTCTCAACCCACTGTACTCAACCCACTGCACCACCAGGGAGGCCCCCCGTCATGAGACACTATTTTAAAGTGACATAAAATGAACTTAATCTCAGAGGTCAGATAGCATGGGTTCACATCCTAATTATAAATATTATGACCTAATGAAAGTGTGTAATTTCTTCGAACCTGATTTTTTTTTTTTCCTCTGTGAAATGGAGAAAATGTGAGAAACCATCCACAGGACGTTGCATAAAAGTATTCTTTGTGTGGCACAGAGTTAATGCTTAAAGCTATCATTGCATCATCATTATACTTTTTATTACCTTTTTTTTTAAGTTTTTCAGTTCTTTTCATACTCAAAAGAATTTTATTTGCAACTTCCAAAAGCGCTTTGGTCATCGTTGATGTTCTAATATACTCTTGTTTAGAGAAAACGACAGACCAAGATACAAAAGAAATTTTTTTGAGAAATATATTTTAGTGTTCAAGTATTGTGTCAGTATTTAGATGTGATAAAATTGTACTGAGATTTCAGTGACTCAAATTCAATGTTGTACCCTTTTCTATGCTATAATAGGGTAGCCATTATGTTTGTGGAAAATGTACCTTTCCCAAATATAAAACAAAAACAGACAATTACAAATTGGAGACATCCTGCATGGGAGGAGGCGGGACAGAGATCAGAGGGAGGGAGGGAGGAGCATAGGGCACTGAGGTGATGGTGCACAGGTGCATTGTTGAAGGAAATTCTATGAGGACTACACCTGGCGGGGGAGCAAATATTGTTTAAAAATGAACAATGGGGCCTCCCCGGTGGCACAGCGGTTGAGCGCTGGGTTGCGAAGCTGCCCACAGCCTCTGCAGCAACAGTTCGATCCCCGGCTGCTCCCCGGCCACCAGAGGAGGGTCCCACATGGCGCGCAGACCTCTCCTGCTGCCTGCTGCTCCCCTCAGCAGCGTACTTTGGTCCTTCTGCCTGTTCTGCTCCCCGCTCTGGCTCTGGTGAATTCTCTCACCCTCCCGCGCTTCTGACTTTACCCAGTGCTTGTATAAATAAATAATCTTTAAAAAAATAAAATAAAATAAAAATGAACAATGACGTAAAATTTTTTAACAAAGAACTTCTACTCTATCCTGGCAACTTACTCAGCATTGAACAGTGAGGTCCACAGGATTCATGAATGCCATTTCAGCATGCAACTCACCTGAGAGAAGCTTTTCTATGAATTTAATGCTTCATTATTTTAGATAAATGCTGAGGCCCCAAATTTATACATAATCTGTTCTCAAAATTCATATAAATTTTGCCAATTTATTCAGTGAAGTTTATATTTGAGATAGATACATTTTCTATTACAGGTTTTGCCACAACCACTAGTCACCTTTCAATTTTACCTGATTTTTCTCAATAGAATAAGGTACAAGATCTACCTCTTTTGCATGAATTGTGTTTTGAACTTGCAGTTAGTGTTGTTCAAATATTTTTAAAAGATACATAGGAATGGACCCAGAGGGCTTTATGTCTCATGAAATAAGTAAACAGAAAAAGACAAAGACTATATGATTTCACTCATATGAGGTACATAAGTTGAGGGTCCCAAGGGACTATGGTGCTGCCTTACTGGTGGGTGTGTCATGGTAACATATATTTGAAGAGGTAAGATCCTAAATCCCTGAATAATACAGTATTGTAAAGCAATGCTACCACAACTGAAAACAAAAGAGGGGCCTCCCTGGTGGTGCGAGGGTTTATGAAGCTGTCCACTGCCGCTGCAGCATGCATTTGTTCCCCAGTCAGGGAGCTACCCACATGGCACAGCAGACCTCTCCTGTCTCGCCCACTGCTCCCCTCAGCAGTGCATTTCAGTAGATCTGCCTATTCTGTTTCCCACTCTGTCTCTGGTGAATCCTCTCACATCACCCCACACCTCTGACCTACACTCCAATGCTTGTATGCACAAATAAATTGGCATGTACATAATTGTTATGTACAACTGAAAATGAGTGAATTGAAATAATTAGAATAATTAAAAAACAAATTTGTAACAAGAAATGAATTTTGAATCTGAATAAGTACTTATTTGGAGGTAAACTTTTCTGGAATTTGCAGTTGGAAAACCAAGTTTGCAGTTGGAAAACCAAGTTTGGCCACCCGCTAAAATATTGTGAAATTTGTGTTGTGTGTATTCTAAATATTTTCTCAAAGTCACAAAAGAAGAACCTAATTGGAAAGCTGCAAGTTTTCCTAATGCATTTTATCTATACCACTCACAAGATGACGATCCATTCTGTCTGTGTTACGTATCTGTCTGTGTGGCTGATGACTCAAGGATTCCACATGGCTAATATCATTTGGTTATCTGTTGAAAAGTAGCTTTTAGTCCTTCCTTTGGAGATTCTGATTCAGTAGGCTTGGGTTGGAGCAGTCAAAGATATTCATGAAACACTGGTTTGTTTTCCCTATGGATTTTAAAATTACACGGTGTCTTCTTTACCACTAGAATGGATACTTCGTGTAAAGTATATATTCCAGTGTTGAGTTAGTGCATTCTTTTCCTCATTCAGATTTTCTGGAGTAAGAGAATGCTGCAACAGCTACAACAATGATTCATTATATGCTTACTATGTATTCCATTCTTTAGGCACATCACCAAATCTTATAAAAGAGCACTACATCAGAATGTACCATCTCTAGGCTAGAGATATGGAAACTGAGGCTCCAAGCGGGGGTGGGAAGTTCCTCCATGTGTGCAGTTAAAAAGTAACCAAATCTATCTTTATATCCAGGTCTGTCTGACAGTCAAGCTCCTGTGACTTGTGAAGTGAATTGGACATATTTCTTCAGCCAGTGCCACATGCCCTAGTTAGCACTCTCCTTGAATGACCTACAAGGTCCTTAACTTCTCACTGGCATAAATGTCTCTGATGTGCCCAGTTTAAAAATTGCAATACACACATAAATAATTCAAGCAAACAACTTCATATAGTGGAGTGCATTAGACTAAAATAACCCTCCCCCTTCGACTAGTTTAGAAAACCAGCATCATTTTCTAGAAATACTCTCTGGGTTTCATCTGGTGCATGGTACACTGAATTTGTTAGCATTTTGCCAGCTCTGCCATTCAAAAGAAAAAAAAAAATCACTCTGGAATTGCTGCAAAATCAGCATAAATGCAGATTTAATTGGTTTTGCCTCACAAATAACATTCTTCATGCCAGATTTATTGCTATGGTTGGAGATGAGCCTATCTTTACCATCAATATATTGGTTATTTCTATTAACAACAATCATACTCAAAATATGAGAGGCATTTACCATTAGCCTGAGGCCTGGGTGGGTTGTCTTTAAATGGAGTTTTTTTCATCCCCCCCAGAGATATCTATTTATCTTGACAGGTAGATGGATGGAAAGGTTGATAAATCAAACTATTTTTTTTTTATTTCCAACATCATCTCATAACAACTCCTATCCCCATGATCATTCCTTCCAATTATACTTGTCATCATTAAGCACTTCAAGTATTATCTGGGCTTTCCTGCTTATGACCTTCACTCCTACTTATGCCTATTCCAGATGATCCTTTCTCTCCTTTCCACATTTGGCTGATTTTTCATCTTTTATCTCTCTGGTAAATGTCACTTACTTAAAAAGTTCATTCCTGAAAGTCTATCTGGGATGGTTTACTCTCCATTCTTTTAAATCTTTGTTCTTCATTATTTTTTTCATGTATAGCAGGGTTGGAAAACTTATCTGGAAATAGTTATCAAATAGTTTAGGGTTTCTGGTACACCCACTTAACTCTACTGCTACTGAATACACAAAGAAAAGAAGTGGCAGGGTCTCCCTGTTGAAGGGAGTTAGGGGGTTAGGCACAGCACTGTAAAGCCATCTACAGCCTCTGCAGCACGAATTCGATTCCTAGCCCACCAGGGAGCTACCTACATGGCAAAGCAGACCTCTCCTATCTTGCCCACTGCTGCCCTCAACAGTGTATTTCAGTAGATCTGCCTGTCCTGTTCCCCACTCTGTCTCTGGTGAATCCTCTCACACCCCGCACCTCTGGCCTGTACCCCAGTTCTTGCATGCATAAATAAATCTTTAAGAAAAAAAGAGGAGGGTTATGTAACGATAGTACTTATCTATAAAAACAGATGCCAAGTGTAATCTGTTGACCCCCTGCTTCATAGTACTGATTGCAAAATGAAATTGGAAGACTTATTTCATACTAGTTTACTATCAGAATGTTCATGAGAATAAAAGGTTCATGAGGACAGGAATCATAATCTATTTCTTCATAGTATTTGAACATAGTAGAGTATCAATATATATTTATAGAAATAATTAATTCATGTCAATGTTTAGTTTAGTTTAAATATTAAGTCATAAAGATTCT
This sequence comes from Talpa occidentalis, assembly GCF_014898055.3. Taxonomy (NCBI): domain Eukaryota; kingdom Metazoa; phylum Chordata; class Mammalia; order Eulipotyphla; family Talpidae; genus Talpa; species Talpa occidentalis. Next base: position 31,520,365 of record NW_023601754.1, read on the forward strand.
AATATATCCTGCAGATATAAAGTTCTTAAGACACCGACACCTGCAAATTCACGACCCAATAAAATTTGTAGTTTCAACCCTCATTATCATTTGTACTGTCATCTTTAAAGAAATGTAGCTCAGTCTTATATTCACCCTTTCATTTAGTATCCCATTCACAATAAATGATATGTAAGATTCTAGTCATTGTACTAACAAAGGCATCATACTAGACACAGTGCTTCCTCTGGAAGTTTCAAAACTGGTATTGCCTCAAAGTACTTGGCCTTTTACTTCTCTATGCTTTGCATGCTATTTAGCTTGATTTCTTTTGCCTTTAGGTCCTTGTTATCAGATGCTCTGAGTAATCTCCCAATGCAGGGTTCCATTTCAATTGAATAATCACTCTCTGATGTTCTCTTAACTCATCTTACCAGTCTCTGTGTTCCCATAATACTCCCTTCATATCTTTACCACAGCACCTATATAAGTGGGCTGTGTCACAGTGTCTAAAGGCCTTTCACAAGACAATGGCTTTTGTTTGGCCAGAGGCGCAAGGCTGACATAGTTCTTTGTATTGCCATGGCCAGGCATAATGCCTATATTATAGAATATAACAAATCCATATTTGATAAATGGGTCACTTCTGACATCTTACTCAAAGACTTAGGTAGTACTAAATGTTTGTGGGCTGAATTCAGAAGAATTTGAGTAGGATACTAAAATTTCACTGCTTGAATTACTATCAAATAAGTTTTTTTCCTAAAAGTCAAACAGCATATGCCAATTACTGTTAGATATACTGTTATATGTTATCTCATAAACCATTAAAATAAAGTGGAATTCAAAACCAGTGTTTTGATTCTAGTAGAGAGTGGAGACTTAACCAAGGTGGAAAATTTAACAAGGTTGAGATTGTATAGCAATGCCTTCCAATGGATTGGTACATCTGACCTGTTAGAGAAATGGGTCATGCTGCTTTTATTTCAGATACATTGCATTATAGGACTTTACATTAGGAACAAAAAAATTCACTGATTCTTTTTAGGTATGTGCATAAGGATTAAAGTTCTAAACATGCAAACCATGAAACTTTTACAAGTAAAAAAGCCCTTTTAGAGCAGCTATAAAGAAATGTTTATATATAATGGCTCCAAAATATTTGTGCTGAAAGGCTGTCACTTCTGTACAAAATAACCATGGACCCATGCAAATCATCTCAGCTTTAGAATATGAAATTATTTTGCAAATGAAATGATAGGGTTTCAACGAAAGCACAGGCTGGCTTTTTTTTTTTTTTTTTTATATTTTTTTTTTTTTTTTTTATAGAGGCATGTTTATTTCTTTATTTATTTGTTTTGTTTGTTTGTTCTGTTTACACATGCACTGGGTACAGTCAGAAGCGCGGGAGGGTGAGAGAATTCACCAGAGCCAGAGCGGGGAGCAGAGCAGGCAGAAGGACCGAAGCACACTGCTGAGGGGAGCAGCGGGCGGCAGGAGAGGTCTGCGCGCCATGTGGGACCCTCCTCAGGTGGCCGGGGAGCAGCCGGGGATCGAACCGGCGCCGCAGAGGCCACGGGCAGCTTCGTAACCCAGTGCTCAACCGCTGTGCCACCGGGGAGGCCCAAGCACAGGCTGGCTTTTAAAGTAAGTGATAGAAGGGCTGCAGATACTAGGAGCGCCTTCTGAAATGGAGAATTTTTATGTATCTTCACTGCAGTGGTAGAAAAGCATTTCAAAAAGACAAAAAGTACTTTAAAGCAAGTGGAAGTGTTGAAACATTGCTAACTTTCCTTTGTCTATTTTCACTTTTCCCAGAACATATGTTTCACAATAGTTTTATTAGCAAGTGGAGAAGACACCACTGGCCAAAATCTGTGGTGTGATTAGCGTTATTGAGTGGCAGGTTTTGTGTTACTCATGTTTATTTTATGCCTTCCCAAACCATCTGCTCCTCATGCTATGTCTTATTCAGATAATGAGAAACAGTGACAGTAGAGGTGTACAATGCCGCTACAATTCTAATGGTTCCTGACATTTTTGGGTTGGGTTGCCATTTTTCTGAGTGTCATGGGCAAAACTGAACAACATGATCACTGCTTAGAAAACAACGCCCAGAAATAATTCACTCATTCATTGATTCAAGTTAATTGAATATTTACTCATGCCAGGTATGCTGGCAAAGAACCTGTGGTTCCTGAGATGTGTAAGACACTACCTCTATCCACAACAGTCTACTCAGACAGAGAAACAATGTAGTATGATGAGGCAGAAGGTAGAATTAGGATGAAAGTGTGATGTCATCAGAATGAGAAAGTGAATACATTCATTCTAAGAATTCACTGGAGTTCTGAATTGAATCTTAAAGCATTTAATTACAAGTATAAGAACTAAAAGTACCTCACTGACCATGGTATCTGTAGAAATGGGAGAGAAGATTTTTGAGAAATTTTAATTACTGAGAAATTTTAATTACTTTGGGTTGGTAGGAATCCAGGGTGTGTCTGGGAAAGCAGAAGATAATGAGACTTTGAAATCTTGGTAATAATCTATTAAGTCCTTAGCCTATATCATATACTATCCACCCTTTTTCTCATTCAGCCTCTCAATAAATTATAAGATTGAAACCATTTTACTTTTTCTCTTAATTTACAGATTAGAAAGCAGAGTTACAGAAAGGTTCAGTGCCATATTGATTCAGTCAGTGTCTCCATAGAACACCTGAACTGGGCAATTCTGGAGCATTTAGTAATAGTGCCATTGGTGATGCAGTAGGCATGATGGGAGCCAACAGTTTTCAAAGTGTTGTCCCTAGACCAGTAGCATTATCTAAGTCACTTGAGAATTTGTTAGAAAAGCATATTCTCAACCCTATGCCAGAGCTGCCGAATACAACCCTCTGGGGAAAGACACCAACTACCTAACAAGCCCCCAGGTGAGATTGATGCACACTGAGTTTCAGAACTACAGTTCTAGGGATGGAAGAATGGATGGGGCAAGCTGTGGGTCTGCAAAGGGAAAGTGTAGCACAGGGGAGGATGCTGTTACCCTGAGGTCTGAAGAAGAGAAGACAGAGGTGTGGTGATGGTGCATGGGTGTATTGGTGTAGGAAATTCTATGGGGACTACACCCTGAGGGGGGAAAAAAAAGCAAACACTGCTTAAAAATAACCAATGATGGAAAAAATATATATGAATAAATAAATTTAGAAAATATACTCTAAAGAAAAAAAAAAAGAAATACTGGAACTGTTAATCCTTCCTGAAATATCCCTTTACTTGAAATCTTACCAAACATGGTTTTCATGACATTTTTTTGTTGTTGTTGCTTATTTTTGAAAACAAAAATAGGTTTTCAAGAATTCTGTAAACAGAGCCCGTGGGTTTTAATTTCAGTTTGGCAAGTTACAAGCCATGTAATCTTAGACATGGTGCCGGTTGATTCTTATTGTTTTAATGCCAAATGAGTTTACTATTTTTGTAAAATTTAAGTGATTTGAAATTTAATAATTTAAAAAGTTTTAAAAGTTTTGTACTTAACATGTGCTATTTCTTAACCTACTTTTTAATTTTACCATTTTCTTTTGCAATACTTTATTGCTATTGTTCTGTACTCTTGCCTTTCTATTTTCTGGTGTTTTCCTTCCTTTTTGGACATTGTACTTGAATTTAGCTTTCCCTAAGTTGATTCTTGTCTCTTCATATTATACATCTATCCTGGCATCTTTAACTAGTGTCTGTTTCACAGTAACTGTCAATTTATATCTTTACCTCCATTTATCTTTTAAATGCTAAACTTTTGTAAAGCACAGCCTACTAGACAACTAACATTGCTCTCGACACTTACAGTCTCAAAATGAACATAAAATCAAATATGCACCCAGCACAACAAATAAATAAGAAAAAGAATCAGCACTATTAATTTACCCAGGCACTTGTGTCAGAAATCTGGGAAGCTTCTTTGACTCCTATCTTGCCTAGAGCATACTCACTTGTTGATTTTTAACACATAAATTCTGTATATTTGAATAAATTAGACTCTTTTGCCATCTTACTCCTGGAACCTGAATTCTTATCTCAGCTGGATTAGCAAAAAAGCTTTCAAACCTTCTCCTGGAAAGATATCACCTGTTCCCCACTTCTTCACGTTCTATCCTGCCCTATCTCAAACCCAAACAACAAATCAGGTCATATATCTTCACTGCCTGCAAAGAGGGGCCACAATGCGTTTATTCTCACCTGCTTAGCCTGACTTAGAGAGTCAGGCTCTGACTCCTACCTGCTCTAGCATACAGGTACATGACACAGTGTTTCAGAGTGAAGTCCCAAAATCATATTGGCTGGGTTTAAAATGTGCCCTTTGTCTTTTCTTGTTTATGACCTTGGGCATGTGTGACAGGCAGCTTCCTGGTCTACACCCCACCCTTCACCTTCTCCGTGCCAGAGAGGCTGATATGCCTAGACCTTGTCAGCATCTCCCCTGTCCTCTGGTACTACTACTTGGATTTGCCACTGAAAGCCACATTCAGGATTTCCATAGCAGAGCAAGAGAGGGTCTGCCTCCTTTTCAGATTCCAAAGGTCTACTGAAGTTGTAGTCCTTCACTTATAGACCTCTGAAGATTGCCTTTTTCTTTTTTAATGATGCATACATTTATGTATATATAGATGCATACACATATACATATGTATATATTAGTGTGTTATGTGTGTAAAATGCATATGCATTCTGCATTTGATGGGTGGGTCTTTCATAAAGTCTGATTATCTCATGCTCGTTGGCATGTTTTTCAAATCTTCTATACACTCATTCTTCTCTCTTTTTTTTTTTTTTTTTTGATATGCTTTTCTCAACTACTAAGTGAGGTGTTTAAAAATCAGCCACAATGTGGATCTCCTGGTGGCCCAGGGCATTAAGCGCTGCACTGTGAAGTTATCCACAGCTTCTGCAGCACAAGTTCGATCCCTGGCCAGGAAGTTACCCACATGGCACAACAGACCTCTCCTCTCTCACCCTTCAGCAGTGTACTTCAGTCAATACACCTATTCTGTTCCCCATTCTGTCTCTGGTGAATCCTCTCACCCCCTGTGCTTCAGGCCTGTATCCCAGTTCATAATTCATAAATAGCGAAATCTTTACAAATCATTAGCCACAATGATTGTGGATTTCTCATGGAAGTGCTGTCAATTGCTTTTTCTAGGCCCTCTAGGCGGTCTCTTTTTTTAGGCTGAGGGTGAGAGCATCTTCCCTATGACACCAGTTTCCCCCAGAGTAAGATTAGCTGGGATCTCACATTTTCCTCTCCTTTTTTTTAAGTGAAGTGACACTGCATTATAACATATAACTTCCAGGTGTGAGTCATAAATCAAATCACACTTCCAGGTGTGAGTCATTCATAAGTTTACTACTAAAAGCCAAATTCTGTCCTTTACCATATCATTGGCCCCTTTTAACCAGCTTAGCCAACCTCTTCCCCTTCCCTTCAGTTAGTCTGACTTCTTTTAAGATTTTTTATTTATGCATACAAGAACTGGGGTACAGGCCAGAGGCGCAGGGGATGAGAGGATTCACCAGAGACAGAGTGGGGAGCAGAACAGGTGGATCTACTGAAATACACTGTGAGGGGAGCGGCGGACAAGATAGGAGAGGTCTGCTGCGCCGTGTGAGTAGCTCCCTGGCCATGGATCAAACTCAGGCTGCAGAGGCTGCAGATAGCTTCACAGTGCTGTGTTTAACCCTTGCACCACCAGGGAGGACCCTTCAGTTAGTCTTACAGTCTAAAACTTTATTTTTGTTTTCTTTATTTCAGCATAGCATTTTTTTTTCTATATATGCCATATATGTTTGAATTCACAGCACTTTCATTTCTTTGATTTATTTTACTAAGATGATGCTCCTCTAGGTCTATCCATATTGAAAAGCTTAAAATGATAAACTAATAGAGGAATATGTTAGGCTGCAACATTAATAATATAAAAATTATGTTGTTTTGTATTTGCAAATAATGTGAAATCAGGAAAACAATGCCATTAGCAACTGCATCAAAAAGAATTAAATGCCTTGGCTTTTTCTTGTACTCAGATAACTGCCTTAAAAGAGTGTCCAGTAACCACTTACCCAATCTGGATAATAAGTTTTGTTTTAGCTATTCTTCTTAGGCACTACATTCTATACCCTGAACCCCAGTTCCTGAAGTTCATCATTTACCTTCATTAGCTATGAGGCTCCCTGATCAGATGCCAGCTAGTTTGATTCAGCTGCTTAATTAATATCTGTGACAATGACCCTTGCCTTCTTGGCCTTGCACCTGTCTCTTTCCTCTGGGATATCTGAGCAGCAGTTTGGTCTCAAGGTCCCCATTCTTAATTGTCTGAATTTAAATGTCAACCCAGTCAAGTTCTAGCAGTGAGAAGTCTTTATCTCTGTTTTTTTTTTTTCTTTTAATCAGTCATTAGAATTTTTAAAGAAGGCTCTGCCTATATATAGGTATTCTTCCCCTGAGCTCTCCTTAAGGAAACTAGGTTGTTTTGGCAGTTCTTTCCTTTTATCTCTCTTATAGACGACGTCTTAGTCATCTTCCCAGGAGAATTTTGGAATCATGGGATTTACCCCATGCACCTTGATTGAAAATCTTTATTCTATTTTCTGCAACTTTATGCTTAGGTCCTTTTCATATACTTAATATTATTTAATTTCAAAAAGTCCTCGTGAAATTTCTATCACTAGTGTTCCTGTTTTATAAATAATAAAAGTGACACTCAGAAAGCTTATGATATTTTCCCAGGGTCACAGAAAGCAGCCGCTGGCAGAGATAGATCTAAGAGCTTTCACCTTTCTTTGTTAAAGGCCAAAGGTAGTTTAATATTTTAATATAGTGTTTCTGTTGGAAGGCATGTTTTTTAATTTGAATACAAACTAAAATATATCATGACAATAAGTAATTTTATAGTTTAAGAGATAAAATCCCAAATCATCTGTCTGAATTATCTTGCATATTGAAACGTGAAAGCTCTTTGTGTCTAAAGTACTGAGTTCCTTGTTCAGTTCTGCAGAGTTTGGAATTCATAAAGAATGATCTAATGTGACTTTTTTCTAAAAGATGTATTTATTTACGCATACTAGAGCTGGGGTATAGGCCAGAGATGTGTGGGGTGAGAGGATTCACCAGAGACAGAGCAGGGAATAGAACAGGCAGACTGACTGAAATTCACTGCTGAGTGGAGCAACAGGGCAAGTCATGAGAGGTCTGCTTCACCATGTGGGTTGCTCCCTGGCTGGCCAGGAATTGAACTCATGCTTCAGTGGCTGCAGACAGCTTCATAGGTTGCATCTTTATCACTGTACCACCAGGGAGGCCCCGTGACTTTTTTTTTTTTTTTTTACAAGTTAGATTTGAAGGTCTTATTGAATTTTATTCTTAACTCAGATTTCCTCTGGTAAATTTTGTGCCCTGCCCTGAGTCATGCACTCATCAGGAAAATGTCTTTGACACTCTCACTCCAACGGGAAACAGATAAATGTTGAATGTTTTCAAGGTGTGGGACCTCATCTCTGGCAGTTCTGGCTTATTTCATGACACTAGGATTCCATTTTTGTCTTCTTGATAAAGGTGCTTATTCTTCTTTTATAGTGGACATCTATCCTGAACTCCCTCTAGCTAAAATAACAGTGGCACCAAGTATTTTACCTAACTCTATATTTTGAGAATCCCTTTATAAAAATGGATGCTTTCTGCCATGATTCAGGTCATGTTCTAAGAAGGTTACTATTTAGAACTGATATTTCACTGTTTAACTGATTTTGTGGCTTATTCCATGTGAGGGATGGTTAGGTAATTGTGCCAGGACCCAGAGCCTGGCATGGCTTGAAGCTGAGGGAGAGGGAGTATTTCCTATACTCAACATTATTGCCTATTTTCCAGAAAAAGAGATGTGCTGCAGATCCCAAGTGAATGCACTCACCCTTCCACAAACTTACCATTTTATCATCCTGTGTGTCATTTGTCTTACTTTTCTCAAATATTGTCCACTCTTTCTTCATTTTTTCTCTCACTGAATCTATAACGCATTTACTTTTTCCATTTTCTTTTTTTCTTTTTTTCTTTTTATATATTTTACAACATTATTCATTTTTTTTTAAGATTTTGACAAAGTCTCTATTTTTATTATTATTATTTTTTAATTTATTTATACAAGCACTGGGTACAGTCAGAAGCGCGGGAGGGTGAGAGGATTCACCAGAGCCAGAGCGGGGAACAGAACAAGCAGACTGACGAAATACACTGCTGAGGAGAGCAGCGGGTGGCAGGAGTGGTCTGTGCGCCATGTGGGACCCTCCGCCGGTGGCTGGGGAGCAGCTGGGGATCGAACCGGAGCTGCAGAGGCTGCAGGCAGCTTCGCAACCCAGCGCTCAACCGCTGCGCCACCGGGGAGGCCCCATCATTATTCATTTTTAAACAATGTTTGCTTCCCCCACATAGAATTTACTTCACCAATGCACCCATGTGCCATCACCACAGTCCTCTGTGCTCCTCCCTCCCAAAGCAGTATTTTCATATAACCCCCAATCCTAGTAGCTTCTGCTTCACCCCTTTGTTTTGTAAATGCCAGCTTTCTTAAAGCATGGTTGAAAACTTGAAGTCACTGCTTCCTTTCATGTCAGGCAAAATCCATTATAGATCCTGTCTCTCATAACCCTCCTAGAACCCCTCAGAATTCATTCCCAAGGGAAGACACCCCTCACCTTGGAGCTTCTTGAGTTTCTAGTCTGCAGCAAGACTAATCCTGTGACTGAGGACCTTACTGTATTAGATAGGATAACTAGAGTTTCATATGCGACCTCACTGAGTGGGATCCATCTGGGGTAACCTGGGCTTTGTGATGATAATATTTTGAGTGTCACTACATTTCTAACAAAAGAAGTTCCTGTTGATAGAATTGGAAATATTTGTGCTACATTAATTTTACCTTTCCCATATATTTCCCAATTTTTGTATTTGTCATATTGTATAGTTTTCCTGAAACATTTCTTTTTTTTATATTCTTTTTTTTTTTAATTTATTTTTGCATAGAATGACTGGGGTACAGGCCAGAGGTGTGCGGGTGGTGAAAGGATTTACCAGAGACAGAGTGGGGAATAGAACAGGCAGATCTACTGAAATACACTGCTGAGGGGAGCAGCAGGCAAGACAGGAGAGGTCTGCTGAGCCATATGTGTTTTAGCTCCCTGCCTGGGTATCAAACTCTTGCAGCAGCAGTAGCAAGACTGAGAGTTAACCCCTAGGTCACCAGGGAAGCCCCCAACTATTCTTTTTTTAATATTTTATTTATTTATGCATAAATAAGCTGGGGTACAGGCCAAAGATGCAAGGGGTAAGAGGATTCAGCAGAGACAGAGTGGGGAGCAGAACAGGCAGATGTACCGAAATACACTGCTGAGAGGAGCAGTGGGCGAGACAGGAGAGGTCGGCCTCACCATATGGGTTGGTCCCTGGCTGGCTGGGGATGGAACTGGTGCTGCAGAGGCTGTGGATTGCTTCATAGTGAGGTGCTTAACCCTTTGTACCACCAGGGAGGCCCTCCCCAACTATTCTTCTTAACATTAGCTATAATATTACATTCTAACTCTAAGAGTATTAAAAATAAAACCAAGAAACTGAAAATAAATTTTAATGAACTTTTGGATGAAAATATCAAAAAGAAAATAATGACCATCTTTATGATAAAAATGATAAAACTTACTTTGCTTGTCTTATGATAGGGTCAAATCACAGGTTAGAAAGCAGCCTTTGGGTAACCCCTAGTGGCCAGAAAACTTGGTTTCATTTTCATTATGATTTTGAATTTCTGTTTTCAATATTCCCCCCTTGTCCTATTTTCTTACACTCATTATTATTGTATGGCTTTTTGTTGTAGTTCACCTTAAATCTTTGGTGGGAAATAAAATGCTGCACAAATAAATGAATAATAAAAAAATAAATAAGACATGCTGGCAGTTTTATTCTTCTAAATATTAAAGAGATAGAGAATTATGGCAACATCCTTGTGAGTAGGAGGGTGAAGTCATTTAAGGTACATTTGTATAAGTATCTATATGGGGGGATGTGGTACTTACAATACAAGAATAATAAGGACATAGAATAAAAATAGTCATGAGGTTGAGTTATTTGTGGCCATATTGTTAGCAAAGCAGCTCCCATGTTAAGATGAAGCACGATGTGAAGAAAATCAATGACTTTTTTTGTAATCATTTGTTTTCATTTATTTTATCTCTAGGCTTTAATAAGTAACCTATTTTTAATTTGCTAAGTCCCACTGAGGGGTTCTGAACCCCAAAAACCTCTCACAGGGAAGCATTAGCCAACATTTTAGGGTTATCCATCCATGGATCCCAGTGACCTTCATTCCCCTTGGGAAAAAGCAACAATCCAATTTCAGAGGCCATGAGAATATAACTTTCATTGGACTTCATCAGCCATACTTAAAGTTGAAATGTAGAGGCCGTTTCATTCTCTATTTCATGCTTATCTTTGAAAAGGCATGAAGATAGCTGCAAAAGTCAGTATTCAACTGAAGTCCTGAGTTAAAATTGTGCAGAGTTACATGACACAGTTATTAATATGAAATTGTTACTTATCCTTCCCTGGCTCCCTGTGTATGCATTCTGTTAGGAATTGCTATTAGCAATTAGATGGAGGAGTGCTACTAGTATCATTAAATAGTCTTCATAAATTCCACTGGCTGAACCCACATATTTCACTTCTTTTTTAAAAGATTTATTTATTTATGCATACAAAAACGGAGGTACAGGCCAGAGGTGTGGGGGGTGAGAGGATTCGCTAGAGTGGGGAGCAGTGGGCAAGACAGGAGAGGTCTGCTGCCCATGTGGGTCATCTCTTTGGGTGGGGATTGAGCTCCTGCTGCAGTGGCTTTGGATAGCTTCATAGTTCTGACACTTAACCCCTTGCACCACCAGGGAGGCCCCTGAATATTTAATTTCAATAGGTTCACTGACAAATAGAATGTTTCCACAGGAAACTGTCCCATGGTCTGGATAATAAGTCTCAGGAGGAACAACAAGTGAGGGGATTTTGCAATTTTGAATAGGAAAGAGATTAAAGTTCTAATCAACATTGGAAGATTAACAGAGAGAAGAAAATCGTCCAGGGATATGTTGTTAGTGATGGCAAAACTAGAAACAAAAAGGCAGAGTTCAAATCAGTGAAAGAGTTTTAGCTCTATGCAATTTGATAGGCTGATAGAGAGATCATCACCATCCTTGGTCAATGACCCAAAGTCAGAGATTCCAGAGTAAGCTTCCCATCTCCATAACATTACTGCAGATGTGAATGTAGGTAGGGACAGCCCTGTCCATACTGCCTAGCATTCTCTCTTTGATCATCCTGGACATTAGATTCATTCAATAATACAAAAGAGGTTGAAAATCATTGTTTTTTAAAGATTTATTATTTATACAAAAACAGGGGGTACAGGTCAGAGGCGCTGGAGGGTGAGAGGATTCACCAGAGAGAGTAGGAAGCAGAACAGGCAGGTGGACCAAAGAAACTGCTGAGGGGAGCAGCGGGCGAGACAGGCGAGGTCTGCCATGCCATGTGGGTTTCTCCCTGGCCAGCCGGGAACTGAACCCGCGCTGCATAGGATGCGGACAGCTACACAGTGCTGTGCTCAACCCACTGCACCATCAGGGAGGCCCAAAAATCATTTTTATCAGGTGCAGCAGACCTCTCCTGTCTTGCCCGCTGCTCCCCTCAGCAGTGTATTGCAATCAGTCTGCCTGTTCTGCTCCCCACTCTGTTTCTGGTGAATCCTCTCGCCTCCCCCCACACACCTCTGGCCTGTACCCCAGTTCATGTATACATAAATAAATAAAATAAATAAATAAATCTTTAAAAAATCACTTTTATCAAAAAGACTTCTTCATACACGTAGAAGTAGATGAGCTGTGTTAAAAGAAAACTGTTTTCCTTGTCTGGGTAGTATTCTTTATAGTTGGGTTCCAAATGCTTTCATAATATATAATGACACTAACTTATGGTCTAATCCCTGTTGTTCTTGTTAAAGAGAATCATCAGAAACCATGCATTGGCACAACATTCAGCCTCTTAAATGAAGAAAATGATGAGGGAAAGAATGGCAGGGCACTTGGTTAGGGGAATGTGCCTCATTCTCTTGGCTTGTGTCCTTGTCAGAAAAACCTCCACCCACCTTAAAACCAACTACATTTTTACAACATACCTACACATTGTGATGAGCTAGGTACTACTCTATGCATTTAATATATTGATTAGTGTATCCTGTCCCTCCCTTAAGGAACTAGTATATCTGATGGTATATGTGCAAACCAAAGTGCCTGCAGAACAGGCAGTGTAAGACCCTCACTGTATCTCACATATTTTCCCCTCTGCAAACTGAGTGTATTGGTTAAGAGTCCCACCCACTTCTGAAGGAATTATGTCTAGTACTGAGTCATCAGTTACCTGGAGCTACCATAGGAAAGTAGGCATCCCAAGACAACAGTGGACTCCCACTGAAGCCTCCAGGTACTGCTAGAACAACGAATCTCCACTGGGGTCAGAGACTTTCTGTGTGCTCACAGCAGTAAACATCTCACCCCAACAGTTGACTTTTGTCTGCTTTTGAAACAATTGCAACAGATGGTTGACACTTGAACAGAATATATAATTAGTTTTGCAATCTAACACTTCATTCTTATTTGTTCTTTCTCAAAGGAGAGATGCTGCGCCTTATGCTATTGGGTCTAATCTGTTAGTTTAATCAGAAGCAGTGTGATGAAAGTTCTCAGGAGAGAAGAGCTGTGGGAGGATTCCTAATTCCAGCCTTTCTGCAACATTAAAAAAAGCTGGAAGGGGGTGGAGAGAGAAATTTCTGTACTTTTTAAAAACTCATACCTCATTCTTGTTTGTGTTCCAGATGAGGGAAGTTCTTATCTGTTTTTCCTCTCATTTCTTCCACATTACCTTCCTTAGGCTAGATTTTTTTTACATCAGGGTTAGCAATTGTTATGTAGAGGCTATTCTGAACAGTAAACTGAATAATCTCTAGAAATACCTAGCATAGACCCTGAGGCTTAGTAGGGACTCTTCAAATATCAGTTATGGGTGAATTTGGGGGAAGCTAAAGTGACATCAGTTCTCATTTACTTTATTTTTTTAAAATGAGATAAGACTGGCTTACATTATTGTTGGTATTTTGGAAGTATAAGATGTCCCTCCCAAAAAAGGTATCACCACCTTTGTAGCTACCAGCAGTTCCTATTTGTTCTGACACAATTAGTTTGATTCAGCTCATGACCTTACACACACTCAGCCAGTAACATTTCCAAAACTTGTATTTCAGGGAGGAGCCCCATCAGTATGCCCCCTCTGTCCTTTATGGCATCTCACTGCAAACTGTGCTTTTTCACAGTTTTAACCAAGATAGCTTCTAAGCTAGCATAAGTTCCTAGATGCCCAGAAATCCTCTACCCTCCTTTAATCAACCATACATATTCATGTGTGAATCTTTCCCATACTCTGTTCTCATTATTCTCTCTGAGTCAAAACATCTTAAATCTAATATGCCACTACCTCTAGTTTAAACTTGTAGAACAGAGCTAGTGTCACCCTAATTGTTATTATATATTCATGGGGATTTTGATATTCAGTCATCTCAAGATGATCAGACGACTATGCTGTTCTCAAGAGAACAAGGGTCTAAGAATAGAAGGGACAGTTATAAAAAATTGGAATTTGGCATCTCAGAAGATAATAATCTTTTTTTTTCATTTCATTTATAGTATTCAAAGCCATCAAATGATCCTGAATTATAGATAATAGTGCATTTATTATGGAAAATATTAGTTGCTGTCAAAGACCACAATAAGATTTGGTATTTCAATACACTTTATACAACCCAAGAAAGGAGTGGTTCAATTTAGTCTTTAAGGAAAAGGCAACAAATTATACTGTAAAATAATTTAAAAAATCTAAAGAATCTAAAGAAAGAAATAAAAAATCTAAAGAAAGAAATAAAGTAATATGTAGAAAGCTAACTGGGATGATTTGAAGAGTTCAATCATCATAAAGAAAAAAACATGCATTTATTGAGCTCTATGCTATGTCATTCACATACTTCATATATAAGAAACATGATAATATAGACAATGTTCATAGCATAGAGAGTGACATGCAGGAAAAGCTTACTAGAGGCTGACTAGTATTATTTCATTCATTTTCAGAAATTTCTCTGTTTTGCAGATAAAGAAAATTGTACTCAATATTTGGACAGCTGGATAGACTTCACAAAAAAGAAAATGTAGAGCAATCAGTATTCTAAGTGAATCTTCCAGACTGTAAATCTCACCCATTTTTTTCTGCTATGTTACATGACTTGCCATTGAAGCTAAGAGGTCTTTTCTTTCAAAGAGTGCTCCATTACTCATTCATGTCCTATCTTGGCAGATGCAAACACAAGTCCACCATGGGTAGAGGACACTTGAGATTTATTTCCAAGTGAGACTCAAGCCCATTGTGAGAATTTCAGTTCAATTGATATTCATTCACTCATTTAAAAAAAACTTAATGTACATCCTACTATGTGTCAAAAACTATTCTAGGAATTGGGGGTCCTATAAGGAAGAAAACAGACATTTAAGACAGTAAGCTAGAATATCCATTTTAAGCTAGACTATGCACATCTGCTCAGAATTTTTGACTCAGAATGACAGCTCTGTTTCTGGTCAAATAGATTATTCCCATTTTTACTGAGTACAGACTATTTATATCAGGCTTATATGTACTGAATTTCAATTACAAACAAAACTAAGCCCTTGCCTTTGTTTACATATATATAATCATAACAGAAAATTATAAAATATATAAGACATTAAGATGAAATCTCCTACAATCCCAGCACCTTAGGACAAACACCTTTAATATGTTTGTTTTTCAGATTAAACTCCTGCTACACACATACTCACAATTTATAAATCATACTGTATACTATTTAAAGGTTTAAAGTAAGCTTTAACATACACATGTAGTGTGAACTAACTTGAATAGGCATATATTTGTGTGTCTTCTACCTAAAGGACATTTATAGTCTTGTTCCATCCCCATCAACACCCTCTCCATAGGCAAACATTATTCTCATGTCTATCCCATATATTAATTTCACCTGATCTTGAACTTCATAAAAATTGCATTATGCAATATGTACTCTTTTTTTGACTGACTTCTTCCACACAACATTTTGGTATGTCTTACTTTTAATTTAGCATTACATAATAAATGGTTTCCTTCAGCAAATCTCATTCAACAGAGATTTATATAGTATCAACCTTGTGACAGCTTTCATAGAGATATTCACTATATCCATTATTATTCAACAATATCTTCAGTTTCTGACAAATATAATAAGAATGAAAATACATAAAAACTGATATAAGCGCTTGGGATGGAGAGATTAAAGTTATATATATATTTTTTTGTTTTGATGATGAGTTGACAATTTACCTGGACAGTGTTAAAAGAATACATTAGAATTCATACTATATTGGGGACATGGGGTTGATGTAACATTGGCTTCAAACACTGTCTGTGATTAAGAGATATCAGGTCACACCTATTTAGAGGTATGTTACCTCACCATACCCACAACCACAGCATCTATAGGTCTCCACCATAGGTGATCGGGTCCCCCCATCATTTGTTCTTCACCCTCTCCCTCCCCCTTTGATGTTCTCAAATACCAGATAAACTTCTATGGTTTGTCATTTTTTGTTGTTGTTGTTGTTGTTGTTGTTGATTCTTTGTTGTTTTTTTTTTCACATATAAGTGAAACAATACAATATTTATCTTTCTCTTTCTGACTTATTTGTCATTATTCCCTCCAGTTCCCTCTGTGTTGTTGCAAATTGCAAAAACAGTTCACCTTTTGATGGGAAAAGATTTGTATAATGGTAGCTTTTCTCTGTTTTAACAATTTAGTTCTGGAAATCTAAAGTGAATCTTTCATTTTCTAAGGAATTATTCAATATTAACTATGTATTTGGTCTTCCTGATGGCCTACAGGGATAAATAAGCATAGAAAAGAAACAAAATTATTGACCTAAGTGAACAACACTTTCTACAGAGGACAGATAACATATAATCAATAAATATATAAGTAAATAAACCTGTGTGGTATAGTAAAACTTGAAAAGTATGTTAGTAGTGGAAAAATTAAAGTAGAAGAAAATTAGAAGTGCTATTGTATATAGTGAGGTCTCAACCTCAAGTTACTATAATCAAATCAGTATACTACAGTATGGAGGCAAAAGAGTATTAAAAAAGGAGAAAAATCTCAGATTGCACTTACATCTAAATGTGGGGTACCAATACCTGGAGGGGGTGATCCTATACCTCTAAATCATACACAATGTTGCAAATCTACATAAAAGTAAATATGTATTATAATTTAATATACAATATATGCTTTCTTAATTCAGTAGAGAGAGAGCTGTGTCATTTATTAAATGAAGCTGGAACAACCACTATCCATCTGGATGTAAATGTAAGTGAAACTTTATCTCATATTGTACAGAAAAAGAAATCCCATTGAAAATAGAGACATAACTAAAATGCAACAATAATGATAATAATGAAGGATATCAAAAATCTCTCATGAAAAACTAGAAAGGGAATATATCTTTCATTCATTGGGTACACAATTTATTGAATCTTGTTTGTGCTGGGTACTCAAGACTCATAAATAAACAAGACATGCAGCTGATGTTTTAATGAATAGCAGATGACAACTAGAAAGCAAAATAAATAATTATATGATCTATTTTGTCAGGAAGTAACAAGGGCTGTAGAAAGAGGAATAAAAAAAGCTAAGCAATGAAAGAGAGATTGTGAATGCTGGGGACAAAGTGGGCAGGCGCAGAGTAGGTCAGATTGCAATACTCAATAATAACATAAGGCAGGATCACTGAAGATGTAACATTTGAGCAAAGACTTGAGAAAAGTGAACTAGTTATTCAGGTAGCTTCTGTGGGCAAATTGAACTCTGAGCAAAGCCAATAATAAAAGTTCTAATGCACAAGTATGCCTGGGGTATTTAAGGAAAAGCAAGGTAGGAATGTAGTTACAAGAAAGGGAGTGGGCATAGAGAGAGAAAATTAAATCAGCTCTCATAGAAATTTAAAGAACTTCCTATATAACCATTATATCTAGAAAATCAGGAAACACGTGCCATTTGATCACATAGCAATTAGAAATTTTATTGAGGTGCATACCTCAAAAAAGTAAGTAGATACAAAACATATTTGGAATAAAAAGGAAATAGATACACAATAGATTTGGAGAAAATATAATTGCACTAAATATGGCCCCCTATTGCTATACACAAAAAAAAGAAAAATTCATCAAGTACACTAATAAAAATTCAGAAAGAAAAACTGAATAATTCAAGAGATAGACAGTTTATCTACATTTCTAGTAGTTAAGTCAATGAAAATTAAAATAACAAAGACATGAATATATGTCTAAGAGTGGCATATATTAAC
This sequence comes from Talpa occidentalis, assembly GCF_014898055.3. Taxonomy (NCBI): domain Eukaryota; kingdom Metazoa; phylum Chordata; class Mammalia; order Eulipotyphla; family Talpidae; genus Talpa; species Talpa occidentalis. The sequence continues at coordinate 31,537,911 of NW_023601754.1, forward strand.
AAATAAAAAGCTACAATCCTAATTGTTGGCTAGTATTGAAGGCATTTTAGTGTAGCGGAAATATAAATATAACTGTAATGGAAATATAGATATAATTTAAAATATAGCATATTTTAAAGCAATGTGTCAACATCTAGTTATGTTAATAACATTGATTGAACATTAATGACATTTACTGAAATTATAAATTTAAGCATTTGCTTTTATACCATTGTAAATCATTTTAAAAGAATCAATTAAAATTCTGATATAAAATACTTTGATTTTGCATCCTGATTGTGTGCACATTTGACATGAAAAAGAATGCATGTGTGCACACAAACTCACATAGGTGTAAGGGGATGGGTTCAACACTGGCAGAAAGTACTAAATGGTTTGGTTTTGTTATCATCACCCTGCTTTAATCATAAACATATGCTATTAGGTACATAATTATATAAAATTATAGATTACAAAAGATCTATCTAAATAAATATTTTACTTTACATAAATATTCAAAAACAAGCTTAATGGACAAGCTTTCTTTTATCCCAATATCCACATTGTGCAGTTGTGAAAACTGAGTCCCAACTAAAGATCCAACTTTACAAAGTCTGTAAAAAAATAAAATAGGACCTCCCCGTTGGTGCAGTGGGTTAAGCGCCGCACTGTGAAGCTGTCCACAGCCTCTGCAGTGCGGGTTCGATCCCAGCTGGCCAGCAAGAATCCCACATGGTGCAAGAGACCTCTCCTGTTGTGCCCACTGCTCCCCTCAGCAGTGTATTTCTGTCATCTGCCAGTTCTGCTCCCTGCTCTGTCTCTGGTGAATCTTCTCACCCTCCTGCCGCAGGTCTGTACCCCAGCTCTTGCATAAAAATAAATAAATCTTTAACAACAGCAACAACAACAAAATAGACCTATGTGTGACTTTGGGTCTATGAATAACAAAGACACAGTTCTTTTTTTTTTTTTTTTTTTTTTTTACCCATGCTTATGTTCTCATTAGAAAAAGAACCTGAGAACCTTGAATTCAATGTATTTACAGAATATAAAGCTTGCTTGTCTTCTCTCTTTCCACTCTGGAGTTTTTCCACATTATCCCAGAATCTTTGAACCTTCTAAAAGTTCATGTCTGAAAGGAAGTATCATGCAAAAGTTCTTTGCACCGGGGACAAATTTGTTCTTTGATTATTGTATTGTATTTTTCATAGGAACATCAGAGAGAAACTTCTGGCCAATAAAGTGCCATGAGTTGGAAATGGAAAATTACTGGGAAATGCCTGTAATTCCATGGACAAGTGACAAAATATTCTAAAGGCACTGATGCCAAAGCATTCACATCAGAACAGAGAAAAGAAAGAGCATTTTGTTCTAAGACATACCAAAAAAAAAAAAAAAGGATAAAGAAAAAAATTGAATGTCACCAAAAGTCTCTAGATGTTCTGAATTTTATTTCAAGTGGAAAAATGTCTTACCATTTTGTTGTGTATTTCTTTTAGGCAGTCAGTAAAGATTATATTTATTTACAAACTCTTTAAACACTCTGCTTTAGATGTTCCAGATGTTTACAGATAAAATAACCATGACAACAAAAAGAGAAGTTACTTGCCCAAGGTCACACAGTCAATTGTCTGCACTGGCCAAACTAAATTTTTATTTTTTGACACTATCATGCTCCAGTCTCTTCCCTCACAGGATAAACTGGGGTGAGGTATCAAAGACATTAGCAGGGCCTCCCCGGTGGAGCAGCGGTTGAGCACTGGGTTGCGAAGCTGCCCGCAGCCTCTGCAGCGCCAGTTCGATACCCGGCTGCTCCCCAGCCACCAGAGGAGGGTCCCACATGGTGCGCAGACCTCTCCTGCCGCCCGCTGCTCCCCTCAGCAGTGTACTTCGGTCCTTCTGCCTGCTCTGCTTCCTGCTCTGGCTCTGGTGAATTCTCTCACCCTCCCTCTGACTATGCCCAGTGCTTGTATAAATAAATAAATAAATATTAAAAAAAAAAAAAACAAAGACATTAGCCAATATCAAATCCATAATTTAAAGGTTATGCAAAAAAAAAGCAGTGTTTAATAACATACACCTACTGTAACTGCGCAAAAGACATCTTCAATACTGCTCTCACACTTTTATTTGTTGGAAACACTACTCAGTACCACTGGGGAAATACAGTTAAGACATAATCAACAGTGATTTGAACTATGTAGATCTGTTTATGCACAAATTTTCTCAAAAAAAGATGACATAATATTACAGTATCAGTAAATACAGTAATGTATGTTTTCCTTTCTTCATGCTTTTCATAATTGTATCTTCTTTCCTCTACCTTATTGTAAGGATGCAGTATATAATACATATAACAAACAAAGTAGGTATTAATCAAATGTCCATGTTATTAGTAAGGTTTCCTTACAATAGCGAGTTATCAGTAACTAAATTTGGAGGAGTCAAAAGTATACATGGATTTGTTTAAAAGAGTATGATTCTCTTTACTATTTTTCCCTTTATGCATACAAGAACTGGGGTGTAGGCCAGAGTGTGGCAGTGAGAGGATTCCCCAGAGACAGAGTGAGGAGCAGAATAGGCAGATCTACTGAAATACACAGCTGAGGGGAGCAGCAGGCAAGACAGGAAAGGTCTGCTGCACCAGGTGGGTCAACTACCTGGCTGGGGATCAAACTCATGCTGCAGTGGCTGGTGATAGCTTGATAGTGCTGAGACTTAACCCCTGCACCAACAAGGAGGTCCCTGATAAATGTGGTTTTTGATTGCACTGATCACTGTGTTGGTTAAAGGTCAAGTGCAGTTTCTTGAGGGTGAAAACGATGAGATTCATCTCTTAGCTTTCCTTCTTTGTATCTTTTTTACTTAATACTACATTTTTCTGTATTTTTTAGCAGTTTTGTGCAACTTGGCATCAAGGAGTATATCTTTGACTTCTGGTCCTTGAGCCAAATGTACTATGATCGTAAAACAGGAGTGAATAAAGTTAAATGAATAAGTGGGAGCTTCCCCAGCTCATAAGTGGAATAACTTGCCTAGTTGTGGACACAGGAGCTCAGAAAGTAGTTTATGATTCCAAACCCTTAGTAACTAAATTCCCTTGTTATTCATTTCCCCACACGCCTCTCTCTGTCCCTCTCTGCCTCTCTCTGTCTCTGTCTCTCTCTCCCTCTCGCTCTCCTCTCGCTGCTGTGTGTGAGTGAGTGAGTGAGTGTGTGTGTGTGTGCGCATGCATGCGCGCATATGTGCACATAGTGATAGTGCCTCCCTGGGGTAAATTGGAAACATGCAACATTTATAGTACTTTATGTTTTAGTGTGATATCAGAATGAATTTGTCTTTCTTTGGCCTCCCTGGCAAAGAAGGGGTTAAATTCTCAGCCATATCAATCTATGCCAGCCACAGTGAGTTTGATCCCGGGCCAGGGAGCTGACCCACATGATGCACCAGACCTCTCCTGTCTCACCCGCTGCTCCCCTCAGAAGTGTATTTCAGTAGATACACCTGTTCTGCTCCCCACTCTGTCTCTGGTGAATCCTCTCACCCCCTGCACCTCTGGCCTACACCCCAGTTCTGTATGCATAAAGAAATAACAAATTGGGGCCTCCCTGGTGGCTCAAGGGATTAAGACATAGCACTATGAAACTATCTGAAGTCACTGCAGCAGGGAGTTCGATCCCTGGCCAGGGAGCTACCCACATGGCGTAGCAGTCCTCTCCTGTCTCGCCTGCTGCTCCCCTCAGCAGTGTTATTTCAGTCAATCCACCTGTTCTGTACCCCACTCTGTCTCTAGTAAATCCTCTCACCCCCACACTTCTGGCCTATACCCCAGTTCTTGTATGCATAAATAAATCTCTTTAAAAAAGAAATAATAAATCTTTTAAAAAAGAATGAATTTGTCTTTCTTGGCCAACTGATATTTTTAATTCAAAATACATATTGGGGAGCCCACTGCAGGCCAGTTATTGTTCCAGGTGCTAGGGAGAAAATAGACTAAGTCAACTTTTCTATTCATGCAGAAAACTCAAAACTTACATTTAAGAAAGAGATACACAGGAACTGGAAAGCAATAAGAATTTCTGACCCATGTTTGGAGGTGAGACCTGTGAATACGCAGACAGAGAAGGGGAATACAGGTTAGTCATTGATGCATTAGGGTAGGCTTTTATCACTTGGATGAATCTGTGTATTTGAAGGGCACCTGACACACAAGGAGTTTTGAGAAAAGATATATTTCATGCATGTAGAATATCTGTGTCTATTTGACAAGATCTGAGAGTAAGATGTTCCAAATAATAATGGGCTTTCTAAATTAAGCTTAACATTTATACTTTATTGAAAGTGTTGAATGTTATTAAATAGTTTCAAGTAAGGGGTTTTACATTCATATTGCCTTTAATAATAAATAACATTTATTGAAAACTATATTTGAACATTTATTGAAGCTTACTCTGAGTGTAAAAAAGTGGATGGGCATCCTCCAAAGGAGGAAATATTGGTCCTTCATCTAAGATATTAACATAATTGGAAACTAGCAGCACTAATTTGAAATAGGTCTTCAACCATGTGGTAAAATAGGCCAGGTAGGATTTGAGATGGCACTGAACACAGAGCCTGGCCCATTTTTAATATCCTTCTTTTAGTTTGACTTAGAAATTTTTAAAAATGTCATTATATATTGCTTTTGTTATTTCTGTTTTCTGCATGTATTTGAGGAGTAAGATTTGGCCAAGTATAAATAAATCTCTAGGTAGCACTGAGTCTTTCAAGAATCACACTCCAGCTCTTTCAATGTCCTCTTTCTTTTTAGTTCTATTTGGTATAAGATGCTCCATTTCTCCAGGTTTCCCTTATTGTGATAATCGTCCTCTCATTCACTTTTTAAGTGTGACTTTGACCTGCTCAATAATATCTTTCTGCATGCTCGGAAGAAATCAAAGAAGACTTTTTTTACATTCTCTATTTTAAATGTCTTTGGTGTCTATACTCTTAAAAGAATCTGTAGTGTAGTATTAAGATGATAAGCTCCACATGGATTTGACACTTTTTATTGTTCATTAACTTTTCTGTTCAGGAAAAGGATACATTTAATGCCTTATTTAGTCAGATGGTTTGATGGTTAATTGTATATCAAGTCGGTTGGGTCACTGAATGCCTAGTCACCAAGTTAGACATTTTTTCATGGTGTGTTTGTGCAGTGTTTCCAATAGGGGTTAGTATTTGATTTAGTGACCTGAATAAAGCAGATAGACCTCCCTGATCCATCAAATGCCTTTATAGGGGGAAAAAAAAAAGGTGGAATGGTTGAATTGGCTCCTTGCCTGAGTGTCTGAGCTGGGACATTTCTCCTCTCGTGCCCTCAACTGTGACTTACACCAACAGCTTTGCTTGTTCTCACGTCTTTAGACTCAAGTTATAATAGAATCTACACTATTGACTCCCAACTCTCGGGCATTGGAAACACATCTCTGACTTCCCTTGCTCTCAAGCTGGCAGATTGTGGAGTTTTGAGTTGTCATTTTATCAAAGAAACCAATACCCTATGAAATTCCACCCCCCCTGCTATATATACATAAGTATCTTATCTATCTTATGCATACATACATGCATATACATGCACATATATATGCACACATTTGTTTCAGTTTTCAGAAGAACTGTGGCCAATATAAATGGTAAACTAGGAAAAATATGTCAAAAGTTCATTATGGAAGAAGTAAATGTGTTTCAGTGAAACATCTTTCATTTCCATAGTTCCAATTACTTTGGAATAAGGGACAATATCTTCAAGGATGGCAGCTTGACAACAAACGGCAGTCTCTAAAAGGGTACATGATCATACTTTCAAGTAAACTATGGAGCTCTCTTCACATGGACCCCGTTTAAAGGAATGGTATAGGACCCATCAACTTGACAAACAATTCAGTCTTAGCTGTCAAACAAAATCATCACACTTCTAGGAAACTTCCCTTAATCCCTCAGGCAGAGAATGTTCACAATTGCCTCTGTGCTCTCAAGATATCTTGTAGACACTATTGTGTTTTACTGTATAGTACAGCCTTGTATTATACTATACAGTTTAATTCTGTATTTGCATGCCTCTAGGTCCCACTAATATATTTCAATTAACACGTTTCACCCTTGAAATCTACCCTTGAAACCCTGTTATATTTACCTGTAGATTTCCCCCCCCCTTGTTTTTGCTGAGTGGTATTCTGGTATGTGGAGGTAACACTGTATGTCTATAGACTCCTAAGAATTTAGTTTAATCATCTAATGCTTATAGTTCTTATAGACAATGCAGCTCATTTCTCTACCACTCCTACCCTTTGTGTAAGTGCTTATAATCAGTTCTTCCACATAAGCCATATCCCTTAACCCAAAGTCCTTACTGTGCCAGAGAAGAATGACTAGACATCTAACTTGGTCCTCTAGCAATTTCTAACTTGGCACCAGTGATAGCTTCTTGTCAGTAGTAAGGACATATTGTTTATAGAATCTTGGCAAGAGTACAAAACTGCACAGGTTCACAGTAAGTAATTTTGGTCAATGTTCTTAATTCACTGTATTCCTCTTGTGCACATTAATCTTTTGCTATGGAGTTTTCTTGGCAATACATTTTTAGATGTTATCAGAATCTCTTTTTCCTAAACTATGAATAACTCAGTGAGTCTGAGAGCTTGCTCTTTGGGGAGAATGTTTTTAAGGGAAAATCAGTGATATCTGATATAGCTATTGCAAAAAGGGAATTTAACAAATCAATATACACTTACATTTTCACTGAGGGCTTGAGGTGGAGGGAGGAGATGGTTGTTGTATGAATGGGAAAGTCATTGGCAGAATGTTTTTTACTCTAAGTGGTGGGGTTGGCATTTTTTTCAGTACTATAATGACTTAAACAAACAAAAGGAATCCCCATGATGCCAAATAAGGAGCACTTTGTGTTTTCTTTCTTTTCTTCTTTTTTCCCCCTCTCACCCTGAGATTAGGGCTGAGAATGGAAAACAGTAATGAGAGTCTAACTCACTAAAAAGAAAGTGACTTCTCTGTTAGGAGTACAAAAAGAGAGACAAACATCCCTACGACAATCCTGTATATTCTGGAAAGATCAGCTTCTTCTAGAAATGGCAAGCTTAACCTTCTCAAAATTTCATTTTCCTGAATTATCAAGGTTCAATCTTGTTCTTTTGTTACAGGATACATCTCTCACAGAACCCAAATGCCTTCTTGCACTGACCCTAGAGCTGAGGGTGGAGGCAGCGAGGAGGTGGGTAGGGAAGGAGCCAATGCATTTCATGTTTCTTATAATCAGTTTCTTTCAGGTGCTTCTTCAGGGACTGCCTGATCCCTTCACAATGCTTCTGCTCCTGATCAAGGAAAAGAAATGCGATCTCACAGTCTCCTTGTAGCTCTCCTTCACGGAAATGATTCTCTTGTACTGAAAGCAAAGCAAATTCTAGGGCATGGCAGAAAAGTAAGCCTTCTTGGCATCTTTTCAATTTCCTTTCTCCCCAGCCTTGACTAAAGATTGTTAAGCAGTTTTTCTCATGGTTTCTTTCTGTTTTTGCTATTTTAGTTTCCTTTATATTAATCATTTTTCACTACTGCAAAAAAAATTAGGGAGGGGAAGGTAAAACAATGCCAAGAATATAATATTCAGTCTCTGCTGAGTCCTCTGACTCAAATCATTAGTTGGGATTTTTCTAGGCTATGTCTGTGGCTTTAAAAATTAGAGAAACCGAAAATAGTCTTTATGCTGATGGCCAGGATTTAAGCAGAAGTAGAAGTGTGCTCTGCCTCCAAAAATGTTAGGTGAGATTTCCATAAGGATCTTGCCCAAGAACCCCTCACATGTGATTTCAGTTTTTTTTTTTAATTTTATGTTTCAGATTAAAATAAGATTTGCTATAGATTGTTAATACTGGTGAAATACTTTCCATTCCATGATAGTATAGGATAAGAGTGGACAGGGCATGATAGAGGATAGTATAGTCATGGAATTTTCCCACTCTTCGTTCATATTGTGAGTGGAAATTTGATGCAGTAAAAGAATTAAGTTTTGAAGACAGACAAACTGTGTTTTCTCACTTCATTATTTATCCACTGGTGACTTTTGGAGAAGTTCTGTTACCATTCTGATATGATCACTATGCAATGCTATATCTTTTAAAAGGCTACTATAGTATTGTAATGTGCATGGAATATTCACCCAGTGCTTGGCATATGAGGCTCGGTAAAATACAGTTTTTTATCAGAAAATCTTAGGCCTAGTACAGGCCTTAAAAATAGTCTACTTAAACTCCCTTGATTTATAAACATAAAATTGAAATGTGGAAACATGATTCTTCTGACACAAAAAAGTGGAGATTAATCTAGTTTTATAGTTATCTGACTCCCTGCTGCTTTATGTTGAACAGGTTTGACTATCATTTTTATTTTGAAATATCATAATACATACTCGATAGTCATAACCAATGGTTTTAGAGTAAATTTATCATAAATCTATTAAAACAAAACCATACTTACAGGTGAAGGATGGTGACCAACTCAATTGAAAGTAAAAGATTCTTTTTCCTTCTGACTTATTTTACCGAGCATAATCCTGTCACATTGTACAAAAATGAACAACTATGTAATGTATATAAATATAGTAAATACATAAAAATAATAAATTAGAGCTACATCAAAAAAAATTCTGCTAGATTCAAACCAAAGACTGGACTCAATAAATATACAACATGCATTCATTTATTTTTATCCTACTCAGCCTACATTTGACTTTGTTACCCCTCCAGTGTTATGCTGGGACTGTTATGCAACATCCCCAAATTCAGCTGTTGTTCTAGCAGATGACATTCAAACTCCTTCAATCACCCTTACAATAACTTAACAAATGAATTTCATTTTCTTAGGATTCTGGAAATGATTGAAAACTTATTTAACATATGTCTAAGAAGACAAGCAGCAAAAAAGGACAGAAAAGTGATTATCCAACTTATTAAATGGATTCTTAAAGTTGTCTTAGAATGATCGGACTGACAGCCCTGTTGGATGAAGGAGGCCTGTAGCCCTTTGCATGTGACCCCTATGATGAGACATCAGAAGGACAAAAGTGAATACAGAAATGTACAGCAGTTGAAATGGATATACATGCTCACTCATATATAATATCAAAGATATAATTTAACCTTTGCAAACATTTCAATATGATACATAAATGACTTCCTATATCTCCCTTCAATTTTATTACTGAATCAAGACAGAACTTTAGCTGCATTAAAAGCTTTTATTAAACTTTTTAGCCTTCTTAAAAAGCTGTAAGTGTACATACAATATGGTTGACTACTGACATGCACACTTCTTTATACATCAGGTCTCTAGAAGTGTTTTATCTTGTGTATGATGAAAACCGAACAGCAATGTTTTAATGTTTCCCATTGCTCCCTTCCCACAGTCCTTGACAATGATTGTTTTACTTTCTGCTTTTAAGAAATTGACTACTTCAGATATCTTATTTAAGTGGAGTCAGGCAGTCATCTTAAGTATTGAGATGAGGATTTTTTTGGCATAGAAGAAGTTGTAGGCCAGAGGTGTGGGGGGTGAGAGGATTCACCAGAGTGGGGAACAGAACAGGCAGACTAACTGAAATACACTGCTGAGGGGAACAGCGGCTGAGAAAGGAGAGGTCTGCTGTGCCATGTGTAGTAGCTCCCCAGTCCCACGCCTGGCCCAGGGGATCCACCTTGTGCTGCAGAGGCTACAAATAGCTTCATAATGCTGTGAGGCCCAGTTTCTGGAAATCTGAAGTAATTTGCCATCCTATCCTATCTTGAAGGTCAGGATGATGACAATGGACAAGCTTACTTTCTTTCTGATTTCCCAAGGAGATTCAGTGATGTGGTTTACTTTTAGTGTGTGATTGCTCCCTAAATTAATAACAGAATATAGACCATCTGTAATTCTGATGATCAGTCTGTTTTTTTAAAAAGTGAGGGGGCTTTATTTAACGTGTTCTGAAGAACAAATTTGAAATTCATTAGCAACTCATTTTTTGTCAGGTTATGTTATATTAGGGAGCAATGAATTTGAATTTGTGAATACACAAAAACTGCTAAGAAACTACCTATAAGCTTAAAATGCAAAAATAAATTTTTTTTGATTATAATGAAGTAGACATCATTTCATGTGATTTTACCAACATTCTTCCCTGAAGAAAATTCAAACAGATGAACTAAGTAACTGATGATAAAATTTCAGTGGAAAGACTACTGATTTGAGAATCAGACCACTAGAAGTTTAAATGCCAACACTGCCTTTTACTTACACACAGATTTTGGATCTTGAAGACTTATTTATTAGTCTTGAAGACTAATTCTCAGTTTAGTCACTTGTAAAATTGAGAAAAATAATTTTAGGTTTAAAAATAATTTTCAGGGCCTCCGTGGTGGCACAAGGGGTAAAGATGAAACCTATGATGCTATCCACAGCCACGGCAGCCCGAGTTCGATCCCCGGCCAGGGAGCTACCACATGGTGCAACAGACCTCTCCTGACTTGACCGCTGCACCCCTCAGCAGTATATTTCAATCAATCTGCCTGTACTTTTCCCCACTTTGTCTCTGGTGAATCCTCTCACCCCCCACACCTCTGGCCTATACCCCAGTTCTTGTATGCACAAATCTTTACAAAATAAATAAAAATAATTTTCACCTTTATAGTTATACTTCTTAGTCCACTACCACTATTATATTTGATAATGTTCACAGGCACTACTCCACCTTCTCCCCCCACCCCGTGTGTGTGTGTGTGTGTGTGTGTTTGTGTGTGTGTGTGTATGAGAGAGAGAGAGAGAGAGAGAGAGAGAGAGAGAGAGAGACAGGATGAGGAGGGGGAGGGAGAGGAAGAGAGAGAAACACGTAAGATTGTAAGGCTTAAGACATTCTGTAAGAGTGAAGGATTTAATAACTTCACATACATAGGTTTTATATGAGAATTCAAAAAAAAAAAAACAGAGGGGAAAAACACCCTTCAACTTGATAAGGGATAGATATATGCAGATTGAGAGATAAGGATGTAGGGAAATGATTATATTTTTAAATAAAAAAAAGTTGAAAACATAGAAACAGGCCATGATTGGTAATACTGTTCAGTAGATAAATTTATTTTATTATACAAGGGATAAGTTATTGGGTTTCTGAGAAACATATTCTAAGAGTTTTGTGATATGGCCATGTGTGGGTTATTTTATAGGTATACAAACAAACACAATATCTGGAGACTGAAACATGATAAATTGGAAAATAGAAAAGACCCAATTTTTGGCATTCTCTCTAACTCAAAGCAGAAGTACCATGCTGTAGTTTTGAAGGAGTCTGCACAGGAAGAAAATTAGTTCTTACGTGGTAGGTAAATCACAATTAGATGATCCTTTTGCCCCTTATTTTTCCCACTGGGCTAATTGCATTCCTTGAAAATATTCTGAATATTTGTGGATGTGTACAGACTCATATTTCAACTTGCTGGCATTGCTGTGGAAGGAAAAACTGGGCTTAGAGATGTAGAAGGGATCCTTTAGAAGACTCTGGATTTGGTGGCGGGAGTGCTTGGTAAGTATGAAAGAGGAGTCAGCCTTACCTCAAATTCTTGGGATAGAAAAAATCTAAGGCACTCTCTGGGGCATAGTAAGAATTCTTCTCCTTGAATTTGATTGTGTTGATTGAGAAGTGAGTTTGGAATCTATTAAAGATCTTTTCCTTGAAGGAGAAAAAGGAAGAGGCTGGGGGGAGCATTTTGGGTGGTCTAATAGGAAAATAGTCATCTAAACAAAAAGTGATGAAATTTCTGACATTGCTTTGCCTAATAAAACCTTTTATATTTGCCTTTAGATACAATTATATATCAAGTATCTTGCACCCGTAAATAAGACCATCTTCTTCTGTTTATTTTAAATCCTTCCAGAAATATTTCAGGAGTTAGCCAATTCTATCTGATCACTTGAATAATTTTGTGCAATAAATGCTAAACCCAGTATGACCTACACTGCCTTTTCTGACTTTTCCCTTCTTAAGTTCATTTTACTAAGAAGGATGATTTGAAATATCCCTGATTCTGTGTTACTCAGTGCCTATTAGCTTGTCAGCAATTCTTTCTCTTAAAAAAAAATACTGCATTTTTATTCATTCCTGCAGGCTATGCTACCCAAGAGAAAACATTTTCAAGAGCATTGTAATATCTGACCACACATTTGCTGCTATTCATGTTTTCAGTCACAACTGATATTGTCTAGTAGAAACAATCATAATTAAAACATTCATTGATCTGGAACTGGTTAACTATTGACAGTGCTAGAAATACATCCCTTTCATCTACCGGAATATTTGATGGTGATTGTTGAATTATGATTTCTTTTTTAATTCTTCCAAGTTGGTATAGTGACATTTATTTAAATATAACTATAACCCATATTTTTTACTGAGATATTCACTATATTTTGGTTTATTTTGATTCTGGTTAATTCCTTGGAATTATAAATTACAGAAGAAAATAATAAGGTTTAGTAACAAATGAAGGAGGAGAAGAAAACAAAAGAGTAACATGAATACTGGTATCAGTCATTAGCTGCAAAGAACCATGTACTAGGCATTTGATTGCACATTTTATACTAAACACCTAATTTAATCCTTACAAATGCCATATGATTTAGAAAATAGCAATTTTATTCCCATATTATTAATGAGGAAACTATGAACAGGGAGGCTAAGTGATAACCTAATAATAAATACATGCACCTAATCAAGATTTTAATAGCAGTATAATAAATACATGCACAATATACAGAAGTGTGTGGTACTAGGCTTCAGTAATCTGTATTTTTTGGCACATAGTAGCACACGCTTTAAACTTTTCCCTGTATTCAGAGAATTCTCTGGGTCTTTATAACACTTAGTCAATTTCCAAATCAGGAAAGAAGCGCCTGTTTGCCAGATAACTATGGGAAGTTTCTTCCAGTGGCACACTTAGCTCTTAGCATAACAAAGAATGTCATAATAAATGCTTAATTGGGTTATGGTTAGTTCCCAAAAAATTGTCTGTATTAAATGATTTTCGTTCAAATACACAATATTTCTATTTGACCCAAAGGTTTGGGTTTTACATAAACTTAAACTGAGATTAAAACACTCATTAATTAATGATTTTAAAAGCATTGGTTTAGAACATACTGCTTACTTTAGTTATGATGAAAAAAATGCAGGCAAGTTTTATGTTCATAATTCTGTGGATGATGTTGAAAGTTTATTTAAAATAATGACATATTTCGGGGCCTCCTGGTGGTGTAGGGGTTAAGTCCCAGCACTGCAATAGCTACAGCCTGAATTCAATCCCAGGCTAAGGGATAACCCACATAAGGTAGAACAGACCTCTCCTGTTTCACCCACTGCTCCCCTCAGCAGTGTATTTCAATGGATCCACTTCTTCTGCTTCCCACACTGTCTCTGGTGAATCCTCTCATTCCCTACATCTTTGGCATACACCCCAGTGTTACGCAAAAATAAAACTTAAGGAAATAAATTAAATAGTGACATAATCCCAAGTCACTAGGGTCTGCCACCAAATAGTATGCTTGGAAAATTTGCATAACTGAGAATAAAATGTATATCACATAATGTTTTTATGAAAGTGACAGATAATCCTTATTATGCTTTTAAATAAACTGATCTTCAGGCATCTGCTTCTTTTATGTCATGTCAGATTGCACCACATAAATTGAAAGTTTGGTCAACCCTTTGTTAAAATCAATGAATAATGGGTATTTTACTTTCAGCCAGAGTATGTGTGTAAAATTCAAATTGTCTGGAGTGAAACAATGTCTACAAATCGGAGGTAATCTGAAAATCTGATAATACTATTTTACCTCATTTTTTTTTTAACTAAAATATTTGTGTATCTGTATCAAGCTTTTGTTTGTGAGCAAAAGACCACCAACTAAATTAAGAGGAGAGAAGTTTAGTAAAAGATTACTTGGTGTATAGGGAAGAAAAAGAAACTAAGGAGTCAGGTTTACTGTTAATGGGCTGCCACCTCGCTTCTCACCTCCAATAACAGATATTGCTGTTTAATAATAATGCATTCTGGTTATTCCCATATAATACCTCATGAGGAATTCTGAACTGTCCCTTCACTTTGTATCACTAACTCAAGATTCCAAATCATGGGTAAAAATCACCAACTTGCCATAGAGAAGCCAGGTGATATGACACATTCTTGCTACTAAGAAACTGGAGAAGAAACTAGAGACTTTTTGGCTTCTCAGGTGGGAGTAGCAGAAGTAAAAACAGGTGGCAGCTGCTTCTTGGAAAATGACTGCTTAGGATCAGTCTTCTAGACTGATTTCATTGAACAAGTATTTTCATCATTAAATAGGTTAATTTGGGTGGTTGGGGGAAACAACATATAAGGCTGGGAAACATCTGTTCAAACATTTGTTTTATTGCTGAGTAACTTTGAGATCAACATGATAACAACTCCAGTAAAAATGAAAGTGGTCCAACTATAGAGTTCTCTTCAAGCACAAGAATTATCTGTCACACTTTAATTAGCAATCTAAATGGATGGGGCAAATTTGCTGAAATAGCTTTTAAGTCTCTTCTCACTTGTGATCCTGGACCCTACCAGAAAGACAGAAAACAAAATCACAGTTTTATATTAATTATGGGTATCTTCTTTGCATGTTTGACACCTGAGGCATTAAGAGATTTCAGAGCAAAGTGAAATTATCACCAAATTCCACAATGTACCTGTTGCTGCCAATCTCCCAATCGTATTCTTCAGAAAAGCTAATGAATTTAATAAAATATGGTAGGTGTTACCAAAGAATCAACACATGATTCAGAAGATAGAAAGTTCCTACACACATGTTCAACTGAATATCTGCAGTGACAAAATCGCTGATGAACACACCAGATCTGTATGAATAAAGTTAAAAATATATTTCACTTGTTAATTCTAAGAACACTTTGGTTGTCTAAAGCCTTTCAAAGTCACAAAAACAGCTTCTCCCCTCTTAATATAATAACAATCATTATAGCATGCAACATTAACTTGCCTTTGCTGAATCAACCCTATAATCAATGATTTATCTTGTCTTCATCATGACACTTTCTCTTTAATAATCAATACTTTTCCCCAATATGTGTTACCTTAAAATTATCCTAATATATGTACATACTTAGTAGCCTGTTGGTAAAAATAATGGCCAGTCCTGGATCCTGCCATTCTAGGAATAACAATTTTTAGTTTCCAGTAACAATTTTGGCCCTTGTACCTCACCACTTAAGTGAAAAGGCAGACTCTGGTTGCATTTACTGTTCCCACTCCGTCCTTTGGACACTTGCAACCACTGAGTCCACTTACACAGAAATCTTTGGACACTGTCCCTATTTTGATTTTCATGGAACAGTCTTGACTGTCTCTAAAATGCATATTCAAATGATTTTTTTTATGATTTCCTGCTCTGGTAAGAATATCCCAGAAATATATAAACTCTAATCCCAGCTAAACAACCCTGACATCATTCCCAGGGTCCAGATGGGTGGATATTATTATCCATGTTGGAGAAACACAGTAACTGAAACTCAGTGGGTTAAAGTCACTTGTTTCAGTATAGCTTCCCTGCTATTTTTATATAAAAAAACTGCCTAAAAATTCTGAGTGAATATAGATGTAGTAAAAACTTTGGTTTTTATAATCCATACACATAAAATTTTATTGCACATTATTTTAAAATAGAAATAAGAAACAGATTTTTAATAAAATTATTTGAAAAGTTAAATTATATGAAGTTCTTTGAAATTTAACTGATGACCTCAGTCATTTTTGGATGATTTCCTTGCTATGGACAATTGTTTTAATCTACTAACCAATCAAGCTGTGTTTTTCCATCCAATACTTTCCACCTTCTAAAATAAGAAATAAATGAATCTCCCTCACCACCACCCCCCACACATTAAAATATTAATTTTACTCTGAGTAAAAAATCCAGAAAAGGTTCAGTGTGATCCAGATCAGATATTACAATATTTCCACTCTAAAGATTTCTATATAACTCAGAGCTCCGTGATTTCAAGTGACAGAATATCCACAACAAACCATGTTTTGCAAAAACAAGTTATCAGATGAAGTGAAATACTTCATCCCTACTTCACCTTCACTGTATCTTGATATTAGTCTTTATCTTACAACAAGAATATTTATTCATTTCCCCAGTTGAGACTGAGGTTACCAGTCAGGGTCTGGTATACAGCAAACATTCATTAGTGTTGTTTGTGTGAATTTCATATATACTAGTTCCTTTATTTAAATTATATTTTATATATTTTACATTATTTTTTTCATTTTTGCACAATGGATGCATTTTCATCTTGGTTATAATCCCCATACAATCCCCACCCTCCTTATTTTGACCCTAATCCTCCCCCCGCCATAGTGTGTCTCTGGTTTATAGTTGCTTATTGATTTTGATTTTTACTTTATTATAATTAGTCTTTTTCCTGGTCCCTTATTTAGGTTTTCTAAATCCCTGCTATGATTGAGACCATCTGGTATTTTTCTTTCTCTTTCTGGCTTATTTTGCTGAGCATAATCCCTTCCAGCTCCATCCATGTTGCTGCAAATTGCATGAGTTTATCTTTTTTGATTGCCGAGTAATATTCCATTGTGTTTATGTACCACATATTTTTTGTGGAGATTCCTCAACCTGCTAAAGATGGAGCTTGCACATGATCCAGCAATTCCACTCCTAAGTATTTACTCAAAGGACACAGAAACATTAATTCAAAAGGGCGCTTGCACCCCTATGTTTATAGTAGCACTATTTACAATAGCTAAGCTATGGAAACAACCCAAATGCCCAAAAATAGATGACTAGATCAAGAAGATGTGGTACATATACACAACAGAATATTACTAGTTCTTTTTTCAATTTTATTTATTTATTTATTTATTTATTTATTTATTTATTTATTTATACTTATTGAAGTGATCTTGATTTAAATCACAGTATATGTCTTAGGGGTATAAGTTTACACCTTTACAACATATGTTATTTCACTATACTCACCACCAAAGTAGCCATGATACCCCATTGTACTCTCCTTTCCCATTTGTTCCCACCCCACCACATTCCCCTTCTAGCAACCTTAGTCATCATCCAATGTTCTCTTCCCTCTCCTTTTCTGACTCCCTCCCCTCCTGGATGTTTCATATCTATGGTGAGTTTTCAAGGTTTGTATTTGTCTGATCTTTCATTTTGATTCTCTATATTTCACACAAAAGTGAAATCAACTGGTGTTTATTGCTTTCTTTCTGATTTATTTCATTTAGTATAATCCCTTCCAGCTCTATTCATGTAGCTGCAAATGGAATAATTTCATTTTATTTTTGATCACAGTAGTATTTTATTGTGTGTGTGTGTGTGTGTGTGTGTGTATCTCACATCTTAGTATATTCATATGTTTTGGGACATTTATGTTGTTCCATATTTTGGCTGTTGTAAACACTGCTATCATAAACATAGGAGTGCAGGTTTCCTTTCAAATTAGTGTTGTTTTTTTTGTGTGTGTGTGTGTGGGGGGTGTTGTGTGTTCAAATAAAGGAATCAGAAAGTTATCTCTTGATATATCAGGCATGATATTTGGTCCACTAGCCTTAAATAATTATACTGACCTGAATAAGCTTGAATTTTAAATTTGTGGAAGAGCAAGAACAACACATAGGAGAATGTGTGCTTTTGTAAACTCTAGAATGAAGAAACTTCTGTATTCTGAAATCGTGAGATGAAGGGAGTGCTATTTATGAAGCACAGTTTTCTATAAAAATAGGCTTATATTTATTTTGATGACTTTTCTTTTTTATATCCCAAGCATCTGGTGAATATTATTGTTGAGTTAAAGCTTGGTGCCGCCATCCATACAGTAACTGCAGTTCGGTGGGTGAGCCAAACCTCCTGACTCAAGGATCCTCTATCATAAATCTCAAAATAACAAGCATTCATCAAAGGTCTGGTGACACTTTCTGTCCCCATTTTTAATTTTAACACATTCTGGTAAGATCCTACAAGAAAATGGATAAGTACAACCTATCATGGTATTTATCACACAGTATGATGTACTTTTATTTGTGAGAATATTTATATGATTTTTAAGTTGTATTGCTCTTATGTATATTCTGGATTTTTGTATTATATTTTCCCTAGATGTGAAATATGTATTCTTTCAAAAACTAGATGTGAACAGAGAAATATTAAAAGTACTTTTGGGTGGTGACATAACAGAAATTTATTTACAGCGAAGCACAACAACGAACAATATTGGGAAATGCTTGAATTTTGAGATATTTAAGTTTTAGGAAAACTGATTATAGCTAAAAAACCTGTAGCAAATAATACAACTGTCATTTGAGGACTGTGAAAACTAAAGAGTAGACCAGGAAGATTGAGGAAGAAGATAAGATTTTAAAGTGCACAATATTACCTGTTTTCTCCTCCTCTGATGTCTCTTAGAGTGGATTCAAGGAGTACCAAAGCCGAGATGTGTGCCTCTGCCCAGGCAGAGAGGGATGAAAAAGAAGCCCTGTAGTTCTCATAGAAGGATCAGGAGAGAGGTGTTCTAATGCTCATAGAAAGTAGAAGAAATCTGCTTTTTACTATTTTTCTTTTCTCCTTCCGCTTGTGTCTGAAACAGCCCAGAGAAACCTAATGCTCTCAGTAGAGGAACCTATCTCAGCAGAGGAACTTTGATTTTAAGAGGGTGGGGTCAACTCCCTGGTTTTATATATTTATTTATTTTGTCTTCTTGCCACTTGGCCCAGACAAAGAAGTGTTCGTAGGAAGGATGTGGCTGGATAAATGAAGACCCAGCTTTCTGGATGAAGGACCCAAAAGAAGACCACCTAGTCTGGGGGATGTTGTGAAGAGAGAGGGGTTCAGGAAAACTGATACCACAGAGTTGTTTATGAACTCTTGAAATCACACATGAGCAGCAACTGCCTGCCTATGACCCAAAACACTATTCATGAAACTGAGAACTGGCCTATAAGGCAGAAAATCTTCTAGTTCCCAGACTTGCCATTGGGTTGGGTACAAATGGGGAACAGTTCCAAGTGCCTCTGCAAAAGCTCTGAAAACAAAACTGATATTTTAAGTATTAATCTAATCCTTTTAATAATTATAGGGCTAGTCAAGTTTTCTTTCAGTCCCTCCCTGTGATCTTTGATAGTTTGCAGTTTTTAGGAAATGGCCCATTTGATGCAAATTGCTAACTTTATGTGTGCAGAAAAGTTCTGAAATATCTGTATATAAATGGTACACATTTTTTAACTATTGATCAACTCAATGACATTTGGGTTGTTGGTTCCATATCTTGGTCATTGTGAATAAGGTTGCAGGTAAATGGCAGTAAAGATATCTTTTTGAGGACCTGATTTTAATTTCATCAAAATCCCAATGACGCCTTTTACAGAAATATGAATAAACATTTCTCAATGGCATATGGAACAACAAAAGATCCTGGGATATCCAAAATCATTCTGGGAAAGAATAAAACTGGAAATATCAAATCTCCAGAATTCAAAATATGTTAGAAATTTACAATAATTAAAACAGTGTGGTGCAGGCATGGCAGGCATATGACCAACCAATGGAACAGATCAGATATTGTAAAAATGAATCCATATATCTTTGACAAGGATACCAATGATATAGAATAGGAAAAAGAGAATCACTTCAAAAAATTATGTTGGCTATCCACATACAAAAGGATGAAATTGGATCCCTATCTTCAACCATATGTGAAAATCAAATCAAAATGGATTAAAGATTTAAACAGAAGACCTAAAGTTAAAAACCACCTAGAGAAAAAATGAAGGGAAAAGCATAATGACATTGGTATTGGCTATGATTACGGGGACACTGGCAACAAAAACAAAGCTACAAGAGGTACTACATCTGTATACTACATCTGTTCAACAAAGGAGATCAACAGAGTGAGAAACCAACCTACAGAATAGGAGAAAAACACATACAAACCATGCATCTAATAATGGCTTACTTTTTTAAAAAAAATTATTTATTTATTCATATAAGCACTGGGTACAGTCAGAAACGCGGGAGGGTGAGATAATTCACCAGAGCCAGAGTGGGGAACAGAACAGGCAGAAGGACCAAAGTACACTGCTGAGGGGAGCAGAGGACGGCAGGAGAGGTCTGCGCGCCATGTGGGACCCTCACCGGTGGCAGGGGATCGAACCGGTGCTGCAAAGGCTGCGGGCAGCTTTGCAACCCAGCAGTCAACCGCTGTGCCACCAGGGGAGGCCCAATGGCTTACTTTTTTAAAAAAGATTTATTTATTTATGCATACAAGAACTGGGGTATGGACCAGAGGTGTGGGGGTTGTGAGAGGATTCACCAGAGACAGTAGAGAACAGAACAGGCAGACTGACTAAAATACACAGCTGAGGGGAGCAGCGGGTGACACAGGAGAGGTCTGCTGCACCATGTGGGTAGCTCCCTGGTGGGCCAGGGATTGAACTCATGCTGCAGAGGCTACGGATGTCTTCACAGTGCTGTGCTTAACCCCTTGTGCCACCAGGGAGGCCCAAATAATGGCTTACTTTCCTCCTACCTAGTGATTAAACACACACACACTCACACACACAGAGACTTGAATAGACATTTCAAAATATAAATGGCCAGTAACCGTATTCAAAATGGCTCAAAATCACTAAGAATCTGAAAGAAAATCAAAATCACAATGAAATATGATCTTGCATCAGTTAAGATGGCTATTATATATAGATATATTAAATATATATGGCTATTATATATAGATATATATAAATGTTGGTGAGGATGAAAACCTTCTACAGTGTTGCTGGTATTATAAAATGGTGTAGTCATTATGGAAAATAATATGGCAGTTCATCAAAAAGTTATAACTAGAAAGTCCTATAATCCAGCAATATACCTGGGTATATATCCAAAGAAACTAGAATCAGGATCTTAAAAATGTATCCACACTTTCATGCTAAATAGTCATCATCCATTTCTTCTCTCTTTTAGGTGAGTCTTACTGAGTTTATCTTTCCAAAGGACCAAATTTTGCTTTCACTGAATTTCTCTATATTATTTTCCATTGTTACTAGCTTTTGCTTTTATTTTTATTACATCTTTTTTGTTTCTTTGTGCTCACTTTTTTTTTCAGTTTATTTTCAATGTTGAAAGCCTGTTTTACTGACTGCTTACTGGAGGTACCCCTTATTTCCTTGCCAAGTAGACTCCTCCCTAGATTAATTCACAATATGGCAACTGGCATCCATTAGAATGCACAAGTGAGTAAGCAAGAGAGGCTAAGCAAAACAGAAGTCAGACACTTTTGCCACCTACCTCAGATGTTATATCCCATTGCTTCCACTATATTCTGTCCTATAGAGTCAAGTCACTACATGCAACCTAGACTCAAGGGCATAAACCTCAGGAGGTAGGCATTATTGGAGGAAGGAGACATCTTAGAAGCTTCTGCTGAACACAAATTAAAAAAAAAAAAAAAAAACCACAAAAATAAACAAGCAAGTTACTAAATCAAGACAGGAAGCAATGGAAATGAGATACTTAGGTCCTAATAGATAGATTGACCTCTCTCAAGAAGTCATCAAATGCACTCTCTGTGTTCTGCTGCATTGAAGCAAATAGCCCATATGGATGTGATGATATTTCTGTTGCTCTTCTTAGCCGGCCAAAAGGCTGTTTTCCCATCCAGGGCAACAATGGAAATAGTAGCATTTGCACTTGCTTGCTTTCTGATTTCAGTTTAGAAACTGGCTTAATGCCAACTTTTACCATTTAATAGAAAGCTGCCTTCTGTACTATTTTTACCTCTTTCAAACTCTGAAGGTTCTGAGTCAGGGAAAACACACTATACCCCTGGGACTCAGGGAGCAGGACAGAGCTACTGATATTGAAGTTCTTCTCTAAGCCACATGCAAACAGGGCCAAGAAGCTTCGGCCAAGGCAGTAAAATTGCTCCCGAGAGCCATGTAACTAAAATATTCCAAGCATATATAGGAGTGGCTCCACCTTACTGTTTCCTTGTACAGACTGGAAGGTTATGCCATGCAATCAGTTCTTGCAACTGTTGCTGATTTTCTTTAAATGCAATCTCATTTCCCTGGTTTAAATATAAAGGAAAATTAGACCTCCCAAGCACTCACTTCATGCCATAAACTGTGCTAATACTCTTCTTGAAGTATGATCCCACTACAATTTCTGCCTTAGGGATGAAATGTCTAAGGTCAGATGTTACACAATACGTCCATGTTTGCCAGGGCAGGGTGAGCCAGTTTTCTCATTCCAAGTATATCTAATGCCAAAGACTGAATTTTTTCACAATTGACCTCCATTTAAGGAGATTTTAAGTGCATATTTCTTAAAGATTTAGTTATTTATGCATACAAGAACTGGGGTATAGACCGGAAGTGTGTGTGTGGGGAGGAGAAGATTCACCAGAGACAAAGTGGGGAGCAGAACAGGCAGACTGACTGAAATACACTGCTGAGGGGGGAAGCGGGTGATACAGACGAGGTCTGCCGCTCCATGTGGGTCAGCTCCCTGGCCAGGGATTGAACTCGTGCTGCAGTGGCTGCTGATAGCTTGATAGCGCTGTGTCTTTATCTCCTGTGCCACCAGGGAGGCCCAGTTCATATTTTCATTAACAGATTACATTGGTAGATAATTCCTTTTTAAAATTAGATTTTATATCGGGGCCTCCATGGTGGCGCAAGCAGTTGAGCATCGCACTGTGAAGCTGTCCGCATCCTCTGCAGTGCGGGTTTGATCCCGGCCGGCCTGCGAGAATCCCACATGGCACAGCAGACCTCTCCTGTCTAGCCCGCTGCTCCCCTCAGCAGTGTATTTTGTCAGTCTGCCTGTTCCATTACCCACTCTGTCTCTGGTGAATCCTCTCACCCTCCCACGCATCTGGCCTGTACCTGGGTTCTTGTATAAATAAATAAATCTTTAAAAAAATTTATGGATATCTATTACTTTCTGAATATCATGTTATCATGTTATGAATGGGGGATATATATGGCTTTCTTGCCATATATATCCCCATTCATATATATATATATATATATATATATATATATATATATATATATATATATGAAATAGCACAGTCTACTGGGGAAGGAACAATAGGTATGATCAAAATATTATAGAGGCAGTAAAAGCTAGAACACATTTTATACACAAGAACAGATTCATTTACTAGTATACACTCCCCAAAATCTTTGGGGTCCTACAGTAATATAGAAAGGCAGGCATCATTTGGCTGAAACAATCATAGTATATTTTAGGGAATAATTGGTTTCTGACACATCATGCTATTGAATGAATAAATGAATAAGTCAGTTTACGGCTTTAGTTTCAACAATTATTTGAGACATGAATTACGTAATGGTGTAAGTTAATTATAATTATTCATATGCTTGCGTTACCTTATGAAATAACCCTGATAAGATTTTAAAAAGATACTTGATTAATAGATAAATACAAACAGCCTTTAACAAGATAATTAGAAGTCAATTGTTCTGCAAAAATAAAAGCAAACATTTGTAATGATAATTAAAGTTGAACTTGCTATGATTGTTTATTAATTCTAGTTTTCAAACATGTCAATTGCTGTAAGTGAGGAAAACCCCTTTTCAAGATTCAAGAGATTCCATAATTCACCTTTACTTGCTGATATTTCTAAAAGATGGCCAGTTTCAGTTTATTTATTGTTTATTGCTGAATTTGTTTAATGACTTGTTTCTGAAACAGGAACTGAGTGGATGACCATCTAGAGAATAGAGACATTTTAAGGAAGTAAAATAAAAGGTAATTGAGCAAAAGGGTTTTAAATTTACTATCAGTAAAACACTCATTACAGAGGAATGATAGTTTACATTTTACCCAGCCTCAAGCTAAAGATGATCTATGATCACCTTTAGTCATTTACTTTTCTGAACACTCACAACAGACTGCTTAGAATCCATATCCTGAGTCCTCCCTAGATTTCAAATGCCTACACTAATTCAGATTCTACATTAGGAAAAAAATATCTTGATTATATTCTTTTAAGTATGCATCTCATTCTTACATAGAGGAAGGCAACAGTCCCTTTTGCAATGAAGGGTTAATTCTCCCAACTCTCTACAACAGTAGATAAAACTTAGCTCTAATCATAATAGATTATTGATCTCAAAAAACTTGAAAGGACCTTTTGAATGGATTATCAAGACCCACTTTCTGCCTTTCAGACACAGTTATAAGATTATAAATCCTCCTTTTTTTTATGCCAACAATTTTTTTAGTTAAAGTCTGTTCAAGTCTGAATTTCCAACAAAGATATTATCCTGATTTCACTCCTTGATTTGCCTAGCTTTTCAAAGAGCAATATGGTTAAGAGCTTGCATTGGAGTCATACAGGAAGAAATCTGTCTTGGTTATATGTTATATATGTAAAATTATCCAAGTTAAAACAATGTCTTGAAACTGAATTTACCCATGTATAAAGTATAAAGGGAAGATAATGCTAGCCTTAACTCATAGTACTGATAGGATTATATGGTGTTCATAAAATCCTTCACCCATAATCTAGTACACAGTAAAGGTTAACATTTGATTACCCTTTGCCACATTCCATAAACTACACTAATGACTTGCCTGGTGTGAAAAAAAATGTAATGCCCACAGCAATCTTATTTTAAAGATGAGGAAACTAAAGTATATAGAAATTAAATAGCTTCTCTAAACTCATAGTGATAGTAAGTAGAAGAACTCAGTCTCAAACTCAGACTTTTATCCACATTCTTTTCTTACTTTCATATATCCTACTACCTCTATTGGTATTACATGCAGATATTACTTAAACCATTTTTTTTAATTTCCCCATATATCTC
Source organism: Talpa occidentalis (assembly GCF_014898055.3). NCBI lineage: Eukaryota > Metazoa > Chordata > Mammalia > Eulipotyphla > Talpidae > Talpa > Talpa occidentalis. The sequence goes on from NW_023601754.1 coordinate 31,562,882, forward strand.
CAACACCACTTTATTAATTATAGAGTAATTCTTATTAAAATAACTAACTTCTGGAACTTGCCTTGGTCATAAAACTTACTGATGAACAGATGAGGAAAAATACACCCAGGTAAAGAGTTGCTACAGGACCCTATCAACACATACACAACATACACAGACACTGATATGTGTTAATAGGGACCTATAGCAACTCTGGGTATATTTTTCCTCATCTGTTCATCAGTAAGTTCATCTGTAAGTTTTCTGAGGTTCTTGAACAGGCTCATATATATTTGATAAAGTACCGCTGATATTCTGAAGAAAAGAAATCATACAAATGTGATACTAATGGCAATCTACACATATGCTTTATAAAGTCATGATGTCATAGTAATTTGTTCAGCATAACCCATATGCATTACCTATTTCATGTTATGCCTTGGACTAAGACATAGATGTAGAGGTTAAATGAATTGTCTCTGAGTCATAATGCTCTAAGCATTGGGAAGAATTGGACCATGCTCAACTGGAAAGACAAAAGCATATTTCAGTAAGGGTAAGTATTATTCTCACCATGTAGGCATGGAAACTAAGGGTTGCAGGAGTATGTAAATGTAGAAGTACATGTCTATTGAAGGGCACAGTTATTTCTTGAATGCAAGTTTTCATCTATTTCAGTCTGTTTCAGATAGAATTGTATGCTATGAAATTTCAGGCCCCAGATGAACCCTGAATTAAGCTGTGACTCTGAAAGAGTCCTAGAAGAACATTTAATGCATCTAATTATATCAAGTAAAATACTCTATTTTAATGATCTCATAGTTATTTTTGTTTTGTACTACACATTTCTTTATTTTTGCTGTTCACAAGGCATGTTCACATGGAATTCAAGAAAGTTTTATTTGTCATATATAACTTAATATAACCATTAGATATACAACACAAATAACACTTATAGATAAATGGATAAATGAAGATGAACAAACACCAAGAGAGTAACTGACCATTTTAGGATTTTTTTGGCTCTAACTCTTCTTTGCATTATTTTGTTCTTATCTTGGTTAATTAAGTTAGTTGACCTACTTGCTCATTGTAGACATAGTCATAATAAGCATGTGACACCAAACAAATACTTTTAGCTTTTTCTTGGGTTCTTATAATTATTCAGCAAGATGCTTTGAAATTAATTCATTTCTTTTCTCCTCCTACCCAATTTTTCCATTACCAGGAGTTAACATACATTTACTATAGAGTATATGGGACACATGATTCACCATTACCTCTAAAGCTGTCTATAAGCACTTCTTTCCCTAGATGAAAACAAGCACTTCAAGTATCATTTTGCAAGATCTTACATCATGTAGCTCAGAGAACTTACTGCATTAAACTTCATTTAGAGTAACCTAAACTCATTTTTATGTTTGCATGTTTGCGCCCATTACTGTTAGGGTCCACATCAGGCATTTTACACATGCTATTCCAAATAACCTTCAAAACCACTTTGTGAAATAATAAGTATTGTGCCCGTTTTATTTATTTATTTATTTTATTTTTATTTATTTTTTATTTATGTGTGCAAGGTCTAGGGTCTAGGCCAGAGGTGTGACAGGGGGTGAGAGGATTCATCAGAGACAGAGTGGGAAGCAGAACAGGCAGATCCACTGAAACACATTGCTGAGGAGAGCAGCGGGCGAGACAGGAGAGGTCTGCTGCACCATGTGGGTAGCTCCCTCATGTTTCAGTGGCTGTCAATCACTTGGTAGCTGAGACTTTAACCCCTGTACCACTAGGGAGGCCCTATTGTGTCCACTTAGCATAGAAGTAACTGGTGGGGCCATATGTATATCCACAACATACACAAGCACTGATATGTGCTAATAGGGTTTTACAGCAACTCTTTACCTGGGTATGTTTTTCCTCAGCTGTTCATCAGTTAGGCCAGAAGTGCTAGGAAGTTAACAGTCTCAGGAGTATGATTCAGACAATGACAAATAGTAATTGAAAGAAAAAATTCCAGCTTCTTTGCTAGTGGGATGATGTTGAATTATGTTCTATACTGTTTATTAGCTTCCCCATGGAACTGAGCCTCAGTGACACACTAATGTAACCTGCTGAATAATGCATCCTTGGTTTACTTCCTATCCTCAATCTCTCTGGCCCACTTCCCTATTAGTAATTTCTGGAATCTCCTTTCCTCAAGTCCTTGTCTTAGTGTTCACTTCTACTAGACCCCAATCTGAAATAGCTATTAAAAGGTAGAACTCAGATGTAAACTCATATTTGCCTGCCTACAAAGCCCACACCCTCTGCGATACCCAGTGTGAATTTAGCGCAAGTTTTCTGATGATTCTTCTCCTCACACAGAATAGGCACCAACAAGTGCTTCCCCCTCACAAAGTTCTAATAAGGAGATAGCATATTGGAATCACTTTTTAAAATTGGGATTATGCCTAAATCTTGTCCTGAAATATAAGGAAGGAAAAACTCTTCCCAGAAGCAGATATTGAAAGGTCTGTTACCAAGAATATAAAGGGAATATGTATCGGTTCCTAATTTCTTTTTTTCCTTAGGTAACCTTTGTGGAAAAGCACTCAGATGGGTGCCAATGAAGTCTGAGCTGCTCTCTGCTGTGCACTGAAGCTCATAACACAGAGGAAACAGTCCTGCTGGCCCATTTAAATAAGCACTGAGCCAGTAGCAATGAAATTTGCTAATACTGCTACAGGAAAATTCACTGGAAGCCAGTGTTGCTTTTGAATTCTAAAAGTTTGATGGGAAAATATAGACATACAGTGATGCAAGACTTGGAATAGAGACAGAGACAAAGAGATAGTTGTTTTTTTCTTCTTCTTTTGTTTCTCTTAGTTATTCAGAACAGAGGAACTGCTCTCATGAGTTTTAGGTTGTACTTTAAAAATATCTTCAGGACATATTTAAAATAGCTAATTTGAAGAATAGCTGGAATTATGAACAGTCTTTGAAGAATATCTCTACCCTATATAGGTTTCTTATCATCTCACATATATGAGCCATCTCCGTGAATATGGAACAGAAAATGCATTAGTACTTTTTTTAATTTAACCAAAGGGAGAAAAAACAAATATCAGGTGAGTCTGGGTCTTCAGATGAGCATCGGGAAGCTGGTTTGGGTGGGAATAGATTGTGTAGAAAGGAAGAAATATTGGGCATAAAGAGCCCCCATGAAGCAATGTAAGACTCTTCCCCTCATTTTCAAAGGGATTTGAGAGGCAGAGTACACAGCAAAGATTGAAAGGATGGATTTAAAGACAGAAGGTCAAAATTCAAATTTTGACAGTATGATTTATATACAATCTAGGTTACCATGGTCAAACGTCTGTGTCCACTTTCTTTTTTGAAAACAGAAATAATGCCCATTTCACAAGTAAAATGTCCTAAAAGTAAAGTGATTCATAAAAATTTCCTTTCTTAATCTTTTTCTTCCTGTGAAGAATCATACAAATCCATTACTCAAATTATAATCCAAAATATTTTTTATACTTATAGTATTAGAGTTGATAAATTATATCTTATAATATACTGTCACTTAGAATATGGGAAATATCTTATTCTTTGTGAAAATGACATGAAGTTGGCCAAAGAAATATTATTACTACCATTTTACAAAGTATATACTCAGATTTAAAAATATTAAAGCATTCATAACAGATCTAGACATGTTAAAATGTTCTTAACATATCTGAACCAACTAGTAAACTGGTTGAGATGCTAGAGCTGATGAATTAATATTTCAGTTTAAAGTGCCTCTATAGGGCCTCCCCAGTGGCGCAGCGGTTGAGCGCTGGGTTGCGAAGCTGCCCACAGCCTCTGCAGCGCTGGTTCGATCCTCAGCTGCTCCCTGGCCACCAGAGGAGGGTCCCGCATGGCGCACAGACCTCTCCTGCTGCCCGCTGCTCCCCTCAGCAGTGTATTTCAGTCCATCTGCCTGTTCTGTTCCCCACTCTGGCTCTGGTGAATTCTCTCACCCTCCTGCGCTTCTTACTGTACCCAGTGCTTGTATAAATAAAAGAAAAAAATCTTTAAAAAAATAAATAAAGTGCTTCCATAAAGCAGATATTAAAACTATGTTAGATATACTTGACCTGTATCATTCGGGGAATGACAAGCAAATATGATGACTTTAATATGACCTTTACTGTTTTTGTCCATTTGGTCTTGGTGGTAAAGGAATTATACAGTGACTAAAATAAAGAAGATTCTGAAAAGAAAATAGCACTTAACATTTTTGTTTGTTTTTTAGGACTTTTTCAGTGTTAGCATACACATATATAGTTGACTTTACACTTCATAATAAACAGTTTTTCTCAAATTTGAATGCAATTTTTTTTCCAAAGGGAAATTTTTCCTCCTAAATCACTAAAAATATTTCATTTGAATCCTAGGAAACAGCTACTTGTAAAACAATCCTTTCAGTAAGTGAAATCTTAGTTGATGAAATCATTTTAACTGAAAATTTTCACTATGGAAGGAATGCTTTGCATTTACAGAGATTAACTATTTTAGAGAATTGTTAGGTAGTTGTGATCAACCTAATGCACACAGGTATTTCATAGAATGCTAAGGTCATTCTGTATGCATATGTTCTTATTTATATTATTTAAAAATAATATATAAGATGTCAAACATTTTTCTCAAAAGTTTCTGACTTTATTTGAAATTGTTTCCAAAAAAATGTACTACTGGATATAGAAATGTGATTTTAAGATGAATATTTACAAATATACAGGTCACATATTGAAATACAGAAATTTGTTACAAGTTTTTCTAGTCTGTTATTTTAATGGGATCTTTTCCCTTTGGGAGAGGTCATAAAGTATATACTAAGTTTCAGTGCCCCATGTTCATATCAGTCATTTCAGTATATTTTAAATTGGGTCAATAAAATAATATGACACCTTTTTGAGTTTCAAGATTGGAGACTTCCAAGACTGAACCCCCTGGCTTAATGGTTCCCTCATGACACTCACTAATCGCTTCAGAAATTCTGTAGATTCTGGAATAAATCCTTTCCTAATAGCTCTTCTAAAGCCTTTAAGTAACATGAGGTGTGACTGCCTTGACCCACCCATGTATCTGCTCGGTCTTTTACTGAGAGTCATATTAGGTGCTGAGATCACTGAAGAGTGGTTTCAGGCTTACTAATTTGCATTCCTGCCTAGAAACACATGCAGTTTAATCAATGGATGTAGAAAAATTTTTGGAAGAAATTATTGGTAGAAACCTTGAGTTCCACTCCTGGTTTCATCACTGATTAGGTGAGTGAAAGCGCAAATCTTACAGTCTTACTGAGTCTTGGCTTCCATATTTGGGACACAGGAATAACTGAAAGCTAGGCATACTCTATGAAATTTTTGAATTCATATGAATATCAACACACTATTGATATTCAGGACAGAGGCCAGGACAAATTCATCTTCAAATCAAGTGTCAAGTAAACGCGTAGCATAAAGCTATTACTACCATTAGAAATCCTTAAGGTTAGTTGAATTGATAATTTTATATGACCATTCTCACTCTCAATGTCTCATATTTTGTAAAGAAAGAATGTACAAGCAGGGCCTCCCCGGTGGCGCAGCAGTTGAGCAATGGGTTGTGAAGCTGCCCGCGGCCTCTGCGGTGCCGGTTCGATCCCGGCTGTTCCCGGCCACCGTCGGAGGGTCCCACATGGCGCGCAGACCTCTCCTGCCGCCCGCTGCTCCCCTCAGCAGTGTACTTCGGTCCTTCTGCCTGCTCTGCTCCCTGCTCTGGCTCTGGTGAATTCTCTCACCCTCCCACGCTTCTGACTGTCCCCAGTGCTTGTATAAATAAACAAACAAACAAATAAATAAATAACTCTTTAAAAAAAAATGTACAAGCATTCACAGAGGCCATTCAGTTGAGCAGATGTATAAGCAACTCTGTTTAAATCTGCATTTCTGATAAAGTTCCAGGCTGAGTGCTGAAATAGCACCACTTAGAAAGAAACATTGCATCTTTTTGCTTCATTGGTCAGACAACCTGAAATCATTTTATATTAGTTAAAAGAAACTAGGTGATTTTCCCAGGACCCCCAATTCTGCATAATGCATTGCTTTTCTGTGTGTTAACTCATTATTCAGAAATACAGTATACCCAAAGCTGACTCAGGCAATGGCAGGCAACTTAAGTTTTAAGTTGCGAGAAAGACATACATGAACTAGGTTTTTCCTGAGTAAGTGGTAAAAGAATAAATAAATAAAACCTGAAATAAGTACAGTTTTCTTAGATATAACATACATTTTTAAACAATTACATCTAAGTTCTGTTTATTTGTAGAATAATAAGAAAGAAAGACAATGGCCGCTCCTCAACCACCTTCTTTATCTTAAAAAGAAACATTCCTTGTTGGATTACTATAAATATTAAATTAAATAATATCAGTTAAATCATTTTATGATCTATGAAGCAAAATAATCTTAACTACTAAATTACACATATATGTACACATATATGTAGAGTAGCATAATATCATAGTTCACACAGACATGTAAGTTTTGAAAGAATAAAAATATTCAAGATTATAATCAAATATTCCATTCAATTATGACAGCTGACAAGCAACTTTAAGGTTTGAATATAGGCAGAAGTATATTTATTCCATTTATGCTTTCTTGTACTACTGGAATTAGTAATTTCTATTTCATTTGGGTAGAAATTCAACTTGTAAACATTAAGGATGAAGATATTTTAGTAATTAATAAAACATATTAAAGCTAATTTTTTAAAGATTTATTTATTGTTTGTTTGTTTGTTTGTTTATACATACAAGCACTGGGTACAGTCAGAAGCGCGGGAGGGTGAGAGAATTCACCAGAGCCAGAGCGGGGAGCAGAGCAGGCAGAAGGACCGAAGTACACTGCTGAGGGGAGCAGCGGGCGGCAGGAGAGGTCTGCGCGCCATGTGGGACCCTCCTCCAGTGGCCAGGGAGGTGCCGGGGATCGAACTGGCACTGCAGAGGCTGCGGGCAGCTTCGCAACCCAGCGCTCAACCGCTGTACCACCGGGGAGGCCCTTAAAGCTAATTTTTCAGAAAACAAATGAGACTGATAAGTCTGATAAATGAAAGCAGCATTAGATCTTCCCCTCACCTTTTTTAGACAGATAGGAAAGCATTGCCTTTATTTAAAGTGACTTATCAAGGATAAATACCGGATGGTCTCACTTATGTGTGGAAGAGAGAGAAACCAAACAAAAAGTCAAGAAAAAGTCAGAACTAACAAGCTGAACATAAAAATGAGGCATGCAGCAAAGGAGGGGATAGAGGGCAAAACAGGGAGGGAATATAGTGATGGGTCACAGGTGATACAGTAGCAGAACTATGGGGACTACTATGATATAAGAAAAAAATTAATTAGGGCCTCCCCTGGTGGTGCAGCAGTTGAGCACTGGGCTGTGAAGCTGCCTGCAGCCTCTGCAGCACCAGTTTGATCCCTGGTCGCAGGCAAGGGTCCCACATGGCGCACAGACCTCTCCTGCCATGCCTGCTGCTCCCCTCAGCAGTGTATTTCGTCAGTCTGCCTGTTCTGTTCCCTGCTCTGGCTCTGGTGAATCCTCTCACTCTCCCACGCTTCTCACTGTACCCAGTGCTTGTATAAATAAATAAATAAATGTTAAAAAAAAGAAAAGATTAATTAATGAAAAATAAAGTTACTTGCCAGAATTTTACATGGAGAGAAACTATCTTGAATATGAAGTCAGAGGATGACATTATCCACCTTCCGATGAGTTAATTTCAAGGAAAATATTTCATAGCCATTTCCAACAATCTCTTTGATAAACAGAGATGGATTTTTTTGTTTGTAATCAAGAACATTATACATTTGAGAGTATAGAAAATCTATACTTTTCAGAACATATAGAAATTCCCCTCTCTATTTCACTTTAAATATTATCCATGTACATTTCTGGAAAAATGTTCTGGCTTGCTGAGAAGTATATTGCAGCTGTAAATTTTATTGAATACTAATTATGCATCAAGCATGCCACTAAGTAATTTTGTAAACATTATGCCATTTAATTTCCCATATCATCCAATACCATAAGAATTATTCTTGCCATTTTACTAAATTAGCAAATCATTTAAAAAATGAAAATTGATGCCTTTAAAATAACATGCCCAAAGTTATATTGTTAACAAAATAAAGCACTGGGGTTTGAACCAATGAAGTCTGACTTCAGAACCTCAGTGCATTTCTATGGAGAACGATACATTGTCCCCAGTATGAACTTATACCATGTGACCTATGGCTCAGTAAGGAATTAAAATGTAGCATGTTGTTGCTAAAGCAGGTTCATGCTGTTATAGGCCAAGTCACAGAGAATTGAACATTTAACTTAAGGCATGTTGCCAAGGAAACTGCTAGCAAATGAAGAGTCAAAGTCTAAGGACATAAAAACAATTGTCTGTGACCATAATTGTTTTCTTGGTCAGTTTTACATAGCAAGGAAGAGCCATCATATACTTCCAGCATCTTGGAAAAGTCAACTTATGGGTTGAGTAGAAGTTTTCAGGGCTTAATCTAAATTTCTGGGAACTTAACGTATCAACCCTCCCTCTTGAGAAATTGGACATCTTTTGCTGCAACTTTCTTCTTGAATTCTAGAGAAAGCTACTTTGAAAACTTTGTGACGCTCCAAGAAAGCCCTTCAACTGAAAGTCAAAATGCTAAAAATTTCAGCTGGGCTTAAAAATATCTCTTGAAAACTAAGAGGATAGACAGAATTTCACAGATAGCAGACTCCAGGTACCCTTCACCTAGAAGTAACTACTACTAGAGGTAAAACATGTAGGACAATCTGAGGAAATATATTCAGGTCTGTGTTGCTATTTGCTATAGGCAATGCTATCTTCTCTGGAAATTCTGTGTCCCAGTACTTTGACAACAGTGACTTCTGCATATCTTTTGTTGATTCATTGCAAATGTTCTTTTCTAGAAATATTTCGAGACATTTCTTTTATGCTCCATGTTAACACTCAGTGTGATTCTGAGCGTAACTTTCTATATGGAGGGATTTTCAAAAAATATTACCCCCCTATAATTACGAGCACTGTTTCTGTTGTGGTTCTTATTAGATCCTCAGACTTTTTAATCACCTGATACAAATTACCCCCTGATTTTTAAAAAGGACCTTTTGTTTGAGTTAGTATTTATAGTAACTGCTCTCAATTCTCAAACTCCCCTTAGGCAATTGAGCTAAGTTTACATTTCAACTACAGCACTTAAAGCTATTCCAAGATATAAACTTTGGGCTGCCCTTATTAGCCACTGTACACAAATCCAAAGTCCTGGAATAAAAAATTTGTCTTTCTTCATCCTATGTTTTTGCAATATAACTTCCGTAGTCCTATAAAGCTTCTTTCTCTTTCTCTTTCTGTGTTTCAGCTCTCATTTTGGGTTCTGTTTCTCTGAGCACTCATATAGTCCCAGATTCTTAAGAGATAAGACAAAAGCTTTTAGGTCTGGTATTTTCCAAAAAGGCCATTCTCCCACACTGTTTAGTGATTGGTTCTAGGAATAGTATTTTTGCCTCATTTTTAGCATCTTTCTCAGTGATCATATCACTAGATTCCCTGCTTAATTATTTCACATCCATCTCAATGGCTGCTAAAATACAAGTCACAAAGCAAAGGGAAAACTGTATTCACTAGTGGCATAAAATTAGAAGGGGTTGGCAGATAGCACCCAGTCTTAATTTCTTTATAGAATGTGTTCCATAGGACTCACTGCACAATTGTGTATGCAAAATCTCAAAGCCCAGAGCACATATATCAGCAATAATTTCATGGAAGCAGGCTCTGCCTAATATGTGCAGAGTCTTACATTACTTTATCAAACTGTCTTTGTGTAATTAGTCTGTCTGCAATGCCTGACGTATAAATTAAGCATCTAATTTATCTTGACTGGCCTCCAGATCACTTGATCAGTCCATTCTGCCTCTGTGGCTCTTTAGAGAATGCCAAGTGCAGAGAAGGATCCTCTGGCAGCATAAGTGAGTAGAAGCAGAAACTCCCTCAGAGGTCAGAGGCAATTTCAAATTTACTCATCACTGACACCCAGGCGAGAATGTGGCATTCCTTCCAATGACAGCAAACTTCACAAGGGGCATAATTGATGTCCCTGGTGGCAGGTTACTTTGTATCATGGCTGGTAAATAATAAATAACTACAACTCAAGCTGTGAAGTCAGGTTTACTAAATGAAATCAAATTAAAAGTAAATTATACTTTCCTCCCAATTCAAGACCATTTCTCATAAGCCACTTATCAATACCACCGCAATCTGTACAACTGTAAAAGACAAGTTACACAGCTATTCAATCCTGATAAACACAAAATAACTCCTGTAGCCATAATCATTCCTCAAGAGCATTTAATTTGTTGGCTCTTGCATTATTGCTATCAAAACAAAATCTTGCAGCTTTATTGGAATACATAAATCTCTTTGATTTAAGGGTACTTTATCTCTCTTTTTCTCAGATGAATTTAAAATGGTGCAGAGTTAAATTTTTATGGAGTGATTTCTGTGGGGGAAAGGCTGACATAATTTTCAGCATGGGACATTGTGTTCTGCTGACAACTCAGAAAGTTTGAAAGAAATATTTAGCTCACTAGTGAGTTTTTCTTAGAGTGTAATTGCTCTTGTTTAGTTGTGGATGTATATACAGTACAGATATGTGCTCCTGTTTATATATGACAAGGTACATTTGCTAGGGATAAGTGACCTCTCTTTACTATGTAAATGGATGTATAGTAGGAGAGCCAGACACTGGATTCATGAGATTAAGTCTCTTTAGCCCATAATTTTGTGATTATTCTTTCTATAGCTGAGGATTCACTCTGCCTTTCAAAACATTCCATTTAAGCCTGGCAACAAAGTTTTGCAATGACTATATAAGACTGTCATTCCTTTTTCCTTAACTTTTCCATAATTTTCCTAGAAGCCGTATGACTCCAGTAATGAAAATAGGATTTGATGGCTCTGTTGGATGATGAGGATTTGGCGATACACTGTATCACAACACTGCCAATATATGACTTGTATTAACACAGCGATCCCATGAGCTTTTTTTTTCTTATTTTCACAATGCAGATTTTACAAGGAACAAAAGATATTCTGAGTCTAAAAACATCCTGATTACATGTCCACTTGGTGGCTGTTTAGGACCATAAGACTGAGATTTTTCTAAATGGCAGAGTGCTTGTATTTATGTGATTTGAGTTTCAAATGATAAAACTTCTCTTTCTAGAGTAAGATTGTATGGAAGTACAGATGTGTGAAGTGAGTTAAGGTAACAGGAAGTAAACATTATAGTTGTATACACATAAGGTGGTCACGTCTTTTCCAAGGCAAATTTTTCCACAAAAAAAAAATTGTAAAGTTACTGAAATAAAAATGCCAAAGCTGCCCTCACAATATCTAGAGTCACAGAAGACTGAGTTAGAAGATTCCTTTTTGATTAAGTCTAATGACCAGCTGTAAAAACTGAGACCCATAATGGACAAATGACCTCCCTGCGACCACACAGTATGTTCATAGTAAAGGAAGACACATTTTTTTCCTTTTGTTACATATTTTGTCTCTTGTCTCTTGTTTATTCATCTGTGTGCAAGGTATTATATTGGAGCTTGAAATTCAAGGAAAGTGAGTGGACATAGGTATGGTGTCTATTCTAGAGAGCCAAACATTAGCCAAAAAAATCACACAAATAAAACATATGATTTATACAGATTGGCAAAAAAATATATATATATATATGTGTAAGAAGGGAAGACCAATAGTAGGTTAATTTATTTTTTCAGGCAAAACAGTGAGCTTACAATAGATAATGAATTTTTTTTTTTTTTTTTTGGTTCTAGACTTTCTTATATGCATCTCACATGAAAGTTCTTCCTACAAGCCTTCTCTGACTCTTGATTTTCCTGAATGAATACCTCTTCCACTAATATTTTGGATTGAAATGATCAATCTTTCTTATTAAATCATGAGCTCATTAATTGCAAATGACTGGACATTGCCCAATATTTGATCTTTACATGGTAGCTTCATTTTTATGTTCAAGGAGGAAGAAAAGTAAGAACAAAGAAGAGTAGGATAGAAGTAGAAGAAAGTTATCTGAAGTATTTTTTTGAGAGTCACAATACAGTTCTCATCCCATCTATTTTCAGTACAGTAATGATGGATAGCATTTTGCAAACTTCTAGCACCCCATCTCAAGGCATAGTGTGGTAGCTTTTAGACTTTCTCTAGTGTCAAATAATTGCTCATCTGGTGGTATGGGCACAGCCTGACAGTATTTGGGGGCGGAGGGCAGGGGAAAGGGGAGAACTTGCTTGATCTCTCTAGCAGTAAATCTCATCCAATAAACTATAGCAGTTACTGGATACATGTCTCATATTCTGATCTTTGGGAGCGACATTTTGTGGGAATTCTACATGGTTTCATATGGGATCAACAACAGATAGAGACCCTGTTTTCATTATGGTAAATTGTCAGTGACATCCCATTACTGGCTTTAAGTTCACTGATTAGTCTCTAGGGCCCTTCACTATTCTCCCTGAAATAATGTTAAAAAAAAAAAAAAAGCCTACTTGCACCAAGGTATGTGCCTTGGTATTGGAAAGAAGGTAAAAATCAAAGTTAAAAAAAAAAAACAAAAAAAAAACACTTAAGTGGAAAGAGAGAAAATAATACAGATTCTCCAGAAGGTGAAGTAATCTATTATTAAGAAAATAATTAGGATTGGTGGAATGTTAATGATATGCAAAAACAGAGATTTAAAGGATATAGCTTGAGATATGTGAAATTATGTTCAATTTGTCAATTTTGACTAACCAAAATATTAAAATATTTAATCCTTGCTGGAGCGCCAAACCTTTGAAAGAAAAATTTCCAGGATAGGTATCTGGCATATATGTTTTAAAACAAAATGAAACAGTAAAAAAATCCATAAGAGATTTTGGTGCACAAGAAGATTAATAACCACTTGGATCAATGGTCAGTTAATAATAACTATTATTAAACAACAGTTTTGCTGTGAGAAATATTCTAGATGTCCACAATGCAACAGAGAAAGATCTTAAAATGATAATACGCAGCAGGAATTCTTTAAGTACTATCTATAATTCAACACTATGTAAATTAAAAAAAAACATGCACACAACTTTAATAAGCATACATAATAAAGATATAGACACTAAAAAAGGATATAGATCAAATAATTAGAATCATTGTCAAAAACAAAGAAGGAGGGTATGAAGTGGAAAAGGAAATTAATCAACCAGACTGAGGTTGATTGATTTACCAAAAACTAATGATTACAATTAATTCATCCTTTTATATCAATCCCCCAAAAAATATTTCCTAGAAACTAGATATATCTGTCATAGATTGTGTTAAACAGGTCAAACAATGTGTCTATTTGCACAAAGACTAATGAATCTAAAGAGAGGGAAAATGGACATTCATAGACAGTATGCTGTCATGGCTAAAGGGCCATTGTCAATAGTCCATAATCAATACAAAGGCTTTTTATCCCCTTTTCCTGGCTTTATAGAGCAATTGCTTAAGTTGGTTATTAATCTTTGATGATCCGTGAAGCAAAGGAATGGTAGCTAGAACTAATTTAAAACCAAGACTAAACATATGAAAAGTGGTAAGACAGTGGGGGGTGGTGCAAGGGGTTAAGACACAGCACTATGAAACTATCCTCAGTCACTGCAACATGAGTTCAATACCTGGCCAGGGAGGTGACCCACATGGAACAGCAGACCTCTCCTGTCTCACCCTCTGCTCTGCTCAGCAGTGTATTGTCAATTTCTTAAGAAATTTGTAATATCCAAGTATGGTATAATAGAATAAACTGTGCATTACAGTTCACAAAAAGTCACTTCTTCCTGCAGTAGCAATAACACTGAGAGGGGGAGTGGGGAGTCCCACTTCAGTTGCAATTAAACAAGGTTTCCATGCATAGCTTAACATTAAGCAGAGCCATGTGTGGGATTTTGCAGAGAAAGCAAAAGAGAAGTGACTGTGAAATATGCTGATTTGGCTATGAAGTAGTTGGGTCAATTTTCACATGCACAACAGCTTCAGTTGGTTCAGAACTTAAACTTAAAACTTCACAACATACTATCTTTTGGTTCATCTACCACAGAAGGAATGTCACAGACTGTGAAGTGTATCTAGGCTTAACCTTCCTATGATTCAGATTGTTCATCTGAGAAAAATGGTTCATGTGATGATTGTCAGGATTAAATGAGTTGGGGTCTCTGAAACATTTAAAAGCAAGGTCTGCAAATGGTGAGTGTTCAACAATGATAGTAGTTACTACTGAAAATAATACCTAAAAATTCATACATGCGTAGATACACATGAGTCTAGAATCTGCAGACACACGTGGGGTACACGGTGGCTAAGTTTGTAAATGCCCTCAATGTACAATTATGCACACACACACACACACATCCCATACACAACTATGTGTATAGATATATATATACGTATATATGTATATATGTAACTATGTATATACACACACATACACAGCTATGTATGTATGTATGTGTGTGTGTGTGTGTGTTTGTATCTCCTCTTTTGAAACTTCCCTTCCCCTTAGGTCCCTATGTATTTTGTTTCTGTCCTGACAAAATAAAATACTAGAATAACATTCAGGTTGTCATGCTATAACAGATGAGTAAAAGTCTTTATTTGTTCTAATCTTGCAGTGATTATACCCATCTCTCTAATGTTTAGACTAACATGGGGTATCTGTTATTCAGTTTAGAATACATTATTATTAGATTATTCCAGGATCATACCCTATTTAGAGAGAAAGGTGAATATATGATTTTGTTGCTGTTGTTACATAAACTTTCAATTATTTAGGCAACACATATTTGACTAAAATGTAAAAGGCATGTCAAATAAATATGTTATGAGCAATTAATATTTATTTTAAAAGAACTACCTTTGTTTTTGAGCCCTCCCTCATCATAAACACAACATTCTTACCTGTCCCTAGTAGCAGCTGCATTAACATTTTAGCTCCTCTTTTTACACTGTAAGATTTTATTTTATTTATTTTATTTTTTTAAAGATTTATTTTATTTATACAAGAGCCGGGGTACAGTCTAGATGTGCAGGAGGGTGAGAGGATTCACCAGCGACAGAGTGGGGAACAGAACAGGCAGACTGACGAAATACACTGCTGAGGGGAGCAGCAGGCAAGACAGGAGAGGTCTGCTCACCATGTGAGTTGCTCCAAGGGCTGGCGGGGATTGAACTGCAGAGGCTGCAGACAGTTTCACAGCTCTGCGCTCAACCGCCTGCGCCACCAGGGAGGCCCTTTATTTTATTTTTTTAAAGATTTATTTATGCATACAAGAGCTGGGATATAGGCCAGAGATGCGGGGGTGAGAGGATTCACCAGAGACAGAGTGGGGAACCAAACAGGCAGATTGACTGAATTACTCTGCTGAGGGGAGCAGTGGGTGAGTCAGAAGAGTTCTGCTGCACCATGTGGATTGCTCCCTGGCTGGCCGGGTATCGAATTTGTGCTGCAGAGGTTGGGATTGCTTCATAGTGCAGTGCTTAACCCCTTGCGCCATCAGGGAGGCCCCCTACACTGTAAGATTTTAAATATATTTTTGCTTCATTCAACCTTTGTAACTTCAGGACCAAAATAAAAATGCTAGGTGTTGAAAACTTGTGTGGAAAATTAAAAAAAATGAGGGACAATATAAAGTATATCATAATGCTGTCCAGTGCTTTACACAGCACTTTGCACTTAGTAAGTCAGAGAAAGAACTGGGAAATTAATGAATATATGTCAGAGAGATAATATAGGGTGCTTTCGATAGAAAATTTGTCACAATTTTTATTACAATGCTAACAGATACCACAGAATTGGTAACATGAAAATATGTTACTAAAAGGAAAAAAAAATGTATATTGCTTACTAGAAGGAGTCTTGATATGCTGGTGGATTATAAATCTAAAATCTTGGCAAAGGGCAAAATGTCTTTTTACTTGACTTCTAGTGTAGATACTCTAACATAGTGTTAAAATGAAGAGTTATATGGCACATGTGAATGCAAATTTTATGATATATCACTTAAACTAAAGCCTGCAGTCCATAGTAAAGGTTTTACAGAATTGCCCAAATTTATTAATCTAATGGACATCATCATACATATATTTGCTGAATGACTGAAACAATAAACCAATCAATAAGTATGTATTTAATGAACAGATACTCTGAAGTCTAGTTGGGTCAGTAGGAGAGGTCAGGATTGGGTCAGGATACCAAAGTCCTGAAAAGCTCATAAAAGCTTTTGTTCAAATTCACCAAAAGAAAAAAAAAAAAAGCTCCACATCAAGGCATCTAGACTAAAGGTTGGGGATCCTTCTAACTGATACCCTTGAATATTTTGAGTTGTTTATTGCCCCAAATAATTCAACCTCACTGAGCATTAAAACTCCACCCTGTGTTAAAATGAGACTGAGATTTTGAATAATGGCATTGCCCTAGTAATTATGAGGTATCAGATCCCTTGGAGTCAAGTCTGATGTTTCCATTAGCAAAAATCAGTGGCTACACACTGCTCCCCTAGAGTGGTGTTTGCTGTGATCATTTTATGCTTCAACAAGACAACTTGCAATTTACAACTTTGTAATGCCCCATCCCTTTATTCTTTGTTGACTTTGGAAATGTCTCAAAATGTATTGCCAAACAGAAATCGCTCTAGGGAAGAATAGCCATAATCACAGAGAGAGACAGAGAGAGATAGAAAGAGAGAGAGAGAGAGAGAGAGAGAGAGAGAGAGAGAGAGATCAAAATCTCATCATTTTCATTGCATAATTGATAAAAGGATTTCCTAACTTTAAAATGCATAATATATAAATGTAAGGAGTCTTCAGAATTATATGAAAAGTATTTCTTTTGTTTTGAAGAAGAAAACCTAAAATACAACTTTGAAAACTTTTGGATTATTCACCATACTTTTAGAATTGTTAGCAATCTTTCTGATTTTGTTTGTTTTTATATTGATGTTCATTTTTGTATAATATTTGATTTCTCCCCTCAGGTGTAATAATCTTCATTAAACTCCCACCACTTCTGATTCTGAATGTAAGCCTATGTATCCATAGCTCTATGTGGAAGAATAAATATTTTATAAATCACAGCACACACATAGTTTAAATCTTTCTCCCATGTTATATATAAGCTGAGTATAAATCTATGTGAATTCAAGTTAGGAAAACATACATATAATGATTGAGAATATAATGAAGATGCTATCCCATAATCACGGACTTGGCTTGCTTCCAGACATAATCCCAGAAACTTTTTCTAAGGATGGTGACTGTTTTCACTGCCAACTGAAATCATTTTATATGGGGCTGGAAAAGAAATTGATTATAAGGCAAGAATAATGTGTTAATTCACAAGATCTTACAGTGTAAATGCTTATTGATTTTCATAGGGCTACCTTGCCATTAACTATGATTAGTGTTTTTGAATCCCACAAGTGTCACTGCATATAACCCATCCAGGTTGTGACAATAGCACTAACCTATTTACAAAAGCAAACATTCATTAGATGACAATGGAAGGATAAGAGGAGTAATGTCAACATTTGCTAATTTCCCTGCCTTCACAGCACATACCAGCTTCTTTTAGATCCATATCTAAAAGTGAGTAAATCCTCAATCATGAAACAGACCATTTTTATATAGTCAAACTATATAAAATGTCTCTGTCAATACCAAAACTTATTTAGAGTTGATCTAAATCAATGTGTTAAGTCACTGTGACTTTTTGAAATGTCAATTTTATTTAGACCAGTAGGGAAAAAAAAAAATGTGTAAGTGACAGAATTGGCATCAAGAGGATCTACTACATTCATGATGACTGCCTTTTCTTATACCACAACCCTGCTGGCTAAATCTCTTTACTGTCTGCATATCAAATAATTATGTAAACTCAGAAATCTACTAAATAATAACAGATAATATTCATGATGATATGGAGAAATACATCCTGAAGTCTTAATAAGTTGTACATGAATTCTTTATAATCTCACAATAAATAGTTGAGGTGAGTTACACAATTAACATAATTTGTACACAGGAAGTACTGGGTTTAAGGGAGATTTTATAAACCAGTAAATAATAGGTAAGTGATACAAAATCCCTATCATTTAAAGGGTGATACCAGGAAGGTCCTGGGTAACAAAGCAACTAACACATAATACCTTAGATATGTAGATGGCCATTGATTCTATGTTTCTTATTCTAGAAATAATACTCTCTCATTTACACAAGTTCTTCAGTGTGTATCAGTTTGGGATAAATATTAATGTCCAACATTATTAAAGGGTTAGCTCTTACTCAATGAGTATATTATATTTGACAGCTCAATTTTTTTTTTTTGATGTGGGCAATTCCAGTTCTTTGGCTGCTGTTTACAAACAGCACTAATAGAAACAAAAATGTAATTTTTTTCTTTGCTTCAATTCACTGAAGAAAATCATGGTCCCACACTTCCAAGAAGTTAAAAGTTAGCTTAATTATTGCTCAATATTCAAATTAACTGAAAACAAAAGCCCAGTAAGAAATAATTAGAAGAAAAATTAATCTGAAATTGAAAGTATCTGCAAACTAATAACAGAAACTACCTTGACTGATTCGGGACAGAATGATTTTGAGCTGGGGGTGGATGGAACACATAAAAAATTCACTTTAAAACTTTTTCTCAGCATCTTATTTGTATGCAGGGAAGGAAGTTTCTGAATAGCTCTTTCTGTCTTATAAGGACTTTTAAAAGTCATTTTTTTCTGATAGTCAGGCATTCACAACTATGATGTCTGAAAACCAAAAGTATATTTTACGAGTGAACAGCCCATTATTAGGCATTCTTCAAGGAAAAGGAAAGAAGTGACCATATTTGATACATAGTATGTAAAATAAATAATATGCAACTCTTCCTATGTACATGTGTCTCTATTCTAATCTCAGATTAGCACTGACAATTCTATCCATTCTTATATCCATTTAACAATTAAAAAGATGAAGAATTTTTTAAAAGATTTTTTTATTTACACAAGAACTAGGGTATAAGCCAGAGGTATGGGAGGTGAGAAAATTCACCAGAGACAGAGTGGAGAACAGAAGAAGTAGATCAACCGAAATACACTGCTGAGGGGAGCAGTGGGTGACTCAGGAGAGGTCTGCTGCGCCATGTGGGTAGCTCCCTGGACAGCCAGGGATCGAACTCTTGCTGCAGTGGCTGTGGATAGCTTCATAGGTTGCATCTTAACCCCTTGCACCACCAGGGAGGCCCAGATGAAGAATTTAAACCCAGGAAACTAAATTCCCTACTCTTTCACAATAGCAAAGAAAATTGAAAGTTTTTGGTAGAAAGCTGAATTAAATGTTTCTAAAGTTAATTCTGACTCTCAGAATCTATGAGTACCCAGTACATCAGGCTCAAATTGGAGAGTAATTATAATATAATCATATTGCCGCCACTACCTTCAGTGATTTCCCAGAGAAGTCAAATTATATGGTTGAACAGAGATGAAGGAAGTAGTTTTAGAAGTCCTCCGTGAGAATGTTTTGCATGCACACTTCAGAGATACTGCAGGTTTGGTTCCAGATCAACACAGTAAGGTGAATATTGTAAGAAAAAGGAGTCACATAATTGTTTTGGCTTCCAAGTGCATATAAAAGTTATGTCTACCACTATACTGTGGTATTTTTGTGTGAAATAGTGTTATTTCTAAAAAAATTGTATATACACTTAATTAAAAACAATTTCATTGTTAAAAAAAATACCATCATCTGAGCCTTCAGTGAGCTGTAATCTTTTTGCTAGTCTTGCCTGATTTCTTGGCTATTGACTGATCAGTGTGGTGATTGCTGAAGGTTGAGCTGGCTGTGACAATTTCTTTTTTTTTTTTTCTGGGACCCTCGCTGGCAGCCAGGGAACGAACTGGCACTGCAGAGGCTGCGGGCAGCCTCGCAGGCCAGCGCTCAACCGCTGCACCACCAGCGGAGCCCCTGTGACAATTTCTTGATCCAAGATAACAATGAAGTTTGCCATACAGACTGTCTCTTCCTTTCATGAAAGATTTCTCTGTAGCATGTGGGACTATTTCATAGCATTTTACCAAAAGAACCTTCAAAATTTGAGTCAGTCCTCTCAGACCCTTTATCAACTACATTTATGCAATATTCTAAATCTGCTGCTGCCACTTCAACAATATTCACAGCTTCTTAATCAGGTGTGGATTTCATCTCAGGAAACTACTTTCTTTTCTCATTCATAGTAGAAACTCATCATCATTAAAGTTTTATCATGAGATGGCAGCACTTCAGTAATATCTTTCAGGCTTTACTTCTAGTTCTCTTACTGTTTCCATTACATCTGAAGTTACTTCCTTCACTGAAGTTTTGAACCCCTCAAAGTCATCTGTGAGGGTAAGGTTCACTTTCTTCCAAACTCCAGTGAGTGTTAATATTCTGACCTCTTTGTTTGAATCACAAATGTCCTCAATAGCATTTAGAATGGTTAATTCTTTCCAGAAGGCCTTCAATTTACTCTGTTCAGATCCATCAGAGGAATCACTATCTGTGCCGGACAGAGCTTGGGAATATATTTCTTAAATCATAACACTTAAAAGCCAAAATTAGCCCTTGATCCATTGTCTGAAGAATGTGTGCTGTGTTATCAAGCATGGCAACAATATTAATCTCCTTGTGCATAGCTCAGGAGCACTGTCAATGAACAGTAATATATTGAAAGGATCTTTTCTTGAGCAGTAGATCTCAACAGTATGATTAAAATATTTAGTGGGCCATGAGGTAAACAAATATGCTGTCATCCAATTTTTTTTGTTCCATTTATAGAGTACTGGCAGAGTAGACTGAGTATAATTCTTAAGGGCCTTAGGGTTTCTGGAATGATCCATGAGACCCCTAACAAGAGTCAGAATGTTCTTTGAAGGTTTGAAGCCATTAACTTCTCCTCTCTAGCAATGAATATCCTAGAGAGCATCTTCTTTCAAGAAAAGGTGATTTCTACATTGAAAATCTGTGGATTATTATAGTCACCTTCAATAATTGTTTTACATCTATCTACTGGATTACTTACTGCAACTTCTGCATGGGTAGTTGCTGCTTCACCATGAATTTTTATGTGATGGAGATGTGGAAATGGCATCTTATCTACAACTTCAAGAGCCAAACTATGTTGGAGTCAAACTTTTTTTTTATTTTTCCAGCTTTCTCACTCCTCTCAGTCTTCACAGAAAGGAGGGCCTCCCCTGGTGGTACAGCGGTTGAGCACTGGGCTGTGAAGCTGTCCGCAGCCTCTGCAGCACCAGTTCAATCCCTGGCCACCAGCGAGGGTTCCACATGGCACGACAGACCTCACCTGCCACACCCGCTGCTCCCCTCAGCAGTGTACTTCATCAGTCTGCCTGTTATGTTCCCTGCTCTGGCTCTGGTGAGTTCTCTCACCCTCCCGCGCTTCTGACTGTACCCAGTGCTTATATAAATAAATAAAAAATAATCTTTAAAAAAATACCAAAAAATAAAGAAAGGAATATTTAGGGTTTGCTCTAGAAAAGACTTTGGTTCAAAGGAATGTTGTGACTGGTTTGATCTTCTACTTAGATCACTAAAACTTACTTCCTATCAGGCATAAGGCTGTTTCCCTTTCTTATCATTCATGTGTTCACTGGAGTAGCACTTTCAAGAACTTTTCCTATGAATTCCAGCTTGGCTAACTGGTACAAGACACCTAGTTTTCCAAATATCTCAGTTTTTAACATACCTTCCACACTAAGCTGAATCATTTCTAGTTTTTGGTATAAAGTGAGAGATTCTTAAATAGGTGGGTTTATTTCTGGGTCTTCTATTCAAAAGATATGGTATATATATATAAATTTTTGAGTGGATTTACTGAGTTTTATTTGTTGGGTGCCAGAATTCCATTTGATTTGCTATGACAAAGACACTTTTAGGAAATTGGAATCTTGTCCTTCATCTAAGGATGGTGCTTGGATTTAGAAAGCCATGGAGTTTGAATCCTGCCTTTATAGCTATGACCTTGGACAAATTCTTGTCTTCATTTGTCACCTGCCACAGATCCTATGAGAGAAATAAATGTGTATAGTTAAAGTGATTAGGGTGAGGGGCTGATAGAAAATATGTTGGTTAATCCAATGGATTTATCAAGATATCTGAGAGTCAGTTGTGGCACCGTAAAAATACCTTTATTTTTCCCTATGCATAACTCATCTGGGCATTTAGAAATATTGAATTAATTCAGGTCCCAATATTGTGATTCTTCAAGTCAGTCTATCAATATGAGGAAAGCTATAGACCCATCATTTGGTTCATTTCATTTGTCAGTTCCTGACACCTTCCTGCAGAATCTTTAGGCAGCAAAGTACAATAAAATGTGATGGTGTTTTAAAAATCAGATATTCTTTACAATATCAGGCCAGGGTCAATCCTGGACTTAAAATATTGAATTACATCAATCCTCTGTATTCTGACCTTCCTTTGGGATCAACACAGAAGGACTTCTACCAGAAAATAATATTTGCAAGTTGGAAATCACTCTATCCATTTTTTTTTAAAGGTCATATCAAGGAATCAGGAATTATTTATTTATTTATTTATTTTTTTATTTATTTATTTATTTAGTGAGACCCTTGCCCGCGGCCGGGGATTGAACTGGTGCTGCAGAGGCTGCGGGTAGCTTCGCAGCCCAGCGCTCAACTGCTGCCCCACCAGGGGAGGCCCTCACTCTATCCATTTTTGATCCTAGAATACTTTCATTGGTTGCAGCTCCGTTCTTCTTTTACATATATCTTTATGACCATAGATGTGTTCATCCTTGATTTCTAACTCTCTCACCAGTCCAACTTTTTTACTCATTGTTGAATATTCACTTTTGGTTTACACAGACACCTATACATCTAGAATGTAATATATTTGTTATGGTGCTGATGAGCAATGTCATTGATGAAATATTTTACATTGAAAGAGAAATAATGTAAATGGGGAAGAAAATATCAAAATTCAAAATGGTAGTCATTCATTCTTAGGTAAATTTTCTAAAACACATTCCCTTACTGTTTCCTTCTCTGTTACTTTTCCTGATACCAACATTACCTTTCACACGCCAGTGATAGAAAACTCGTCCCACTGAGAAGTAATACTGAAATAACTTGGACTCTTCCAATCTCACTGGTGCTGGGATAGAAGCTTAGCTTATGCAAGATGTTAAGAGGATAATATTTTGAGGATTAGTCAAGGCAAAATATAAGACCATGAAGACAGTAACATGCAACAAACTCACTGAGTGGTGTTTAGATATAGCAGCCTGAGGGAGGAAGGTCATGGCATCATGATAATGACCAGCAGAGGCTTATGGCAGAATGGGAGGACGGTAGGGGAACTCCAAGGGAGAGGGAGATGAAAAACAGAGCTCCTATGTACAGATGAGGTTGCATAATGTTGCAGTAGGGATTCTGTGTGAGAGAGCTATAAAGAGCAGAAATGATTTGGAGTCATATAATCACTAAGGCTCTACATCAACCACCAACAATGCTGAGATGAGGTATGCAAAGCAGAGAGACTCTTAAGTTGTTAATAATCTGCTTATCTGGGTGATTTAAGTCACCAGATATGTAGCTGCTTTCGAGCTAATGGATCTCAATATGTTGTGTAGTAGGGTCCAATATAGGAAGCCTCTCTTTGGCTCATTTATATAACAGATTCATGAAGAACCCAGCGGAATAGCAAAGGCTGAGATCAGGTTCCTAGACAATTAAGATTTGGAAGATCTTCTGTTTTTTTGCCATGTGATTTGTTTTTGAAGAACTGGTGTGTAAGCCAGATGTGCGGAGTGTGGAGGAGGTGGTAAAAGGATTCACCAGAGACAGAGTGAGAAGTAGAACAGGTGGATCTACTGAAATGCACACTAAGGGGAGCAGCGAGCAAGACAGGAGAGGTCTCCTGTGCCATGTGGGTTAGTTCCCTGGGAGGGATTGAATCAGGCAGTTTCAGTGGGCCATTGAGGTGATAGCACTGAGACTTTACCCCTAGGCCACCAGGGACACCCTGTCATGTACATTTTGAGGAAAAAAAGAGGGTGGTAGGATTTGGAGAAGGTTGGGGCTAGCATATTAATACTTATTAAATATTGGTGAAATGATGATTTTCTCAATAATGTTTGGGCACAATAACATGCTAATATCAATATTTTCAACTAATGACAGTCCCTAAAATATTCCTTAGTAAAATAATAACCCATATTCACCTAAGATTCCAAAGAACTAGAACTGCTAAAAGTATCTAGGAAGCAGTAACACAATAAATAATAAATGCTCTTAACTTGGCCTCATATATCAATTTAGATAAGTTTATCATCACTGTACATTAAACAACTTTTCTAGCAACCCAAATAAATTAATTTATCATTGTTATCAAATAAATGTCATTTTGGGGGGTTTTGTTTTAAACAATCTTCGAGCTGTTTATCAATACTGACTCGGGATGCCTTACATGTCTTTCTTGGTAAATTCTTGCCAATGATTCAGGGTAAACTTAATAGTTTCCTCTTCTGTAAAGTTTTCTACCAATGTCCTGGGAAAAATGAATAAA
Source organism: Talpa occidentalis (assembly GCF_014898055.3). NCBI lineage: Eukaryota > Metazoa > Chordata > Mammalia > Eulipotyphla > Talpidae > Talpa > Talpa occidentalis. The sequence goes on from NW_023601754.1 coordinate 31,587,599, forward strand.
GTGTCTTCATATGCTATAACATTTTGCTTAGAATATTTTATAAGATTTTCCTTCTTTATATTACAATGAGTTTATTATGTTTCCTGTGCTGTAAACTCCCCTCATCCCTTAAGTGTATGCATCTCATAACTTTGAATCTCTATGATCTACTATAGGGTCTGACACAGAGCTACTAAAGGTTTGCTAGATTAATAAAGTAAGTATAATTCATTTTGGAATATTTTAAAGCATTTAGTAACATATTAAAATATTTATACTAATGAACTTACTATGTGTTTATGCTAAAGTAGTAGATCATAACTGATTAAATGATTTACCAGTAATTATTTTATAAAAAGAATGTTCAAATTAGGAATACATTTCAAATAAATTCTTATAAATGTCATGAGATGAATTTCAAAATATATAAAATAGTCAGTATATTTCAAATAGGTCTGTGACTCACCTTTGATTCTCTGGGGAAGATAGAACTAATTGCCCAGAAAGTTCTGCCCCACAATTTTAGTGAGGGAGCTTCATTTTGTATGGCAGCAATAATTTTCCATGTCATGAAAAGCCAGTGTCATTGGAATTTACCCTTGAGAGAAAGCTGACGATTGTCAGAGTAATGGAAAAAGTCACTCAGGGGCATGTCTACTATAGCATGTTGCAGACCTGAGCACAGTACCTTCACCTACACACACTACTTCTAGATTTTCCTTTAATTTATGCCATCTGTTGGTCTGGATCCTGTGTTGATTTGTGCATCATTTTGGAAGGCAGAGGCAGAACACCTGCCTTCACAGATGTTTTAAGACTCAACCAGATGTCCAAATGTAAAGGGAATTGGCTAAATTTTGGGTGAATAAAAAATTACACGCAACAAAAATTTTCTATACACATATATGATCCCCAGGAAATGATTTATTAAAAATCTATAGACCTAATTAATTTTTAGACTAGCTATAACTATCCAGCTTTTAAAAAATATTGATTAACTTTCCAAATCATATTTTATTTATCTTGATAATAAATGTAGAACTTAAATATTAGAGAGTCTCATTTGGTAATGTATTTAATAGTAAATAAGTAGCATTTTGGAGAGTTTCTTATATGACAAGCAGGATTATATATCTGTCTGGGGGAAATACATGGTACCATGTTGCTGTTTATCTCTTCTTGACACTGGTAGACATGGCTAATCAATCATAGCACTCTGGACAGACACTACCAATTAATCATAATATATACACTTACATAAAAACTAATTGCTTCCCTGTATGAGTGTGCACATGTGTGTGTATAAATAAAAATTGACAAAATATTAACACTAATTCTTCTCATCACCATTCAAATGTCACCTACTTACAGAGATTTTCTTTGGTGAAACTATAAAGTAATCCCATTCCCAAGGAATTATGGAATATATATCATCAACTGACATGGCATTTATCATAATTTGGAATTGTTATGTTTATGCTTGCTGTCTATATTTTTCATAAGTTAAGCTATTAAACAGTACAGACCTTGTCCATCTTGAGAATAACCCATGTATTCCCAACATTGAACAATGAATATTTATATGTCTGGAGAAAATTTTATGAGATAACGACTAAGAAAAGGAACAAATATGAGATGTATTTGATTTACATCCATTAGTTCTTTTATCTAGAGAAAACTGTGTCCAAGATAAATAGAATGTGATTTATGTATGCGGTTTTAAATTTCTAGAAAATTTTAAAATTAAATCCATCAAAAAATTAAAAAGAAACAGAATCAATTTTAATACATTTTATATAGCTCAATATATCTAAAATATTGGCATTAATATTTAATTAATGTAAAATAACTAATGAGACATTTAGTATAGGTTTGTACTAGGTTATTGAAATCTGGTATGTATTTTATATTCACAGTACATCTCAATTTGGACTATCCATATTTAAAATGCTTCTTAATCATATTTGGTTTAGTGTCTACTGTCTTGGACAATGTGGATCTAGAATAGCAGGTTTGTGTGGAAGGTGGTGAAAATAAGACCAGATTGTAGGGTTATTTACATTTTGGAAAGTTTGAATGGCAGTGTGAGATCTTTTTGGAAACAAATAGGTAGGTGATATTTTAGACACAGGTGATAAGATAATTGGCAGCATGCTTAAGGAAAAGCAATATAATAGTAAAGTATGGAGATGGAAAAAATTGGAGATTAGTTGTCATTAAATAAATGATAAGTAATAAATATTTGAATACAAGCAGTGGCACAGACTGAGAAAGATAGGGCAGATAAATCAGACTAAGTAAATATTCTCAAGTAGGCATCTATTCAATAACTTGACAAAATCTTTATGATCATAATCTATTTTGTACCAATAAATATTTCCAGGTTTCATTTAGAATGATATGCTGTGATAATAACACTTAAGAATTATGAATTTTTTCACTCATAAAAGAGGGCTTCTTGAACCTTAAATTATACTCAACTGACAGCAAACCTGCTGAAAAGCAAATTGATGGATGAAATATGAGCATAACATTTAAAATAAAACTGCACCTCATTATATCAAACTTACTTGGAGGCTCAAAGTAGAAGTGTCTTTTGAGGCTAGATTTTTATGTTCAACAGAAGATGAAAGAGAATCTACATAAGTAGTGATTGCCACCCAAATTCTGCCCCCATTATTCCTGCTCATCTAAAGCCAACAAGCCCATAAAACTTAACCTCACACCTGGATTTCTCGCTGAGCGAACAGCATTTTCTTTGGATCCAAAATGTATCAGGCGTTATACTAGCAGATTATCTTGTGGAGACCTTCCAACTCATCTCTTTTTCCTTCAAACAGATATTGCATGTTCTTTCAATTTTTCCTATTTTACTAAAAAAATGAGTTAATGTATGCAAGAAACTTAAACTATAGTGTTTTATTTATTTTTGCAACAACCTTATAAAGTAAGCGCTATTGCTGTACCCATTTCCTGAAAATTAAAGTCGCTAATTAGCTTTCCCATGTCAGAATACATAAATAAGGAATAGGAATGCCATTGATCAGGCATTTTAGAAAAAATCCTATCAGGGACCTCCCTGGTGACCTAGGGGTTCTATCTCAGCGTTTTTGCTACTATGGCTTGAGTCTGATCCCCAGTCAGGGTGCTAACCCACATGGCCCACATGGCTAACTCTCCTGTCTCCCCCATTGTTCTCCTCCACAGTGTAATTCAGTAGATCTACCTGCTCTGCTCCTCACTCTGTCTCTGGTGAATCCTCTCACCCCCCCATCCCCTGCACCTCTGGTCTACACCGTAGTTCTTCTATACAACACACAATAAACAATCATATCAGATATCCTTTACTGCTATAATATTTGCACTTCTATTATTAATCTAATGTAAGTTCATCATCTTAAGGGCAATGCTCATGAATTTCAAAGAGGTAATCAAGAAAATGTGCACTGAGGACATTTATTTAGCATTTCCTGAAGAGGTCAACTTTATTCAGTAACTTCAAAAGCAGTATTTTAGACTAGGACATGGGAGGAAGGGAGATGGTCAATCATTGTAGAACAAATAGTGATTGAGGATGAAGTCCAGGAAGACCTCATTTTATTGTGCTTCAATTTATTGCACTTACAGATACTGCATTGTTTATAATATGAAGTTTCATGCCAACCCTGAGGCAAGCAAGTCTATTAGTGTCAGTTTTTCCATCAGCATGAGCTTACTCTTGCCTCTGTGTAAAATTTGGCTAACTTTCATCATTTTAATTATTTTATTATATCTGTTATGATGATTTGTTATCAGTGATATTCAATATTACTGTTGTAATTGTTTGAAGTATCCAAAAACTGCAACAATAGAAGATGGCGAACTTTTAGATAGATAGACAGATAGATAGATAGATAGATAGATAGATAGATAGATAGATAGATAGATACATACATACATACATACATACATACATACATAAATACATACATACATGCATATGGGAAGGTTTATTTTTTCTTTTCCTACTGGCCTATTTCACTGAGTATCTACTGGCCTATTTCACTGAGTATGATCCCTTCTAGCTCCATTCATGTTGCTGTGAATGATGTTAAGTTTACCTTTTTGATTGCTGAATAATATTCCTTTGTATATATATAGTTGTATATATATAGTTGTATATATATAGTTGTTTCATTCCCTGTTCTTTAGTGAAAATCACTCTGTTAAGCATCCTTGGAAAAAAGCATATCTATGCCATAAAGAAATGCATATACACATAAAAAGGAGGATGGAAGGAGGGGAAAAGGAAGAACAAGTCTAGAGTTGGGTATTTAATTTGAAAATGTGGGCAAATGTACCACGTTTGCATTTTATGTCTAGGGTTATTTACATTTTGGAAAGTTTGAATGGCAGTGTGAGATCTTTTTGGAAACAAATAGGTAGGTGATATTTTAGACACAGGTGATAAGATAATTGGCAGCATGCTTAAGGAAAAGCAATATAATAGTAAAGTATGGAGATGGAAAAAATTGGAGATTAGTTGTCATTAAATAAATGATAAGTAATAAATATAAACAGGAAAGGAGAAACAATTGCACAGACACAAGCAGGCAGGAAGAGCTGTGGCTGCTCCTTATAAAAGAAAAAAAAAATACTTATAGAAAGAAGAATATAGGGGAACCAAATAAGGGATCAGGAAAAAATAACAACAACAACAACAACAATAATAATAATAAACAAAATTAGCAGGCAGTCATATATCAGGGATATTCTGCAAGGGAGGGAGAAGAAAAGGAATCAAAATGAGAGAGAAGGGGGCCTCCCCGGTGGCGCAGCGGTTGAGCACTGGGTTGCAAAGCTGCCTGCAGCCTCTGCAGCACCGGTTTGATCCCCGGCTGCTCCCCAGCCACCGGAGGAGGGTCCCACATGGTGCGCAGACCTCTCCTGCCGCCCGCTGCTCCCCTCAGCAGTGTACTTCGGTCCTTCTGCCTGCTCTGCTCCCGGCCCTGGCTCTGGTGAATTCTCTCACCCTCCCTCGCTTCTGACTGTACCCAGTGCTTGTATGTATAAATAAATAAAAAAATCTTTAAAAAAAATGAGAGAGAAGAGCACATGGGACTATGGTGATGGTGCCCAAATGAACTGGTGGTGGGAATTTTATGGGGAACACACAATGATGTAAAATATATAAATAAAAAATAAAGCGAGAAGTTCACAGCTTTTCCTTTAACTTGAACATTTTGAAGTATTTGTAGGTTATCACTTGGCTTAATTTGAATATTGTTATATTTCACAATCTAGGGAGGCCCAAGAAGGAAAGAGACAGTGGACAACAATTATAGTTGATAGAAAAGTAAGAAGAGAAGATCATATTTGTGTACACAAGAATAAAGGCTACATTTTGATAATGCAACTGACTGCTCTCTTACATCCTCCCCAAAACACACATATGGCCACACATGCATGAATGCACACAGACATACAAAAACTTTTTTTTTGAAAGATTTATTTATGGATACAAGAACTGGGGTGTAGGCCAGAGGTGTGGGAGGTGAGAGATTCACCAGAGACAAAGTGGGGAACAGAATAGGCAGAATGACTGAAATACATTGCTGAGGGGAGCAGCGGGCAAGACAGGAGAGGTCTGCTGCACCGTGTGGTATCTCCTTGGCTGGCTGGGGATTGAATTCCTGCGACAGCAGCTGTGGATAGCTTCACAGTACTCTGCTTAATCCCTTTCGTCACCAGGGAGGCCCAAACATATAACAAATTTTGAACTTTGTCTAAGTAAACTCTTATTAGCAACTCTAATATTTTTTTGCCCATTTGTCATTAGATAGGGAAGATTAAAAAAGCAAGGGAGAGAAGTTGTCTACCTTTTAGAAATGGCAGCCAGAGGAGGGGGCAGAGAGAGCTTCTCTTAGAATCACCCACTGTATTTTAAACCTGAGTGAGGAGGCTCCAGAGTGTACAAGTGTCTAGTTAATGAAGTGATGGTATGCATCCAAGCTTGAAATTATGGGTCACTTTTGATTAAACATTGCTCACAGAAAATAAGTCCTGGCTTTCGGTCATACAGTCCCTGCTATAATATACAAGAATTTAAATGCCAGCACTTATTAAAATTATACTAAGCAATAGCTGAGAAGCATCTAGAGAATGAATTATTAAAAAAAAAAAAAGACGTACAATTCTCCTCAGGAATAATGAAAACTCCACTAATTGACAGGGTAATTGATTTAATTTATTTTAGTATTCCTGTTTGGGAGGATCAATACAATTTAGTGGAAATATCCCCACATTTAGAGTTCAAATATGATGTAAAATGGATCATATGTTAACTGTAATTTGGTACAAGTGTATCAACATCTCTGAGCCTCTATTTCCTCCTTCTAGAATGCGGGCTATTAAAGTACAGAGCTCTTAGGATTGCTGTATTAAATATGATAATTTATGTAAAAGACCTGAATCCCCTGCCTGGAATGCATCTGACACTGGGTATAACTTGTTCTCTGAGCTACTACCCCAGCACCTGCTATGCAGTGAGTACCCAATTGCTACTGTTATTACTATTTTAGTTATTTATGATTATTCATATTGTATTAATCTTTCTCTACTCTCATTCTATTGCTCTATTCAGGATCTGGAAAGGGGTTGAGGATTTTTTTTATAAATGTTATAATAAAGCCCCAAGAAGAAAATGCTTTTCCCTTGATTCATTTTGCTTTTTACATATTTTTATTGATTTTTATATTGAAATTCTCCTTTCAATATGTCTTAACCATAATCCTTGTTTATGAGACCCAGGACCCCAACATCTGGTAATAAGTTGCTTATTAAAAGGTGACATGATTTTTTATTAGAAAATCAAAATCAATAAATCATATTTTTGCCCTTTGCAGAGGTTAAATGAGCAAATCTTCTACAAAATCAGGTTTGGCCTGGTTATGAAGTTTACAATTTCAGCAGTAAAATGGTTTTCGTTTTTAGCCTTCAATTGTTAGTAAATGCTGGAAAGTTTTTATTGATCTCAATCCAGAGCTGACAAGATGGCACATCAGAACACTGGAAACAATGACGAGGGTAGCATCTTCTGCAAAGAAGTAAGAGTTGCCAGGTATAGGCAGAAAGTTCTGCCAGGATATTTCAAATCCAAGATTTTGGGGAGGGCTTCAAACCCCAATGTGGCATAAAGGACTGGGAACATTCTTTGGGAGGGGGAACGGTTTATTATTCTTCTCTGTAATACTCTCATCAATTTTTTTAAAATTTATTTATGCATACAAGAACTGGGGTACAGGCCAGAGGTATGACAAGTAAGAGGATTCACCAGAGACAGAGCGGGGAACCGAACAGATGGATTGACTGAAATACACTGCAGAGGAGAGTAGCAGGCAAGATAGGAGAGGTCTGCTGCACCATGTGGGTAGCTCCCTGGCTGGGCATGGAATTTATGCTTCAGAGGCTGGGGATAGTTTCACAGAGCTGTGCTTAACCCCTTGTGCCACCAGGGAGGCTCCTTTCATCAATTTAACATTCACAAAAAATTTATTGAATGTCTGCTTTGTCACAGACATGGTCTTAGTGTTATGTATAGGGGGTCATTATTTCTTTCCCTCATGGAGTTTGTAGTATACACGGGAGACATATAATTAATTTAAATTACAAACTACAATTAGACTATGAAGGGGAAAACCAGAAGCTGCAGGCTAGGCTTGGTTGCTGAGGTAGTAGCGGGATGCAAGCTTGATGCATGCTATTTCATGAATACATCCAATGATGAGTGACTCCCTTATCTACAGAAGTCAAGGAAAATATATTTTTCTCCTCTCCTCTCTTCTCCTCTCCTCCTTCTTCTTTCCTTTCTACTCCCTTTCTCTTCTGCTCTCTTTCCTTTACCCATCTATCCTTCCTCTCTCCCTCTCCCCTACCCCTCTCTCCTATCCTTGAGACCATTTAATGAAAAAGAGATTCATTAAGGTGCCACTAAATCTTATTTTAAAGAAGATGCCATCATAAATTTTGATTCATATTTCACTAACAAAGATATATAACACTTCTGAGTTGATAAAGGAAGAAAATTATTATATAAATCAGTTTATATTTGGACTAGAGAAATTTCATTTTCTTTGTAGTTAGGACAGTGAGAAGGGGCTTCATTCAGGGAGCAAGTATGACTCAGGTTTGAAGGATTAACTTGGTGATATATCTGAATACCTTCTAGGCGTCAATACAGTACCTTACAAGTTAAGTGTGACAAACCCAAAGTGTACTCTGATTAGTGGTGCATGGGATAAGCATAAGGATTGAAAGTACTAGCCTGGGGTGCCCAAAGACAAGAGTCAATTAGAACATCAGCTAGAGGTCGTATAATGCCAAGTTCTAAGTAGCAGGGATGGTGAGCAGCTGAGATAGGAACACCCCCCACACACATACACACACACTCCAAAAGGATTTAGAATTAGCAGATACTGGATTCAGGTCTCATCACAGTAATCATTGCATGAGTTTGAAAATTTTAGTTACTATTTATGAGTGTCTGTCTATTCATCTATAAAATAAAAATAACATCAATGACTCATATCGTCTTTGTTATGTTTCTTTGGTGCCTACTATGTGCATTCTTAATAGAGGCCTTTACTATTATTAGAAACATAACAAAATTATAATTTTTATTAATATTTTATTTTATATAATTCTTACATCATTTTTCATCTTTGTACAATGTATGTATTTTCATTATGGTTATATTCCCCATACAATTGCACCCCCCCCCCTTATTTTGACTCTAGTCCTTCCTCTCCCCACTCCTCCCTCCTCCCCTGCCCCCGTAGTGTATCTCTGGTTTATAGTTGCTTGTTGATTTTGATTTTTACTTTGTATTGATTAGTCTTTTTCCTGGTCTCTTATTTAAGTTTTCTAAATTCCTGCTCTGAGTGAGACACATGCAGTTTGCAGCAACATGGATGGAGCTAGAAGGGATCATGCTCAGTGAAATAAGTCAGAAAGAAAAAAGAAAAATAGCGGATGGTCTCACTCAAACTTATAACTTAATAAAATCATATACTATATTAACACTAGACAGATCACAAAGAATAGTAAAAGACAGTGCTTTGATTTTTTTTTTAATTACACATTTTTTTTAACATTAGTGGGATAAGTCTCTGTCATGAAGGCAAGGTCACTGTCCTTGCTCTATGTATCTATTTTTCCTCCTCTTCTCAAAAAATTTTATCTTAGTTAACAGAATAATATTAGGAAGGGCAATGAAAATGTTTTTAGTAACATGTAACTATTTAGACATTCATCGGACTATTTAGCCAAAGGATCTCGAAACCTTTGATGATCCTAGTTTGTATTCTTAGAATTGTGCATGGGTAATATTTTTCACTTTCTAGAGTGAGATAATTTGAGTAAAAGGCATATTTATTGTGCTGCAGTTGTCTCATGTAATTTGAAATTATTTGGCTCCATATTTTATTCCTGCTTAGCTGACATCAGCCTCTATATTTTAAATTCAGTCCTGGTCAATCCCCACAGGAGCTGATATTTTGCTTTTCATATAATACAAACAAGTCTAAATGGCAAGTGATTATCCCTGAAATAAAACATATATGCAATGGATTATGACGATTTTAGCATAGGTTGTTTTGGGTGACTCTTAAGGAAGATAGTATGTCCTGAATATCCACTGATCTCTTCAAGAGCAGGTGAAATATTTTATTCATAGATGGAACAATTTCCAAAACATCATTTTGGATATATATGCTTCTCATTACATCCCTCGTTTTCCTCTTCCCAGTCACATGAGACGATCATATGTCTGTAACTATGACACACCATGGGCATGATCTTACCAAGAGAAGGTGAGAGGTCATGACCTGAGCCTTTTCCAGGTAGAAGTATTTAGGAGCTACTGCTACTTGGACTAGGTAGTAAAACATAATGGAAAGCTGAACTCCCCACTCATATAAGATAATATGGACAAGAAATAAACACTTCTGGTTTTAAGTCACTGATATTTTAATGTCTATTGATATTGCATAATTTACCCTTAACTGAGAAGCATGGAGGCATTTCTTAAAGACTCTCTGAGATTTTAAAGACTCAGGAGGTATTAGAATAAGTTTCTCAACAATGAATACTTTTGAAGGGGCCACTGCCATATGGGTAAAAATACTGAAAATCTGTTAAAATAACACCAGTTAAAAAAAAATCATCCTGGCGCTGGGATCACTGCACCTTTCTGGATATTGAATTCACATTTGTCGAATGAAGGGATTTAACTTAATGATCTCTGAATTCCATTCCCTCTCCATGAACCCACTAATTCATTGCATACTTTATATTTGCAGCAGCATCTCCCAGTCCAGAGACACTAACATGTGTGAACAAGAGAAAAGGAAAATTTAAAAGTATATTTTACTTAAGGATTTAACATTTTGGCAGTATGTTGTCCTACTCTTGCATTAGCATGGAGAAATACATTTGACTATTCTCTGTAACACATGCCGTTATGTAATTTATAGAATTATTGGTATTTTTTTTCTTCTTTGCCCAATGGAAAAAAAAAAGAAGTTACTGGGCAAAAATTAATTATTTCCCTCAATAACTTATTTTTAATTACGGGGCATTTATATGAAACCTGTTGAGTCCTCCCTCTCATCATTAGCTTTCCACCACTCTTTCACCTACACACATCTAACCAACCAACCAAGTCCTGACATTTTGTCTATCTGAAAATCTCTGGTATCCTAGAATGTTTCCCCACATCTACTGGCAATACCTTAATCAAAGAAAACTTACTTGCTACATCACCCAACTGGTCATAATGGTACTTTTTGCTCCTTTGATACATTTTCTTTCAAGGCTATGTAGTTTATTATAATAATTTCAAGGCTATGTAGTTTATTATATGTAGTTTATTATAATAGGACCAATCTTTCTTGCCTCTTTACATTCATCTTGATTTTTTTATTTTTCCTTTGGACTTTTCTCCACCCACCCTTCTCAAATAATGGACAGATTCTCTTGACACTAACTCCAAAATTATTTTACTTTCATTTTCATAGTACTAAAGCAACTAACTACTTTATGATTTCTTGCTGGGTATACTGTGATTGGTGATCTTGTAATTATGTATCATGCTTATGCTCCCCATATTGATAATGATATCTTCATACAAGATTAAGCCCAGATAGAATTTGACAAAAAAGAAACTTAATGATCATGACCTGAGTTATTTCTCCCATCGCACCTCCTGCTGTGTGGCAATTTCACAATATGTGTTAGACCCACTGACTCAAGGGAATTTCCCTGTCTAGAAGATTTTAAACAATGGAAGCATTATTTCTTCAGTCTTTAATATTTTTTATCCAAATAGTCTCCTTGCTAACTCTAAAGGTCTTTCAGAACCTAGTCAGCAGGACATTACCACTGCTAGAAATGCTTTCTGAATTCTGTACATAGAATGTTTCTCATCTATTTTCCACAATACTCTACATTTTGTCAAGATTCACCAAAACTGAATTTTCATTATCAATTTGTTTATCTGTGTTTTCCCCTAGAGCTGAAGCCCCTTGAAGGCAAAGCTTGTTACATTCATTTTTAAATGTCAACAGCAAGTCTCTTTCCTGTCTGGAACTTACTCTTTACATTTGGAACAGGAACTTAATGGTGTTTGTTCCCAAGTACTTTGGGAGATGTGAAAACCAACCTAAGACAGAAGACATAAAATTGGCATATTAATAGTTAAATATTGCCTACGTGAAAGGGGATATGTTCCAATTCCTAGCATATGGTATACTTTGAATAAATGTCAGTTGTTAATAATGCAAATTGGAACCTAGGCAATATGTGTTACCTGAGTAATTCTGTCTCCATTCATTCAAATTCTATCAAGAATTAGATTTAGAAATCCCATAAAAAGGCAATGCATATTTTATTTTACAGAATCATCAGTAATAAAGCACTGTTCTGTTGACCTATTGAGGCAGTGATTATTTGAAATGCATAAGTTTCTGCTTGGTCTGCTCCTAAGTAGTACAGTGAAGACTGTGGATATGTGAATTCTTCTGCCTTTATGCTACATAGCTCATCTTGCATTCATCCATCCATCCATTCATTCATTTACCATTTACTGTGTAATAACAATAGACAGGAAACTGAGGAAATTGGAAACTGCCTTTCCTATAAAGAATATCGCTGATTATCTGAGGACATAGGTTGAAAAACAAAAAATAAATCAAAAATCCTCCATAGGTAAGAAGACTCCAAGATGGAAATCACTGGATGGGATGGTGGAGTAAAGGAGAATGGTTGTTAAAGCATTATAGCAGGAAAGTAAAGCCAAGTTTTGCAGAGGGAAAGCTGGCTACTTGGGTCCTAAAAAGTTATTAGGGAGTCATAGAATGGTTTTGTTTGAACACAGGGACAGGTATTCCAGAGATGTAACAAAGTAAATTGTCTGAAATATTTAGCAGTTAGGCAAATATATACATTTGCTAAAACCTGTACTTAGTATCTATAAGGAATTGTTATGTGGCCAGACATATAAAGAGCTTCTGGTGCTCCTCTAAGGTGGTCACCTTTTGTAAGCAAAGTAATGGTGTAGCAGATCTCCCAGCAGAATTATATAAGCAAGCAAATTCTTAGGTTACTTAGTGAGAGTAGGAAGGACATCTGTGGATCTGAAGCAGATAAAGAACATATCCTGCAGCTAAAGAACATAACAGAAATCAAGGCCCTAGATAAACTTCCAGTAATGATTTTAGTATAATAGTTTTGTTTCTTTTAATACAAAATAAGTTTTTATGTATTTTTATGAAGGGATAATTTTACAGGCGAAATCCTTAAAAAAAAAAAAAGTTTGGGGCCTCCCCTGGTGGTGCAGCGGTTGAGCGCTGGGCTGTGAGGCTGCACACAGCCTCTGCAGCACCAGTTCGATCCCTGGCCTCCGGGCAAGGGTCCCACATGGCGCGCAGGCCTCTCCTGCCACCCGCTGCTCCCCTCAGCAGTGTGCTTCGGTCCTTCTGCCTGCTCTGCTCCCTGCTCTGGCTCTGGTGAATTCTCTCACCCTCCTGCGCTTCTGACTGTACCCAGTGCTTCTATAAATAAATAAATAAATAAATATTTAAAAAAAATGTTTATTGGGTTAATGTTGATTTATAGCTCTGTATATGTTCAAGTGTATAGGTTCACACTGCTGTGTCCATCAAAGCACCGATAATCCTACCTCATAGCCTTTGAGTTCCATATTTATTTGCTCCCTGATCCCATCCTCCTCTTCTGACAACCTCAGTTATGCAGTTAGGTATTTTTTTTTTTCTTTCAAAAAAGTATTTATTTTTGTGTAGAAGAACTGGGGCATAGGCATAGGGCAGAGCACTGAGAGGATTCACCAGAGAAAGAGTGGTGGAGCAGAGCAGGTGGATCTAATGGAATACACTGCTGCGGTGAGCAGCCAGCAAGACAGGACAGGTCTTATGACTGGGATTTGTCAGTGTTTCATCTTTCATGCCAACTCTGATCATTTGGTACTAGTTGCCTGTATCACTCTGTTAAGAAGGATTCTGATGTTCTATCAAGGCTCCAGAAAAACTGATTGCATAATGTATGTTGTGGCCAGTGTGAGTATAATGGTGACAGAGGGAATCATATATTTGATATGTTTCCCATCTATATTGATAAAATAAAACAGAGATGACCATGTTTTAGTCATGAGCTGGGCATTCCAGAATTCTAACAGTTTATTCCTTTACTCTGTATCCTGCCTTCACTTTAATAATACATGTCTAATTACCTCCCAGAACAGTTAAATCTCTGAATAATATACCTTGAAAATCACTACTCTTGTTAAAAAATGTACTTATTTTACAGTGAGGAGAAATATTTTCTGATGGTTGAGCTGTAGTGTCTTTTGTAGAATGTACTCAAAACTAGGGCTAATGCATTGATTTGTTTTATCATTATTTTGCAATAACAAAGGATACAAGGTGAAGAATTCTCATCTCAATAGTCTTAAGAACACAGCTTCAAACTAATGAAATACCTTGAGATTTGTAATTGGTTTAGATATCCCTACTCCATCTTAGGTGAATAATATCATTTAAATATTTTCGGTAATTTTCCTTTAACAGGCTTTTAAACGTAATGTTTCTGCCTTGCTTCAGGACAACATCTTTTAATTGCTCTAAATCATCAGTGATGTCTGTAGCACTTTCACTGAACATGGATTGATTTCAATTAACTTTCTCACGCTTTTGCATAAAAGCAGTCTTTTTCAATTTGCCTAATCGGATCACACAACCTCTTAGAGCTGAGAAATGACAGTTTTTAAAGGGTTGAGAAAGGAGACATAATCAAGGTTGTTTATTTCCTAATGTCTCCTTCTGGAATTTTCAGTTGTGCTTAATCACATAAGACCACTGGCTCAGAAGATGGGTTAGAGAGTTGACATACACTATCCCATCATTAGAGCCCCTGGAATTCCCCAGATATAAATTTTAACCACACAGAATAACCCAAGAGAATGTGTTTAAATTTTGTTCAGACATCTCCACCACAATTAAGATACTGTCCCTTTTCCATTTTCATCTGAGTGGTCATCTATATTGCAGGGAATAGATAGAAATATGCTGGGGCTTTTATGCAGAATGACTCCATTATAGTTGAGAGCTAAGAGATTTGAGAAGAAAACAGTGGAGAGTAATTATGAAAAGTTAAGGAAGGAAATAAGAAGAACCAGATCCTTGAAGGACAGAGGAACTAAAATAACAGAATTCCAGGAGGGAGAAGGCAGATGGTGAAGGATCTAAAAAGTGAATTGAAAAGAAATAGAAAATGTAAATTGAACAAGGCTGAAGGAAGCTAATCTTTACTGCCATAGCCAATAAATCCAAGCAAATAAGTTGAAAAATTACTAACAATTTAGGGGAAATTCATTCAGATAAATAGTTACAAAATTAGTGGAAGGGGGATCATTTTCTTAAACTAAAAAAATAATAATAATATAAAGGAAATAAATACACCCTATTAAGTCTTCCATGAAAATATAGTAACAACCATGATTTATCTTTAAAAAGGTGCAAGATCAATATTATGATAAAAGGGACACTTGGATATACAAAAAGACATTTATTATTTTGAAACAAGAGATCAATTATCCTTAAATTTATCTAGAAATTTGACACAATTACAAAATAAGTTTGTAGCAGGACTTGATACTTAGAAGTAAATTAGGTAATTCTAAATCATAAGCATATTAGAATATGTGAAACTTAAAAAAATATGGGGGGAAACTCACATCAGAATATAATACAATTAAAAATTATCTATGTGCTTGTTATGTATGCCAGTTAACTTTCATATTTAAATATGCTTAACGGGCCTCCCCGGTGGCGCAGCGGTTGAGCGCTGGGTTGCGAAACTGCGCGCAGCCTCTGCGGCGCCGGTTCGATCCCCGGCTGCTCCCCGGCCACCGGAGGAGGGTCCCACATGGCGTGCAGACCTCTCCTGCCACCCGCTGCTCCCCTCAGCAGTGTACTTCGGTCCTTCTGCCTGCTCTGCTCCCCGCTCTGGCTCTGGTGAATTCTCTCACCCTCCCGCGCTTCTGACTGTACCCAGTGCATGTATAAACAAAACAAACAAACAAACCAGCAAACAAATAAATAAAAGCATGCCTCTATTAAAAAAAAAAAATAAAAAAAAATAAATATGTTTAACTACATTATATCATACAGTAATATATATATATGATGAAATATTCTATATGTCTACACATAAATTCCAGATGGATGATGGATCTAATTTTAAATAAAAATAAAAGTATTTGTAAAATAATTATAAATTATGCTCCATAATAAAAATGAAAACTTTCTAAAAAACTTTCTTAAATAAGAAACACATCCTTAACATCACTCCCAGTTCACATCTTAAAAAGTGAACATTTCTTTTTTTTAAAAAAAGATTTATTTGTTTATTTATACAAGCACTGGGTACAGTCAGAAGCACAGGAGGGTGACAGAATTCACCAGAGTCAGAGCAGGGAATAGAACAGGCAGACTGATGAAATACACTGCTGAGGGGAGCAGGGGGCGCGGCAGGAGAGGTCTGTCGTGCCATATGGGACCCTCGCCCAGCAGCCAGGGATGGAAACGGCGCTGCAGAGGCTACAGGCAGCTTCACAGCCCAGCGCTCAACCGCTGCGCCACCAGGGGAGGCCCAAAAGTGAACACTTCTTTCAAAGAGAAAACAATAATCATTGATATTAACTTGATGGACATAGCAATCCCACTTACAGAAATTATTCCACATATCTACTCTGCTCTGCAGAAATACGTACTCATAACCCCATACAGATCGTTGAATTCTGATTTTCTATATAGGCAAGAATCTATATTCATTTGCTAGGATGCTTTAACAAAATATCACAGTCTAAGTAGCTCAAATGACCGAAGTTTATTTTCTTCAAGTTGTAGATTCTAGGAACCCAAGATCAAGGTATGGAAAAGTTTGGTTTCTTATGAGGCCTATCCCCTAGGTTTGCAGGTGGCTGCCAAATTGCTTTGTCCTTATTTGTTCTTTTCTCTTATGTGATTTTTATACAAGAGCTGGGGTACAGGCCAGAGGCGTAGGAGGGTGAGAGGATTCACCAGAGACAGAGCTGGGAGCAGAACAGGCAGATGGACCGAAATACACTGCTGAGGGGAGCAGCAGGCGGAACAGGAGAGATCTGCTGCTCCATGTGGGAATCTCCCTAGCCTGCCGGGAATCAAACCCGCGTTGCAGAGGCTGCAGACAACTTCACAGCGCTGTGCTCAACCGCTGCACCACTGGGGAGGCCCCAAAGTTCCTCTTCTTACAAGGACAAAGCTTCAGGTTAGATTAGGAGTCTCGCAAATGGCTTCATTTTAATATGCTCACACTTTTATACCCTTGACTTCATATAGGATCACCTAAGGTATGGGCCTCCCTGGTGGCACAAGGAGTTAAGCGCAGCACTGTGAAGCTATCAGCTGTCACTGCAGCACAAGTTAGATCCCTGGCCAGCCAGGGAGCAACCCACATGGCACAGCAGACCTCTCCCGTCTCGCCCACTGCGCCCCTCAGCAGTGTATTTCAGTAGATCTGCCTGTTCTGTTCCCCACTCTGTCTCTGGTGAATCCTCTCGCCAACCTCCACACCTCTGGTCTGTACCCCAGTTCTTGTATGCATAAATAAATCTTTTTTAAAAAAAGGAAAACAAAACTTATAAAACTAAAATATGCTAATGTACTAAAATGACAAGGATAAAGGACTGATAATAGCATTCACTTGTAGAAACAGGCACATCTGTTGGCTTAGGTATGGCAGGGGAGACTATTCTGTATTCAATTTTTTTTTCAAATATATGTATTCTTTTAAAAATGGAGGAAGGATAAAAATGCTTGGGTGGACTGATTTTAAGACTTGCAGCCTGTGCAAAAATTGATGGTGATGCCCTTAACTAAGAAAATGAATGCCAATATAAAAAAATAATAAAATGAATAAATGTGTGGAAGTCAGCAGCCACAACACTCAAGCTTTTCTTCCTAAAGACCTTTGCAATGATATTGTTATAGTGTCAGCCTTCTGGTATTTCAAGTAATTAAATCCTCTTCAGTAAGGTCATGCCCATGTAATATTGAACTCCATAGTAACGTCAGTCCTATTATACTGAGCCGCCAATGTGTTACTTCACTTGTGAGACCATATTCCGCTAGACTACACTACAGACACATTAAAATATGAGTGGAATATTAAATTGACCATCCACTACAGAATATGTCATCTGTCTCCATTATAATGCAGTGTGGCTTTCTTGAGGGGCCAGGAAAACTTTTTGGTATTGTTAGTAAGTTTCCGCTGTCTCTTTGATGTCTGTAGATATTTAATTTAATTATCAGGGCTGAATGAACTTGGTGCAGCTGAGTGATAGCTAACTACTCTGTGGAACTGGAATAGTCCACAAACAAATTAGTTCTCCAGATGTGGAGACTTATAAATAACCATACCAGTGATGTCTGTGGTTATAAAGGGAAGACAGCATTGTGAGCAATAACTGAATATTTTCTGAAATGATGTGAAGGATATTTGTATGCAGAGAACAGTTTCATTTCCTGTTTTGTGTTTAGAGGAATATCCCTCAAATTATTTTCTAATTTTAACCTACTCTCAAGTCAGTCACTAATTCAGAACTTTATCTGCCGTCTATCTCTTACATAAATCTGTGTCCATATCCAATCTACTGCCAGTGTCCTTGTTCAGTTTCCTAACCACCATTCTTTTCCAGATTCATCCACTGAAATCCTGGCAAAAGACAAAAATGTACAATTAACAGAACCAATCAGGTAATTCCTTTGCTTAACAGTTTTCTGAGGTTTCTTCTCCTCTCCTCTCAATTCCCATGATAATTATAGTACACACTGCATAATCTAGTCCATATCTCCCTCTTCATTACACCCCTACTTTTCCTCCTACAAACTGCAGCAATGCTGAAATATTCTCCATGTCCTGCACTTAGTGCAAGTGTTTCGCATTCCCTCCCATAATGACTAGGTGTTTATTCATCTGTTTTTATCTTTTAAAGTTTTACTACAAAAATTAAAATTCCTGGATGCTCCCTGGTGGCACAGGAGTGAAAGACAGGGCTGTCAAGCTGTTCACAGCCACTGCAACACAAGTTCAATCCCTAGCCAGGGAGCAACCCACATGGCACAGCAGACCTCTCCTGTCTTGCCCACTGCTTCCCTCAGCAGTGTATTTTAGTACATGTGGTCTGTTCTGCTCCCCACTCTGTCTCTGGTGAATCTTCTCATTCCCCACACCTGTGGTTTGTACTCCAGTTCTTGTATGCACAAATAAATCTTTAAAAAAATAAAATTCCCAACCATTAATAATTTAAGTTAGATAATAGTTACTTTAATGGGAGGAACCCTATATACAACAGAAGAGTAGGTCTAGTTGTGTTAGTATAATATACTGTTAACAACCTACCTAATGTCACTTCTTTTGATGCTGCATAGTTGCTGATGTGGCTGGCATTCCAGCTTTGGAATACAGGGAATAATTAATACAAAATTAATACAAAAATTAATTAATATAATTATTAATACAATAATTTATACAAATTAATTATTCCATTAATTTTGAACATAATATTCTGGTAGGTTATATGTTAGAATCTCATTAATCTTAAAAAAATGAATCTCATTAATGGTTTCTGCAGATCTGCAAAGATTTTTGAAATAAAAATGATATTTTCTGCATATTTATTAGCAATTCATAGGATACCATAGTAATTCCATCAATGTCAAGCATGGAGTAGATGAGTCAACTGTGGACTGGAGACAGTGAGGATTTCCTACACATAATTGGTTGCTGCAACTTTCTTCATCATTTGTCATTGCATGTGGTCATGGGAATAAATAAGGTGATAACATCACTAGAGTTAGATAGTATATAGATATAGAGATAAAAATAGATATATCAGAAATACATGACAAAAAAAATAAAAGATCTACTATGGACATGTCTTTCTCATCTCTATCTCTGTTCTCTATACTGTGGGGCTGACTGAAAGAGTCCCAAGTGGTATTTGGACTAAAAATAACAGTATTCCTGATTACAAATTGAGAGTGTACAGGTCACAGAGACATTTAGAGTGACAAATGTCAAACACATTTGTACAGACATCTGTGAGACAGAGGTTTGAAGCTGGACTTCAAAGAATACCAAATGGTTCAGAGCTCCCTAATTCTTCTTGATTATCTGTATGCTATTCTTCCTGTGTAGAACAGCCATTTCTATTTGGATCATTAGCACATTTCCAGTAAACCTTTAAGTATCAGTTGAACTGCATATTCTTTATAGTCTCCATTCTCTGACAAGATACTCTATTACCTACTATATTATAGCAGCCAGGGTATCTACTATGTTCTGACTTGATTAAAAAAATATATATTTTTTAATATTTAAAGGTCTATTAGGGAAGGGATAAAATAGTTAAAGACACTTGCATAGACACAAGCAGGCAGAAGAGCTGCCCCAGAACGGACAGGTTTGCTAAGAGAAGCCTGCATGGCTGCAGGCAGGCAGCCTTGAGAAGAGCTGACGGAGGTCAGTGAAGAGAAGTTCCAGCATTGTACGGGTCACAGGCAGCCAGAAAGCTGCTGCCCTGCAGAGGGAGAGAGTTGGTGAAAACAGGCACCTACATAGTCACAGGTGGGCAGTGGGAGTGCTGCCCAATAAAGCATCTTAATACTTACAAGTCATCTTAAATATCTGAAGGGTCTTGCAGTTTCCTAGCATATAGTAGCTGCATAATGCTCACAAAGATGAAATTCTAGAACTAATCACTAAATATACAAGTGAAGGAATGAATTAAATGAAGATGAATGAAAACAATTTTTCCTATTTTCACATTATAAGCGGAGAAAATTAACATAAGTAAATATCAATATTTAGTAAGTACGTGAGGGTAATTGTGGTCCAAGAATATCTACCTAATCAATATTTAATTATTCAGAAATACAGGCTATACTGCTTAAAATAGATAAACCAAGCATAAGCAATGTACAGAAAGACTAACCAACACATTCTCCTAAAGTCAGTCTCCAGGTGTTCATGGACAAAACTTTCCTGAACTTACTTCAAAATATGCTCTAGAACAGTGAACAGTGCCTAGGCACATGGACAACACATGAGCAAATGACATAGCTTATAGATTTTTATACTGGGGAGGCTAACTCTATTTCTACATAAAAGGAAAGGACAATGTGTGAAGTCAGGTTCATTGGCAGGTCTCTCTTGGATGCTGCCTCAACCAGGTATTACAGACTTTTGCATTGGAGCCTCACAACCAGAGAGTGATGAAAAGTGAAAAAAAAAAAAAAAAAAGAGCTTGAGAAGAAACGTAAGTCAAACAATTTATTTCTGGAATGTGGTTTTGTGAATTTCCTACTAACGGCTGTATATCTTTACTTTCTCTGCAGGGCATCCCATAGGTTTAAAAATAGTTTTAAAATAAAGTAGAGGGCCTCCCCGGTGGCGCAGTGGTTGAGCGCTGGGTTGCGAAGCTGCCTGCGGCCTCTGCTGCGCCTGTTCGATCCCCGGCTGCTCCTGGCCACCGGAGGAGGGTCCCACATGGCGTGCAGACCTCTCCTACAACCCGCTGCTCCCCTCAGCAGTGTACTTCAGTCCTTCTGCCTGCTCTGCTTCCCACTCTGGCTCTGGTGAATTCTCTCACCCTCCCACGCTTCTGACTGTACCCAGTGCTTGTATAAATAAATAATCTTAAAAAAAAATAAAATAGAGTAGATGGAGAGGCGTGGCAGAGAAGTTTTAGTGTTAACTAAACCACTGACAGATTTCCTCCTTTGAAAAGTCTTTTCATCCCATTAAAACCCATTAACCTCACCTGGAAAAAAGCTGTGCGTAATCCAACTATATTTTAACAAATGATAAATGATAGTGATAACTAATACCTATTTCATATTTCCTACATTACAAGGATTGAACAAAGAATTTTACATTCATTACTCAAAATGATTCTTAGTACAACCTTTTGAATCAGGTGCTTGTTCAGTAAGCCTATTTCATAGATGAATAAACTGATATAAATGGTAGCACTGGCATTTTGGCTAAAGAATTTTAACTTTGGAGTCCACATCTCTCTTCAGAAACACTCCCTCCTCACCAACATGTATTATCCATATATTCTTTCTTAAATCAATCTTGTTCAGTTATTCTGATTAAGTCCATATAAACATTATAGTTTCCATTCTTTGTCTTAAATTTTACTGGCAAGGGTATAGAGAAAAACAAGTGCTGGCAAGGGTGTAGAGAAAAAGGAACCCTCTTACACTGTTGGTAGAAAAGTAAACTGGTCCATCCCCAATGGAAAGTAGTATGGAGGTTTCTCAAAAGACTATAAAAATGCATTTGCCCTTTGACCCAGCAATTCCACTGCTATTTACCCAAAGAACACAAACACACTAATCCAAAGGGAAAACTGCACTCCTATGTTTATTGCAGCAGTATGTACCATAGCCAAACTATGGAGACAACCAACATGCCTGCCTTTCCCTCTCCCTCTCTCTCTGTGTATAATACATATGATATATATACAGATATAGATATATAGATATACAATGGAATACTACAAAGCAACCAAACTAGGTAAACTCATGTGACTTGCAGCAACATGGGTGGAATTGGAAGATATTATGCTAAGTGAAATTAGCCAGAAGGAGATCGATGATACTGGATCTTGCCACTTACATATGGAATATGGAGAACCCAAACAACGGGTCAAAGACAAACATTCAAACCAACTCTTGGAAACCGACCATAGATCTAAGGCATCCAGAAGGAGAGTGGGAGGTGGAAGGGGAAAGTGCATTATGTACTATGGTAGGACCATGGGTACACTGGGAGTGGGAGTACTATGATGACTACAACTGAGGGGGGAATCCTATACTGTCAAAAGAATAACAAGAACATAAAACAAGGATACTTTAACAAAGGAAAAAGAAACATGCTTTTTTAAGAGGATTGTTGGCAAATCTATCACATTCTTTCTAGGTATGTTCATAAATCCCGAGAACATCTATTTTTAGCTAAACTGAGAATTTATATAAGATATTAATATTATCAAATAAGATAAATATAAGAGCAACTAAATATTTTTGCAAGTGGAAAAAAATTTTTAAAGACTAAAATTTTTCAAAGATTATATATTATGCAAAAGTGTGTAATTAGCTATCAGTGCCATGTAGAACACTATGTTTACAGTATTTAACATAAAGACAGACAGACAGAGGGGATCAGTCTGGATCAAAGGTTTTTCCAAAAGGGTGTTTCTTATTCAAGACTATCATTGAGCCAAAAATTTCAAATACAGCTTTCTGGATTAGAAAGAAAACTATTTAAATCAAGTGAAAATGGTCCACTCTGGCTATCTGGACCAATTTGTTTGGCATTCAGAAGACAAGGAACACGATGGTGCAAGTGCTTGGAAGCCAAACCTTTGAGGAATTGTCAGAGGAAGGAAGAGTTCCTACCTTCTATCAGAAGGTAGAGGTGTTAAAGCAGAGGCTGGAAAACAACAGAGATAGAAATATGGGTGTTTGTGCACTGAATGATAATTGTGTCAGAGCCAGGGTTTCTTGATTGGTATTACTGTCGTGTGGGGCAAAAAAATTCTTTGTTATGTGGGGACTCTCCTGCATATTTTAGGATGTTTAGCAGCAAACCTATTCTACCCAACAGATGCCAATAGCAGCGCTCGACCCCCAGCTGGGACAACTCATTGCCAAATTTCCCTACATGGCACAGTCTCTTATAAAGCCTGCCAATTCAGAGGCTCTGAGTTTGTGATTCCTCTCTATTTCCAAAGCGACATGTATCAATATGTCAAATTTGATATGATGTGCAGAATTTGTTTCAAACAAAAAAGTGGGCTTTCTATACTATTCTCTCCTTTTGTGTTTTCCAAAAAAATCTTCCACAATGAAACCTGGCATTCATTTTTGATCCATTTGTAAAACTAAGTCTCAACAACTGGGAAATTATTGATTCAGAACAGAATGTACTTTGTGTAATCCTTAACAAAGTAACACTAATATAATTAGCAATAAAAAATGGGATGTGGGCAAAAAGTTTCAGAGTGCTAATTATCTTATTTGCATAAGAGGCAATCAATCTGCACTGCCTTAAACATGTAGGGAAAATAATGCCTCTAACCTCTTAATGATTTAAATAATGTATTTCTTAATTTCTTAGGGCTCTTTTAATAAATTATATTCCCTGATGTGCAAAAAATTCTTGAGGTTAGCAATTCTTTTTAAAGCTATTCTTCAGATTCTTGTTTTCTCTTAAATTCTGTTAACAAATGAACTACATTTATTTAAAATATCAATAGTAGTTGAAATAATCTGTTTACAAATAACTCGAGTCATCTTTGCATCCAGTTATCATTCATCTGTCCATTCATCCATTCATCTTCCTATTGGTAAATATGGACAGAAAGAAGTCTATTTAATGACTAATTTGTGCGGCCATCATTCCTACCATCAAGTTCGAATACTAGTAACTGTTGGGTTATAGTATTTGGTGCTGTGTTGCATTCCTCCTTCTGCTTTATATACTACTGGAAATGTTAAATGACTATAAATTATCTTAATAATATTACAATCATTATGCGTTAAATGGAAAATACATCACACAGATGAAAACTATAGTTTATATAGTCTCTTGAGAATGTGGACCACAGATGTTATCTTTTGTCAAGTAAGGGAAAAATAGTATTTTTTAAATAAGAGCTACAGATATTGCTCCTAAGTAGAACTAAAATATTTAAATAAAATAGGAATTTTAAGCATTTGGTAGATCTCCCACAATGTCCAGCATAGACCTGTATTTTGCACAAAGCCACATAAATACAACCATGTACCATTTAATGATGGGGTTATGTTCTGGGTAATGTGTGCTCATGCAATTTTGTCATAGTGTAAATTCAGAGTGTACCTACATAAACCTAGATAGTCTAGTAAACATTTGTGCTACATATAAGGGATGGCCATCGTATAGGTGATCCTTTATTGACAGAAACGTCCGTTATGTGGTGCACGACTGTATATTAAAAAACACACTTACACAACTTACATTCCTCTCTCTTAGCCTGGGCTCCTAAATGCCTTATTTCATATCAAATAAAAATCCAGAAACACACTTAGGTGTCCATTTTCTCCCTTAAGTTTCAATTCCATACAGTCTAAGCTTTGCAACTTTTTTTTTAATTAATAAATTTTATTTTTATATTCCCCATACAATTGCAATCCCCCCATTCTGACGCCAATCCCTCCCCTCCCGCCCCCCACCCCCCAAAAAGTGTCTCTGGTTCATAGTTTTTTGTTGATTTTGATTTTCACTTTCTTATAGTTATTCATTTTCCTGGTCCCTTATTTAAGTTTTCTAGATTCCCGCTATGAGTGAGACCATCTGGTATTTTTCTTGATATACACATCTTATCTTGCATCATTTAGGTTTGATTTTGGGGATGCATTTTTTTATTTCCTGATTTTGAAGGAGTTTCATAGCTAATGATAGAAAATAATATTAAACCTATTTAAGTATCAGACTATTGTATTATAGGGCTGACATTTTAAATGTAACAGGCTATTGCCAATCCCTTGATGGTGGGTGTTTTGCACTTAGAAATAACACAACTCAGTGAATAGGAGAGTATATAAGCACATAAATAGATGCGCATTTTATGTATTATGTATGCTCTGTCTCAAAGCCAGAGTGATTTCAGGACACTTCTGTGTCCAGCTGATAGGCACAAAACAAAGGTATACTAATTTTAGATATCGCCTGCTTTAG
The DNA here is from genome assembly GCF_014898055.3 of Talpa occidentalis. Classification (NCBI taxonomy): domain Eukaryota; kingdom Metazoa; phylum Chordata; class Mammalia; order Eulipotyphla; family Talpidae; genus Talpa; species Talpa occidentalis. The sequence goes on from NW_023601754.1 coordinate 31,612,964, forward strand.
GATTTATCTTTACATCCAGTTTCAGTGTAAATCATTTAAGCTCTGGTCATGTGAGAAATAATATGTGTGGGGTGGAATTCTCTAGGAATATATTTATTTAATCATTAGATAAAAAAGACTATTTTTAGTTGAAGGGATGGTAATAAAACTTAATTCATATTATTTTTTTCATTTTGTCATGCCATTTGATATAGATCTGACAGAGACTTCAAGATGCATGGCATTTGTTGGCTTCCTCCTATCAGTTCAATTGAAACCAAGTTTACATTTATTCCCATTTCCTCTGGACATTTCAGTTGACTTTTGTTTAATGGAAGCAATGTATTCCAACTTTCCCACTTCCATATTTCACAGTTCATTTTGATTGTGTATAAACAAAAGAAGATAATAAACATACAATCAGGCTTTACAGGATATTGGAGCAGAGATGAATGCAATGGAAGAAAATCTTTCTTAAAAAAGTTGTTTTCTCTGCAAAGGAAGAGTTGTGTTAGTCAAAGGTTTATTCTTGTGTCATAGATAAGGAAACAGTGATATTCCAGGGGCAATTGTGGCATTATGGTTCCTCCTATTAAGGAATTACCATGTTAGAGCAATTTACTTTTGAAAATGAGTTACTTTGTGCATAAGCTAGAAAAAGAAATAAAAAACAAACCAAATCTCTTTTGTGCATGAGAAAATAGTGTGATTTAGTGCCTTCAATAGCTGTGAGAATGACGAAGGGAGGATTTTGAGATCAGAAGAAACAAATTAGTATATTGGAAGTCAGGGAAAATTTTCCAAGGTAAAGCAGTCTCAAAACAGTTGAGACAAAAATGTCCAATATTTTCTCATTTTTCATCTTATAATGTAACCAGATTTCAAGAAAAGATCCTTATACACAAAGAATACAATGGCAGAATGTTTGGTATAGTAAATTGATTTGCTTTCCTGAGGGACAGGGCAGTGTTGAAAATATGACAACATAACCAAAACTGTATAGAAGTTCTCTAATTCTCTTGAAGAAAGAAAATGGAGGTAGGGGTGAAGCAAAAGTTCAATTAAATCCATAAATGATGAGGCAAGGGCAGGATGAAGACTTGAATCTTTTCTTTGAGTGTGAGATGGCAGCTCCATCCTATTTTATTTGAATTATCAAAGGATCTTTTGACCTGATATCTAAGTTACACACTTAGCATTATTGCAGACATTTTCTAAACATAAATAAGAAAAACTGGACCCACATACTGTTCCAGAAACATCACTGGATGAGATTTAGAAAATTGGATTTAAATTGAGACTCTGCCACCAATTTTCTCAATGACTTCAACAAAGTTACTTATCTTCTGTGATCTCTACCTGTAAAGTGAGGGTATTTGTCTAGGTGTTTCTTTCAAGTCCTTTGAATCTCCAAAGTGTTCTGAAATGTGTCAACTATAGTTACCTCAATGTGGCACAATCAACCTATCACTTATAAGTTATTTCTGTCTCTCACCATTATCTTTGTAAGGATTTTCTATTTCATTTATACTACTAATATTTACTGTAATGGAGTCATCATAAAACATGCATTGTAAAGAAATGTTGTTTTTTTTTTTTTATTTTTCTCTTACAGTAGTGATGGGTCAGGTTATGAGAGTGATCTTCAGATAAGTAAATCTGACAAAATGGCATATAATTCTGTATGCTGCATTACCTTATAGCCGTCATGTTTACGTGGAGGTTAGCAAGATTCTTGTAATGGCCAGCCTCTGAGCATGGAGCTGAATAGCTTGCCTAAAGTTTAAAGACTTCTCACTAGAGTGCTTTGTGGTGGCTACCCTTTCATCCTCTGCAGCTACAACTCTCTCTGATAATGTGGAGCTTTCTCTAGGCTAGCTCAGCGAATTCTGCTCATTTAAAACCCATCAATCTCCTGGTTGAATTTACCTTTTCTTCAAAGACTGTAATTTGATTGTTTTCATGCTGTGAATTGATAGATTGAACATTCAGAAGGGTACTGTGATTCTGAGTACAAGTGGAAGACTAACTGTCTTTGATATGAGAAAACTATTAATTAGCCTGCTTTCTTTTCTCTTGTGCTTTCTTTCCCTGAATTGATGAGAAGTTTTAAAATGGCAAACACACAACATCTGTATCTATGTTAGGTACATAGGGCTCTGTTGTATGCTGGCAGTCAGTACTGTCTGATGGTCAAGGCAAGGGACAAAGAATTTGGTTACGGTTGATTCTGCTACTAGCTGCGCGACCTTGGGCAAAACACATAGTTTCATTAAACACAGTTTCTGTGAAGATCAGATTATTTATTGTGTTCAGAACAATACCTGGCACAGAGTGACCCTCAATACTGGCTTTCATTACTTTTTTCCTGTCTCTATGTGGATGCCAACATTCTATAGTTGAAATTATTGGAGAACATCAAAACTTTGGATATATAAACACTCTTCAGTATGCCCTACTTTTCTCTTGGCAATACATATCTTATTTCCTGTTACCCAGTGAGCTAGTTGTGCCAAGGTGAGTCAGGAATTTGCTGCTTTGACTCAATGATGTGTTTGATTTAAATACTAGGTTGTTAGATTTTCTAGCTTGCATGCCTTGAAGAAGCATTTATTCATATGCACAAATCCTAGCACATTTCCACAAAATGTAGATCTCTCCAAATACAGCTCATTTGATCCATCCAACTTCAACCAATATCCACTGTGCCATCATCTGAAATATCCCTTTAAATATTTATTTCATATGACTAAAGTTGGCCATTAAAAGTAAGAAAAATACCGGATGGTCTCACTCATAGCAGGAATCTAGAAAACTTAAATAAGGGACCAGGAAAATGAATAACTGTAAGAAAGTGAAAATCAAAATCAACAAAAAACTATGAACCAGAGACACTTTTAGGGGGGCGGGGGCGGGAGGGGAGGGATTGGGGTCAGAATGGGGGGGCTGCAATTGTATGGGGAATATAACAATAAAATTTATTATCTAAAAAAAAAAAAGAAAAAAAAAAAAGTTCCCAGTATCTTTAACAAGCTAATGAGTCCTCTCAGATGCTATCTCTCTATTGATTGAATCATTATTGTTTCTTAATAAAACTATACCTTTTATAAGATTATCTAACCTTGGTATTTTTCAAGATCATGAGCAAAGCTCTACTGTTCTTGAATCACCTATGCCCATGTCTGACTAAATGTAGGTGTTAAAAAATGATAACTTAAATATAATGGAGTGAAATAAAATAAGCTATAAAATCCTTAATTTAAAAAACTCAAGCATTAGACTTTCAATCTAATCCACTACTTAAGTGATAGTGTAAATGAAGATACCGTGAATGATTTTTTTTTGAAGGGGACATTGACATGATTTTGTGTATAACTGGCCATGTCCAAAAAATTACATGGGTGTGATCCATCTTGGCTGATAAATATACTCATCAGAGAAAGTAATAGAAATAAAATTATTAAATAAAATTATTAAATAAAATTAATAGAATTATTAATAATTATTAAAGAAAATTATTCAAGCATAGAATGCTTGAATACAAAGGTCCTTAAGCTTCGCTTTTTCCAACAATTCTGTGCTAATAGTATCAGGGTTAAGTACTATTGAGCCAGAGTATATTTGCAAGAGGTGCAAGAATTTGCATTTTACCACTTTTCCTCAGTGATACTTTATGCAAAATAATTTAGAGAACTACTTACCATATTCAACACACTCATAATATTAGTGAAGACGTGAATGAGACTGAGGAATGAGATGTTTAGGTGAGATTATCTTCCCTAATCTCGCTATTCCCAGCACTATTTGGATAGAAGTTTGAGGAAATCATTCAATAGCACCATTTTGTCATGCCTATTGCTTATTGTAGTCTGTACCCCAAAATATCAAAAAGCATTCCTCTATTATCCTTTCCTAAGTTGTCAAACAAATAACAGAATACAGATTCATATAATTAACAGGACGTGCCTAGCCTTAGAGTCGGTGTCTTCAAGGGAAAGACACACTTGAAAGTTTAGGTATAAAACATGGAATTTTGTTATTGGATTATGTTCTGTTTTTTATCAGACAACCCCATTTGCTCATAAATCTTTAGATAATTGGCTCTGCTGTGTCCTAACTCTGTGAAACTGACTCTCAGCAGAGATGCTTTATACAATGTGACCTCCCTGAGGATATTTCTCTGAGAGTTTTGCTCTTGTACTTTCTCTAAAACTTTTCAGTCTAAAAATAATTATAACTTGATGTCTAGTCAGAAAATGTGGACTTGAACTGCTCCTCATGAAACCATTTTTAAAGGGATTTTTTTTTTTATTGTGAGATTTAAACAGCTAAGTTTAAATGGATGAATATCAAATTTACATTCAGATTCAGACTTCTTTCCGGACCTGTCTCCTGGAATCCAAAAATGAGTGCTTGGAAGGTATCATCTCCCCTCAAAGATTCTATTCAGAAACACTTTCAGAAACACACACATCATCTTTCTTTTCCGTTCTTCCCCCCACTCTTCACCATTCCTCTATCCCTCCACCCTTCCCCCTTTATTCCTTCTCTTCATCTTCTTTCTTCATTTATCTTTATTCTCTCCTCTTTTCAGAACACTTTAAGCACAAACCTTGTACATCCCAATTCTATATGCACTGAAGGGAAATTCACAAAATATAAAATAGTTTAAAGTGAACAATTTTGTAGCAATTACTACATTCACAATATTGTGTTAAGACTACCTCTATCTAGTTCCAACATGTTTCCATCATCTCAAAAGGAATGCTGATGCCCATTAAGCAATCATTCCCTGTTTTCCTCTTACCCCTGCCCCAGGCACACAGCAAAAATCCATTTTCTTTTTCTGCGGATTTACCTATTATGGATCTTTTTAAGATTTATTTATTAATGCACACAAGAACTGGGGTACAGGCCAGAGGTGTGGGGGGATGAGAGGATTCACCAGAGACAGAGTGGGGAACAGAACAGGCAGATTGACCGAAGTGCACTGCTGAGGGGAGCAGCGGGTGAAACAGGAGGTCTGCTGCACCATATGGGTCACCTCCCTGCCCAGGGATCAAACTGGTCCTGCAGTGGCTGTGGACAGCTTCATAGGTTGTGTCTTAACTCCTTGCGCCATCAGGGAAGCCCTATTATGGATCTTTCATAGCAATATAATTAAAATATATGACTCTGTTTTGCTTATTTTGCTTAGCATGATTGTCTTGAGGTTTATTCATACTGTAGCATGTGTGAGCACTTAATTTTGATGGTTGAATTATATTTCACTGAATGTACATGCCACAGTGTGGTTCTCTCTTTATCTGCTAATGCACATTTGAGTTGTTCTCCCCTTTGACTGTTGTGAACAGTATTTCTATGAACATGTGTAAGCACCTATTTGTTTGAATAAGTTGGTTTTTTTTTTTATTCTTTTGAGCACACACCTGGGACTGCAATTGCTAGGTTATATGGTAATATAATTTTATGTTTCTATTTTTGAGGAACCACCAAACTGTTTTCTTAGCAGATGAGTCATTTTTATGTTCCCACCAGTAACAACTCTCCACATGCTCCCCCAACACTGATTTTCTGTTTTCTACATTTTTTTTCTATTTTGGGCATATCTAATAAATGGCAAGTAGTACTTCAATTTAGTTTAGATTTGCATTTTCCTGATGACTAATCATGTTGAGCAGCTTTACATCAAATTCCTCATTTTTTACCACAAGCTCTTCAGGACTTCTCCTGCCCATTTGTCCAAATCATCTCTCATTTCTCCCCAGATTCTTTCTGTATAGCATTTCCTATCCCTTGCTACTTGTAGTTTCCTCAATGGGTCATATTCTCTTGCACCCCTGCATATATATCATTTTCCCTGTTTGGAAAATATTTGCTTATTTTTCCTCTGACAATTATTAATTACTTAATACTTAGTTCAACATCAGTGTATGCCACATGTCCTCCATCAAGTATCAAGTGTGTATTGTTTTTCTTTCTATAATTCACAATGCCACCATTTACTTAATTATATCATGGCATTTATGTTCTACATTGTTCTGTTGGTTTTTGTTTTTTGTTTTTTTACTTTCTCCTCTCTCTATTAATTTTAGACTTCTAAAAGGAAATATCAACATATACTTCCTTTATCCAACTATTCCTCTCAAATTTGATTGTGGCACTGTCATCTTTATAATCTGAATATTTCCCCTACATAAAGTCCAAAACCTGAACATGGCTGAGTATCTTCTGAATGACCAAGTTCCAATTCCCTTACCCTTTCCCAACTCAATCTTGTTCCCAATTTTTCTCTCCTTATACCCTTCCTCCCTCCCTCCATTGTTTCCTCTCTCCCTCTTTTTCCTAATTTTCCATCCTTCCCCCTTCCCTCTCCTTTTCATCTCTTAGTTTGTTATCACTCACTCATCATCTCACTCATAGTTCTCTCCCCTCCTCCCTCCCTCCCACCTCGCTTCTCTCTCTCACTCTTCTGCTTTCCTCAGTACAGCCTTTCACTTCCTCCAGTGTACCTACCTAGCCTGTCTTTTTTAGTGTCTCTTCTCTTCCATTAACTAAGAATGCCCTCCCATCTTCAACACAATTATCTGTTTAGCATCCTTTGCATTTCAATGTGTGCTACCTTAGGGATGCCACTCCTTAAAACCAAAACTAAACTAATTCCTTTTTAATATTCACTATCACAGTTACCAATTCAATTTATTTTAAACATTGTCTGGAGAAAATTAAGCTGCAGCAAAATAGTGAAAAATTATTGCTTCCTCCCCTATAAGGCAATGGGGTTGTGGATCCAGGGTGCAACAACTGATACACTGGAATAAACAATACACTTCCATCATGCTCTGCAAAGGTATGAGATGTAGTACAAATACCAGGTATTATTATCATTATTTCCTAACTCCATTCATTCAATAACTCTTCTCCAGTGCATTAGTATGGCAGTGTTTCTTCAATGGCAGTATTGGGTATACACCATGAATTCAGTAATAAGGTTAAAATCCTAATTTCCATTCATTTGACCTCTATTAAACTCATCCCCAACTATTTATGGAGGCTTCAAAAGAGAAATTAGAGGAACCATTAGTTATCAAAGACAGAGTTAAAGGTTTACTACATCAGTGAGACCACTCAAATAGCTTCTGAAAAAATAGTTTTGCTTAAGAAGTCATTCATTTAGCTTATTGGTTCCTTATGATACACACAATAAGAAGCACTTACAGGAACTGTTAGGCAAACAATAAAAGAGAGGCTTGTGTCAAGGGTCTGGGAAGATGTAATTTGAAAACAGACAAAGATGATCAAAGGGGTATGGTCAGTTCGCCATCCCTCCCTCCCTCCCTCTGTGTGTTGCCATTGTCCACATCAGCAGTGATGGGAAATGAGGTCAGAGTTGTTTTCAAGCAGGTAACTGCATCAAATTGTTCTTCCATGGAGCTGGTGGCCTTCACAAAATTCATTTGGCTCTGTACTGGCTATTTCTGCCCCAACTGTTACCTGGTGCATTAGAAGGTCAGAAAAAGCAAAATAAAGTGCCCTGTGTTTTTGCCCCTTATGCAATTGATTCCAAGTTTGTTTATTATTTTTTAAATTATGGTTTATTTCCAGCCTCTTAGTTTTCCTGCAAAATAAATAGCGCTGTCCTCTCAGTGAGAAAGGCTGTAGAATATTATAGGACCTCACATAGGCCAAATCCTTCTTTTGAATTATACTAAGACTGCATAAAGAAGGAAGAGGTTATGTATTATTCACTTACTGTATGAAGACATTTCTTGCAATTTAAGGTTCCATTCAAACCTCATAGAAAACCTGTATGGTAGATATAGCTCCTATTTTTATGAGTGATTAAAATGAGCTTAAGAGAGGTTATACTGGGCCTCCCCAGTGGCACAGTGGTTGAGCGCTGGGCTGCGAAACTGCCCTCAGCCTCTGCAGCGCCAGTTCAATCTCGGCTGCCAGAGAGGGTCCCACATGGTGCACAGACCTCTCCTGCCACACCCACTGCTCCCCTCAGCAGTGTACTTCAGTCCTTCTGCCTGTTCTGCTCCCCACTCTGGCTATGATGAATTCTCTCACCCTCCTGCACATCTTGACTGTTCCCAGTGCTTGCATAAATAAATAAATAAATCTTAAAAAAAGAGAGAGAGAGAGAGGTTATACTGTCACAGAAGGTTTACTCATCTTTTGTCTAACTCCCAAATCCAAGCAAGTCCAAATGAAGTCTTGAAATGTTTCACCGGTTGAACAAATCTAAAATTATTATTTTGAAAAAGGATTGTGGATATTTAAAGTGACAGTAGGTCTCCAAAAAGATAAAGGAAGATTGAGAGGATTGTCATGGATTGTCAAAAATGACTGTGTATTTATTTGGTGACCCACCACCACATGCCTCAGGCATTAAGAAGTCACCAGTACTGAGCTAACATGTTCTGTGAACAAATACAAATAAAATGCATTTAAACCACACACAAGGCTTAACTATGCAATAGCATTATTTAGGGGACTACCCTTAGCTATCTTTGTCTGGAGTAAATTCCAGACAATCTTTACTTCCCCATGTCACTTGGAGGCACCATTGATTAGAGTGAAACACATTTGGATGCCATGTCTAGGAAAATGTCTCTAACATTTCAGGAAGATAATTTGCAGGAATTCACCCAAATACTGGAGTTGGCTCCTTTTGTATGCAGCTATACAATGCTTATTTGGGGAAAAAACTTTATGGCAATGTGTTTGGATCTGTAATAAAGCAAAGAGATGTAAAATTGGGTGGCTGTGGATACTTTTTGTTGGATTAAAACAATGCAAACTGCACACTGTGTCTAAATGTTTAATATAAACATTTACACTGAATATATTTGCAGATCAACAGCTGCTCAAACAAAAGCAGTGAATCTAATGGATTTCATAGCTGAAACCCCCAATCAGGATAGTGTTCACATTCACCATTCATGGCTTATTCAATTGTGCTTGTGTACTGGCCTTTGTGACAACATGATTATCTACTTTTAATCACCTTCCAAGAAGCAATCAAAACAAAGTTACTTAGCTCATGTTTCCAGACTAAATGAAGTGCAGGGCAATTAATTTTATTCCCCAAACAAAATCCAGTTAGCACTATTGATATGGAATAATGCTTTGCTATCATAATGCAATTATGCTCTGTGTGCCCATTTCAAATGAACATATACAAAGACATTCCAATTGGATCTGAATTCTCTATTCCTGCTGCATGTACAATTCAATGCATTTTAATTAAGGGCTCTTGCAAGCCCTTGGGGATCATGGATTGAACTTCTTCCTTTGTAAGCAATAAAGAATTCCACAAACTAAATTGATTTATAATTCTGCAGAAATCTGAATCTTAGACAAGGAAGCTGGTGAGTGGGAGTCAGTCACTTAGTACAGGTATAGGAAGCATACATAGACCAATGCAGCTATGTTATACTTTACCATTCACTGTATACATCATAACCTTTGGGTATGATGGAAACTGAATTTCTTTTTAAGTACGTGTGCCAACTGTTAATTGGAATACTGAAAGTCATGAAAAATTAAGATATCTTCATAAGCAGTGGTACTTTAAAAAGAAATAGAAGCCTCCATCTCCCAGCCCCCGCCATTACCACTACTACATGATGGGAGGTTATAAACTATCATGGTAATAATTAAGTTGGTTATTTCTAAAGGTAGTAGGATGTATTCCTCAAAAATGGCAATGTTGTAATAAATGTCATTAATCAAGGGTATAAATAGTTTCTGATAACATTTTCTTTGGGGATGCTTTTTTGGATCTGGCTTTTCTTATGACTTAATCAAGGGAGGAGGGCTTAAGTTAGACTTTCACTGATGATATCATGAATTATCTTTTGTGTCATAAGTGACGTTTATGTAGTTATACCTAATATATTTTAGAAATGATTAATCTTATTAATTTGGATCTCACCTACCTTCATCCGGTTTTGAATGCAGACAAGGCTATATTCAATTCTTTCCTGACAAAATAACTTATCTTATTTTTGTTTCTTTACTTGATCTAAGGACAGAGTACTTTCTTTTTTTGGAATAAATTCCAAGGCAGTTATTCTTAGTGCTAAATATATACAACTTTATGATGCCTTTTTTCTCATTCTAAAAAGTAATCAATTCCTAAGCTACTCTGATGCTGAAATTCTTTCCTTTGTGGCCTGACATGATTTTGACAAAGTATTGCTATAAATACTTCCATAACTGCTACATCTTCTGTTTGATTCCTATGGTTACTTCCAATCTACCTTTTACAATGCTGACAAAATATATCTCCTAGAGTGTCATTGTTTCTTATCATGGAATTTCCCAGTTCACATATTTTATTTTTTTAAAAATTTATTTATTTATTTATTTATTTATTTAGGCTGCAGGCAGCTTCCCAGCCCAGCGCTCAACCGCTGTACCACTGGGGAGGCCCAGTTCACATATTTTAATAGCTCCCTAATATCAATACTCAGGAATCCAAACAGAATTTTGTTGTTATGCTTTATTTTAAGTGAAATCAATCACTTTCAATTATTTAATCTTAAATGCCATCAATTCTAAGATTAGGTGAGGGTCAGAAACCATAATTATGTCTCTCCTCATTCCTTAGAACAGTGCCAGATATATCACAGATAGCACATCACAAAATCTTTCCCAAAACCTTACCATATGAAGGAGGAAAATAAAATAAGACAACTTACTTTTATTTTTTTTAAGATTTATTTATTTATACAAGAGCTGGGGTACAGGCCAGAGGCACAGGAGGGTGAGAGGATTCACCAGAGACAGAGCGTGGAACAGAACAGGCAGACTGAATTAAATACACTCCTGAGTGGAACAGCGGGCGGGGCAGAAGAGGTCTGCTGTGCCATGTGGGTTTCTCTCTGGCCAGCTGAGAATCAAACCCATGCTGCAGAGGCCGCCAACAGCTTCATAGCACTGCGCTCAACCCACTGTGCCACCAGGGATGCCCAAAGACAACTTACTTTAAACCTACCTATAAGTGCCAAAATTCGGATTTGACTTAGCCTCTTAGATTCTAAAAACATTCTACATAAATGAAAACAAAGGGGAAAATGATATGGGTACTTGTGGATAAGGTGAGTCATTGCTGGGTTTATGTATAAGATCTAGATGTTTTATTGCCTCTGAGTGAAGACATTTGATGCAAAGTCTTGCCTATACATGCTCATGATTCTGAATGTCATTTTCAGCCTAAATCAAGCCCAATCCTACAACATGCCTTTGAGCAGATCTCAGATTGCTAGCTAACTCTCAACTGTCTCTTCCACTTCTCATAAAGACACCAGTCAGATTGAATGAGGGTTCACCCACACGACCTCACTTTACTACAATTACCACTTTAAAAACTCTATGTCTAAATATATTCTGAGATACTGAAGGTTAGGACTTCAACAGATAAATTTGCATGGGCAGGATTCAGTCCATAATACCCAGTATTAGAGTAGGGAGTTGAATAATATGATGTATAAAACAGATGTATTACTTGTACTTATGCAATTTTAGTCTAGTAGAGGTTTAGAGAAATTAAAAAGATATTATAACACAATGTGATAAAATGGGGCCTCCCTGGTGGCGCAAGGGGTTAAACACCACTCTATGGGGCAGTCCGCAGCCTCTGCAGCATGAGTTCGATCTCCAGCCGGCCAGAGAAATACCCACATGGCGAAGCAGACCTCTCCTGTCTTGCCTGCTGCTCCCCTCATCAGTGCACTTCAGTCAATCTGCCTGTTCTGTTCCCCACTCTGTCTCTGGTGTATCCTCTCAGCCCCCATTTCTCTGACCTGTACCCAGCTCTTATGCATAAATAAATAAACAAATCTTTAAAAAAAAAACAATGTGATAAACTACTTTGGAAGAATCATATGATGAGTGAAAGAGAGGTGGAACATTTTACTTTGATTTGAGAGTCAAGAAAAGATAACTAGGGAATATCTTCCTAACTCACAAATTCACAACTGACATGGAAGTATAAGTCAACTCTGCAAAGGTGGAAGAGGTATAGTCCAGGCAAAAATAAGAATGTGTATAAGGAGCTGTAATTAAAAATATGTATTAGGGGAACTTAAGTGAGGCTGAAGGGTGGTATGCAGAGAAAAGAAGAATGTACAGATTTTTTTTTTTTTTAAAGCATGGTGTAGTTATAATGGTTCTTTCAAGTTAAATCAGAGCTTTTGACTTTATCCTAAGGGCATTGAGGACCTTATAAAAACAGATTAGATAAGAGGGACACATTAGTGGCTTTATATTTTTAAAAGATTTGTGATGTAGAAAATGGACCGGTGAAAGACAAAAATGAAATTAGAGAAGTCAGTTATCAAGTCAATTCAATATGCCAGTTACGATGGCCCAGGCCCCTTTTCCATCAAAAGGGATGGAAAAAAAAAAAAGTTGATAAATTTGTGAGCTGTTTGTGGCCTAGAATTCATCCATAGATTAAAATAAGGGAGTAAGAGAGAGCACAGAAGAGTCTAAGATGTCTGGGAAACTTTTAGCTTAAGTACATGAGGGAGTCAAGGCCAAGTTTTGGAGAAAAGGATGATTTCTACATTGGATATTGTGCTTTTCAGAAAGACATCTAATTGGAGATTTCAAAGAAGCCTTTGGTTCTAAGAAGTCTCACTGCTGCATTTTTCTAGGCAATCCTCAAAAAAATTAACTACATGATTTTTAAAGTAACATTCATTTTATGTCGACTCTATTTTACAAGACACAACTAAAAACTACTAGTTCTGCTTTTATCTCCTTTGGAAGAATTATAGATTATAAGAGGCTGGTTTGGCTGTTTTGACCATTATTTCATGGCTGTATGACTAATTATGCAGACATCAGTTGAGTTCAACTTAAAATATATTAGTTTATTTAGTATAGTATGCATAACCATGCTTAAAAATGCAGAAAGTCAATTATGAAAATTTATGTAGGGAAACCGCATTTGTTGTTGTTAAGACACTTGAATAAAGTTCAAAGTCATTAATTTAGAAACACTAAAACAGGGAAAATTTATTTAAAAACATACTTGACAACAACCAAAACACAAACAAACCTCTTTTAAAATGGACAAAGAATTTGAATAGAAATTTCTATAAGGAAAGCCGTTTGGCATCAACAAACACTAGGGAAATGCAAACAAAAACTACAAAACCTTACACCATTAGAAAGGATAATTTTAAAACACACACACACACACACACACACAACGGCAGAAAGGAAAATAGGTGTTGATAAGGATGTGGAGAGAGTGGAACCATTATACATTCTCGGTAAGAATATAAAATGGAGCATGAACTATACAAAGTGGTATGGCATTCCTCAAAAAAATAATTCTATTTCTGGGTATATAGTCAAAAGAATGGAATATAGCATTTGTATCTATGTAGCATTATTTGCATCAGTTAAAAGATGGAAACAATCCAAATATTGATGAATGAATAGACAGGAAAAATATGACATATATTGATATATTTAATGGAATATTATTCAACTTTAAGAATGAACGTCTAGGTACATGCTACAAAATGGGTGAACTTTGAAGGCACTCTACTAACTGAACTGTGATAGGCAAATATTATATGATACCCCTGTATGAGGAATTAGAGAAGTTAAGTTTAGATAGGGATAATAGAATGATGGTTGTTAGGGGTGAGGTGGAAAGAGAGCAATGAGGAGTTATTGTTTAATGAATACAGATTTTCAGTTTTGGAGATAGGTCATGTCCTAAACAGCTATACCACTGTACTTAAAAATCACCGAACTGTATTTTTAAAAATGGTTAAAGTGATAAATGTTATGCTTTGTATTTTCCACAATTAAAATATCAAAAACATAATTTTATATTTTCTTGATTAATGTATTAATTTAAAATACAAAAATCTCAGTTTGGCGAAGGGCAAGTGAATGGTATCAATACTTGTAATAAAATCAGCTGTTAACACGTAAGGTCAGGGCCTCCCTGGTGACACAAGGGGTTAAGCACAGCACTATGAAGCTATCCACAGCCTCTGCAGCAGGAGTTCAATCCCAGCCAGGCAGCAGACATTGCACAGCAGACCTCTCCTATCTTGCCCGCTGCTCCCCTCAGCAGTGTATTTCAGTCATTCTGCCTGTTCTTTTCCCCACTCTGGTGAATCCTCTCACCTCTGGCCTGTACCCCTGTTCTTTTATGCATAAATAATAAATCTTAAAAAAAATACATAAGGTCACATGAAACTGCAATTTCTGAGATGTAGAATACATACATGTGCAAAAAATATTATGCAACAAATGTCAGCTTTCCAGCACAGATGGAGAGTTCTAAACCCTGAGATCACCCTGTCCCCACTAACAGAAGCAATGTGATTAGATGCTGAAATTAGAACTCAGTAAGACTGGGGTGCAGGGACAAAAAAAGAATAAAAGTCAATTTATAAGCATTATTGTTATGTCTGTAATTTATATAAATATTTCAGAGGATATTTAGAAAAAGCCCCTTGGTAATGAGTTTCAATACATCAAAGCAGAAATAAACACATATGTTCACAGTCTGAGAGAATAATACAAATAAATTATTACAAAATGAGAAAAAGATTGATTGGACTGTTACTCTTTGGAGCTGCTGTTTCTTTTTGGTTAATTCCATTTATTACATGAAGTTGCTTAAACTTCTTAAAAGTCTGTTTAATATTAGCTTGTTAAATATTGTCATAAATGTTTTAGAGTTTGGTTATTGCTTTCTTCAGATCCATAACCTTGCTTTAATAACCCACATATATTCACATCCACTTAGCAGACACATTTCATCGTGTCATTAAGTTACACAATGAGTATAATTGCTTTACTTCCTACTGATTCTCTCCTAGGTCTAAGTCTTCAGAAAAGAACATTCTTTCAGAGCTTTATAGTCTGGAAGCCCACTGGCATCGGAAAGGATCAAGCCAGGTGAGCTCACCTTATCTCTCTCAAACTCTTAATTATTTATCACCTAACTCTAGGCAGATCATGCTTTGTTTTGTTTAGTTTTTTCTTTCTTTTTTTTGTGTGTGTGTGTGTCTGTGCGTGTGCATGTGTGTGTTTTTCCTGGAGACACTGTCAATCTGACTTGAAGCAGAGCTTGCTCTTAGAGGTTAAATGCTCAGTAACTGCTGAGAGTTCCAAGGTGCTAATATATCCATTATAAATAGGATTGCCTAATCCCAATTTTCATATAAAAAGACAACTCATTCAAGAAATATTTATCTCTTGATTAGATGCATCAAACCCTTTCAATTCACTCCATTATTTCCTGCATCCTCTGGACATCAGGCTATACCCATTTTTCACAAATTCGTGGCATGTCCTCAAGGGACCTCTAGAGTTTTACAAAAGATAATGTGAAACTCACATGATTGTTCTGGCCTTCAGTGGTATTGAGAGATTAGATATGAACTGAACTTGAAACTACTAGCAAAATGATGAGTTAGAAGCAGCAGTATTTCAGTTGCCTTGGCATCCCTTCACACGTCTTACTACCCCTGAGTATTCTTCCAAAGCAACCAGTTGAATTGAAACACCTGCATTCAGTATATCCATTACTTGTTAAAAGTGATCTTTTCTTTGAGACTTAAATAGTCTTCACGAGAGACACGAAATGTTCACTTGGGAATCCAGGCAGGGGCTATGTTAGGAGGTGAAATAAGAATATAAGTGTATCCCTTGGCTATTGTACCAAGTCACCTAGTTTGGTTCTCAAGATGTCTGGGAGGGACGCTGCAACTGTAGAAAAACCTTATAAGCTTTCTCTATTATGTTTCCCTAATCTGTAACCTTTAAATCTACAAGTATTCCCCAATGCTCTTTGAAACAGGTGTAGGCAATGTTAGAATGGCTAAGACTGAGACTGAGTTCTCAGGTGATAGTACAGATGCAGAGATCATCTAACTCCAACGTGCATAAATGTCTCTGGGAACTTGTGTGGCTATCCCTGCAGAACAGTTAGGGGACTTCTGATCTAGGACTGTTTAAAACAGCTGATTTCTCCTTTTAAGGAAACATTTGGAGTTTTGTATTCATTAAACAACTTCTTTTGGTTAATGTGTTCTGCTAGAATACATGGCTGATGATGATTTTAGGTCAACCCTCTTCTGCAAGACCATGACATGAAAAAGGCAATGGAAATGCTGCCTTTAAACACACTATAATTCCCCTATAAGTGAGGGGTGTCTCCTTTTGTCATAACCACTTGCCCACCATGCAGACCAGGGCATATACAGTAGTAATGTCTTTAATCACAAAGGATGCTCTTAATTTTTGTTCTTCAGAGATTTCCCTTTCTGTGAATACTAACCAGATATGTGTGAGTTTTTTCATCTTTTCTATAACCCACAGGCAGCAGGGTTGACAGAAGAAAAATGGGATATTAAAAGCAGCAGATTAAATCACTAACAGGCAAAACGACCTTGGTTGGGTGGATTGAAGTACTGCCCAGGCTTTAAGGCACTTGAGTGCTCAACCAGGACAGCCTGTTACCCCATGTAGGGTAAGGAAAAATGTCAGGCTTTTCTGCCCTCCCGCCATCAGGATAGATGATGTATCCTTGTGGTCCTGAATGCATGCCTGATAGCGGGCACCTGGAATAGGATGTGGGCCTAGGTAGATGGGATTCACCTGGGCTAAGACTGCTTTTGAAGGGCGGCGTCACAGGGACGCCAGCAGAAGCTGAAAGAGAAGCCAAGTGTAGGGTAAAGAAAATGTCAGGCTTTTCTGCCCTTCCACCATCAGGATAGATGATGGATCCTTGTCCTGAATGCATGCCTGATGGCGGGCACCTGGAATAGGGTGTGGGCATGGGTGGATGGGATTCAGCTGAGTTAAGACTGTGCTTTTAAGGGCGGCGTCACGGGGACGCCAGCAGCAGCAGCAGTAGAAGCCGAAGCAGAAGCCGAAAGAGAAGCCGAGAAGCAGCAGAACGAATGCTAGAGAGCCCAGATAGAGTGAAGACTTGCTGGGGGCTGGGAGGCCTGCCAGCCTCCCAGCCAGCACCCCTGCCTGCCATATGCCTGGTGAACCCCCAATAAAAAACCTGCAAAACTACTGAGGACTCTGGCTCCTCCTTTACCTGGTCTGCATGGGATCAGAAAACCTGCACTGTGGCCAGTCCGGCCTTTACACCAAGAAAAAGCCAAGAACGAACGAAAGCAGAGAAAGAAGCAAGAGAAGCAGAAGCCAAGAGAAGGCCAGAGAGCCCAGAGTGAAGACCTGCTGGGGGCTGGGAGGCCTGCCAGCACCCCTGCCTGCTGTGTACCTGGTAATCCCAATAAAAACCTGCAAAACCACTGAGGACTTCTGACTCCTCCTTTACCCGGTCTGCTGGATCAGAAAACCTGCTCAGTGGCCATTCCTGCCGCTACACCCCACATGCCAGGCTGGGGGCCCCTAGGATTGTACAACCAGAGAGACACCAACAAACGACGCTCATGCTAGTGACACCTCTGACGACTGTTCAACTCAGGTCGCAGGTCGCACTGCAAAAGAGGGGGGCAGGGGAAGCATATTAGATTATAAGAGCCAGTCATAGGGCAAAAACGTTGAAGGAGCTCATCCAGAGGACTGACCCAGACCCTGGTCAGGCAGAGCTCAGGCAACGGCGGCTTCTCTCCTTCCCACGTCCTTGGAACATGTGCCCTGTCCACCACTCCCGTAGCTGGACTAGCCGCCCCTGTAAGTCCCCTAGTTAATAAAACTGCCACCTACCCATGCGCAGTGGTCTGCCTCTGCCTTCTCTCCTTGCCTTCCGCGTGCAGGGCCAATTTGTCAGTGACCAGGGAAAAGAAGCCGGATCCAGACGGTCCTCGCCGGTGTGCACTGCTGAGGCCGCTGGGCCAGTCCCTGAGGGGAGCACGGGGTGCATGGAGTGGGGATCTGCGAGGGTCGTCAGGGCCTGCTGTGTGCGGATGCAGAGGCCTGGGACGGCTGCTTGACGGCTGAGTTTTGCTGGACTTCTCTGTTCTCCCCAGGACCTTCGCTCTGAGGGATGTGGAGTCTGTCCTGTCTCCCAGAGCTCTGCGCC
This sequence comes from Talpa occidentalis, assembly GCF_014898055.3. NCBI lineage: Eukaryota > Metazoa > Chordata > Mammalia > Eulipotyphla > Talpidae > Talpa > Talpa occidentalis. The sequence goes on from NW_023601754.1 coordinate 31,630,998, forward strand.
CAGAAGGATGAGCCTCTGGGGCTTCTCCAGCAGCAGCCAAGCCAGCGAGAGCAAGAGAAGCAGCAGCAGCTGAGCTGCGTAGTCCTGAGTAGAACGTGACTTTCACGAGCCACTTATGCCTCGCTCAGGCAGCCCTCACCTCTGGGCCTCCTCACACCTGATACTCGGCGACCCAGTGCCTCCAGGCCAAAACGAGGCAGCCACATGTCCGAAAAAGTCCGTCCTGGATGCCACAGTCACTCTCACGAAAAGTACAATACTGCCGGGCACACACAAGGGCGCAGGCCTGGGGCAGAAGCCCGGCCAGGTGCGGGGGTGAGCGCCTCAGCACCAGGAGCGCGCGGTGGGCATGCGCGTGGGGAGCGCGCAGGTGAGCGGACACGCCCACCCCCCCCAGCCCCCAGCACACCCCCACATCCGGGGCAGGAACAGCTCTGGGAGCTGCTGAGGCAGCAAGGTGCCCCTCCGGCCACGGGCATCGGTGGTGACCAGGCCGGGGCAGCTGGGGAGGAGCAGTTTAGAGCCGCTGGGGCCTCAGGAGCTGTCGCCTGCAAACGCCGGGCAACTGGGGTCCCTCAGCGAGAAGTCAGCAGGCCTCTGAGGTAATGCTGGCCATTGCTTTCCTCCGGGGAAAACGACTGGTGTCACCTGCAGGGCAGTGTTCTGGGGCACCAAGTGGTCCTCACTCAGGAAAGACCCAGGTTTCTGCAGCGTCCGCAAGGGGTGTTCAGGCTGTCGGAGTCCTTCGTGGAGATGGTCCCTGGAACAGGGGTCGCATGTCTGTAGCCTCTGTTTTCTTCCTTGAGCCTGCGGGTCTCTAGACGGCTCAGCAATGTCCGTCTGGGTGGGTGAAGCCTAAGTGGGTCCTTCCTGCCGCCCCCCAGAGGGCAGGGGAAGCTGGTCTCTTCCCCATCATGCTTTTTCCCCCGCGAGGGCAACTCTGAATGTGGCAGGTTCCTCTTGGCGCACGACAGTGGCGGCCTGGGGGCTGCGCTCTAGCGACAAATTGAAATTATTTTTCTTACCTTTTTTTGTGTGCATTTAGCATTAAGTTTTTGCTCCTGTGGCTCCTAAACTTTCCCAGAGCTGTTTTAGCTTGTGCATAGCTGTCTAATAGTTCTTTGCAGAAGGATGGAAACTGGCCTCCTACTGTATTGGTGATGTCACTTTTACTCACGCCCAAATAAAATTTAGATTGAGGGGTTCCCCAGTGGCGCAGCGGGGTGAGTGAAGCGCTGTGAAGCTGTCCGCAGCCTCTGCATTGCAATTTTGAGTCCTGGTCGGCCAGGGAGCTACCCACATGGCACAGCAGACGTCTCCTGTCTCCCCTGCTGCTCCCCTCAGCAGTGTATTTCAGTCAATCTGCCTGTTCTGCTCCCCACTCTGTCTCTGGTGAGTCCTCTCACCCTCCCACGCCTTTGGCCTATATCCCAGTTCTTAAAAGCATAAATAAATAAATCTTAAAAAAAAAAAAAAAAAACATATTGAGTTTCTCTGTATCTACACAAACATACTGTTGTGATTCATTAGTGGATTTCTAAAAATTAAAATTAAAAAAATAATGGTAGAAATGGCATCTTCACCAGTAGGGACATTGTGCATCTCCATTTGTTAAGATCTTTCATTCAGTGTGTTGCAGTTCTCAGAATACCATTATTATATGTCTTTTATATTTATTAAATGCAGGTATTTTGTCTTGAATGTATTTTAAATATTTTAAATATTTTCCATGTTGTTTTGAATTTCAGTTTATAATTGTCGATTGTGCTACTCAGCTATAGAAATAGTAAATCTTTATCTGTTCAACTTGTAACCTGTAATTTCTCGGAATTCACTTATTCTGCAAGATTTTATTTGTGTGTTTGTTTTTAGGGTCTTTGGAATTTTCACCCAGAAGATGATGTCATCTGCAAGTAAACCAGTTTTATTTATTCATCTCAAATCTGCGTTCCTTTCATTGTATTATCTCATTATCTTGCATTGGCTAGAGCTTCCTGGATGGCGCATTTCATACAATTAATGTAAACTAATGTCCTTGCTTTGTTCCTAATCTTAACAGAAGAGCATTCTATCTATCATTAAGTGTGAGGCTTACTACAGTTTTTGGTTTCATCTGGTTTGGGTAGAGCCCTTTATCATGATTCAAGTTAAGTTCTATTTCTAATTTGCTGGCAATTTTTATTAGCAATGAGTGTTGTGTTCTAGAAAAATTTTTTGATGTGAATTGATATGATCTTGTGAATTTTCTGCTTCAGATTGAATATTGGAATGTGTTTATTCATTTTCGAAAATTAAATCTTGAATTCTCATGAGGAACCACATATGGTGGTGGTTTATTAATCTTCATATGTATTATAATGGATTCTATTTGATGATTTTTTGAGAATAATTTGGGTTTTTACTATGTTACTTGTGGCATTACTTTATTGAAAAGTTTTAAAACCAAGAGTTGATCCGAAGACTCCAACAATGTAAGTGTAACTGGCTTCAAGTTTAATTCCCTTGTAATCAGAGAACACAATTTATGTGATTTCTATTATTTTACATGAATTAAGGCGTGCTTATGATCTATGTTGGTGTATGTTCCACATATAGTTGGATGCATATTCTGTCGTTTTCAATGACATGATCTAGGAATGCCAGTTAGATCCAGCTGAGTGGTGGTGGTCAGTTATTTTTTTATATCCTTGCTGATTTTTTGAGTAGTGATTCCTATTAATCCTGATCTTTACCTAGTAGGAATATTGAAGTCTCCATTATTGTGGATTTATCTAGTCCTCCATTCACTTTTACCTTGTGTATTCTAAAGCTCTCTAACTAGGCATATAACAATCTAAGATTGTTAACTTTTCTTGGTAAGTGACCCTTTTATCATTTTGTATTGCCTCTACTAACCCCTGGTAACTTCCTTTGACTGAAAATCATTTTTACCTGATATTAATATGGCTACTCCAGCTTTCTTTTGTATAGTGTTCATATGACTTGTCTTTTAGTTTACTTGAATCATTACATTTGAAGTGAATTTTTTGTAAATAAGGTGTGTTTGGACCATATTTTGTTAATGTATTCTTAAAAATCGCTAACTTTTGATTGATATATTTACATACTTTACATTTAATGTATGTTTAATTAAGTCTACAATTTTATTATTTGCTTTTTGTTTTCTCCTTTGATTTTTCTTTCTCCTTTCTTATTTTTCTAGCATATTTTAATACTTTTAGTATTCCCACTTGATTTATATATTGTATATTAAACATTATTTCTTATGGTATTTTATGGATTATTCTATAACATAGCTTACTCTTGACTACTTTAACGTAGATTTTTAATGTTGTCAAAGTATATTTAGCATCAACATTTTATCATTTCAAAGGGGATATAGAAATCTTACCACCTTATTGCCCCTTTACCATCTTTATTTTATGCTATAGTTTCTTAGAAATTAAAGTCACTTGCATTGAAAAACGCATCAGACAACATTATTTTTTTGCTTTAAAATAACAAGCAATCTAAATATCTAAAAGAATCATAGTCTGTTATAATTACCCAAGCTGTTGACCTTTATTATTGCTTCTGCCTCATTGTTGACATTCCAAGTTTCTCATGATAGCATTTATTTCTGTTGGATGAATTTTCTTTAATAATTATTTCAGATAATCTTGAATGGCCACCTACTAGGTTGTTTTTTTTTCCCCACCTGAGAATACCTTTATTCAACTTCATTCTTGAAGCATAATTTTGCTGGACATAGAATTCTGTATTAACTTTTTTTCTTTTAACATAAAAATGGTGGGCAGTGGTGTGCTGCTTAGCTCTTAGACTGTTAATCTCTTACAGTTTGCAAGTGTTCTCTGTTTTCAGGGTTATTTCAATCTTCTCAGTTTTAAGAAGTATGTTTGTGTTTCAAAGAATGACTTTTTGGGAGACATGGCCTGTTTAGAATGTATTGAGCTCCTTGAATCTGTTGGTTTATTTCTCTTCAATTTTATTTTGTTTTCTACCAAACTCTTCTTTATTTTTTTTTCCTTTCTGGGACCTTGATGATAGAAATATTTCATCTTTTATATTAGCCCATTGGTTCCAGAGGAAATGTTTAGTTGGAGAAAAGGGAAACATATAATTTTATCCTGATAATAAAAATATTTCATAGTAAACATGTCAATGCTATTGTATCAAAAGCATCAATTTGTACCTACCAAAAGCAATATACAGATTCAATGCTATTCCAATCAAAATCTCAATGGCATTCTTCAAAGAAATAGAACAATTATTGATGAAATTCATATGGAATCACCAAAAACCCCGAATAGCCAAAGCTCTACTGAAAAAAAAAGAAGGAAATGGAGGCATCACACTCCCAGACTTCAAACTATACTACAAAGCCATAATCATCAAAACTGCATGGTATTGGCACAAGAACAGACATACAGACCAATGGAATCGAATAGAAAATCCAGAAATAAACCCACAGATTTATGGTCAACTAATCTTTGACAAAGGAGCAAAGACTATGCATTGGAGCAAAGAAAGTTTGTTCAATAAATGGTGTTGGGAAAACTGGGTCGCTACATGCAAAAGAATGAAGCTTGACCACTACCTCACACCATACACAAAAATCAACTCAAAATGGATTAAAGAACTAGACATAAGACCTGAAACCATAAAATATATAGAAGGAAATATAGGCGAAATACTACGGGATTTGCACATCAAAGACATCTTTACAGACACATCACCCAAAGCAGTGATAGTGAAGGCAAAGATCAACAGCTGGGACTACATCAAATTAAAGAGCTTCTGCACAGCAAAAGAGACAATAACAAAAACAAAGAGAAACCCCACCTACTGGGAGAACATTTTTGCACCCAACACTAATGATAAAGGACTGATCACAAAAATCTGCAAAGAGCTGATGAGACTCAGCAAAAACAAAGAAAATAATCCAGTCAAAAAATGGGCAGAAGAGCTAAAAAGAAACTTCTCTGAAGAGGAAATGCAAATGGCCAACAGACATATGAAAAAATGTTCAACATCACTTGTCATCAGGGAAATGCAAATCAAAACTACCATGAGATACCATCTTACACCAGTGAGAATGGCACATATTTAAAAAACTAGCAACAACAAATGTTGGCGAGGGTGTGGAGAAAAAGGAACTCTTCTGCACTGTTGGTGGGAGTGCAAACTGGTCCAACCACTATGGAGAGCTGTGTGGAGATTTCTGGACCTACTAAACATAGAGCTTCCATATGATCCAGCAATTCCACTCCTAGGTATTTACCCAAAGGACACAGAAACATCAATTCCAAAGAGCACCTGCACCCCTATGTTTATAGCAGCACTGTTTACAATAGCTAAGCTTTGGAAACAACCCAAATGCCCAAAAATAGATGACTGGATCAAGAAGATGTGGTACATATATACCATGGAATATTACTCAGCATTCAAAAAAGATAAACACATGCAATTTGCAGCAACATGGATGGCGCTGGAAGGGATCATGCTCAGCGAAATAAGCCAAAAAGAAAAAGAAAAATACCGGATGGTCTCACTCATAGCAGGAATCTAGAAAACTTAAATAAGGGACCAGGAAAATGAATATAAGAAAGTGAAAATCAAAATCAACAAAAAACTATGAACCAGAGACACTTTTTGGGGGGTGGGGGGGCGGGAGGGGAAGGATTGGGGTCAGAATGGGGCATTTGCAATTGTATGGGGGGATATAAAAATAAAATTTATTATTTAAAAAAAATAAATAGGTAAACAAAAAAAAAAAGCATCAATTTGTAGCAAGTAAATACTAGAAAAGAAACACTGACATGTAGAATTAGACAAGAGTTGAGTTGTTATTTCAAGGAAATAGCATAGAAGCCTGCAGGAGATTAGAAATTTAATCTGAGCATTTAATCTTTCTGTTAGCTAGTGCCATGTCATAAATGTATATTCATGATGTTATCTGCTAATGATAAAGGTGACTCACGCTTTCAATCATATTAAATATTAATAACTTTATACATACATTGTACTTAAAACAAATACTTGGAGCAGTGTTCTGAGAAATAACAACTTTTGGGAGCAAATGTATCTTTAAACTGACTATTTTAATGCATAATTTTGTGAAGTGCTCTTACTGTTGCTAATCCTGGTTTTTATAGAATTTAACTACTCTATAATATTCACTGGGGTTTTCCAGTGTTTGGATATTCACTGTGATTATTGATCTTTTAATGTAGGAATGTGAAGAGAATACATGAAAACATTGCTGTGTAACAGTCCAATATGAAACTAGAAACTGATCTTAAGATGAAATACACAAAGAAATATGGATTTTACTTATCAACTAAAAACCAGAGCAAGCAGATACAATATTTTATTGTTAAAAAAGGATATGAGCTTATATGAAATATCATATATCATCACACCCAATTTGCAGATGATTTTGGATGAACTCATAACAATTCAACCAACATCAAAGAAAAATTAAAGAAATGTTTCTGTGTCTGGAAAATTTGTTGTGAAACAAATATTAAGACTGAAATATTTTTTTAAAGACTAATGGCTAAAACAATTAAGCTGTAGTGTGTTCTCAACTTTTATTTTAAAGGGTAGTAACTTTAAAATATTAAATATTTCTGCTATTATATTTTAATTTTAAATCATTTTAGTTGGCATTCACTGGTTGTAATGTTCCTTCTTTTATTTTCTTGTTACCAAATAACTCCTTATCAAGCAGAGTTCATTTTACATAATATTTTAATATGTAATCTTGTCAGAACATATTTGTTTATATTATTAAACACTGTATATTTTATGTCAAATTTCTGCAAAAATCCCCCTGAAATATTTAATGTAATCCTGTCATAAAAATATTCACTGTTTGCTTTTCAACTGTTCATTAATATTTATATTAAAATATATATTTAAAATGCCATGAGCAAATAGAATTATTTATGATCAGAAATTCCTGAGAATTCTTGGAGATTATGATTTCTCATTCTCAAATTCCAAAGGTTAATATCTTTGGGGAATTAGGAATCACTAGGTGGACCCTAGGGCTTCTTAGAATCCCAGAAGCTCCTAGGAGTAGAGTATGAAGACATCTGAAATAGGTGCTTCTAGAACTTTGTATATTTGGATTTGTGGTCATAATTCTAGCTTTATCTGCATGCTCAGTGCAGAAATACCCACGTTTAGGCATGATTTCGTTTGTGTTGGAAGGTCTCATCCTTAATTCAGGGAAGCTTTTCCTTTTGTGATTTTGAGGCTTATGTTTCTGCTGAGTGTTAGAGTTTCAAAGGTGAGAGTCTATTTATTTACATTATGGCCAATTTGTCTAACAGAAGTCTGACAGTTGTAATAAGTCTGTTGAGCCTTTAGAGATTTTAAAAAGGAAAAAATAAAAGACTAATTCTGACAGGTGAGCGGTGGGAAACCTTGTCTTGATTTCTGAACTTATTTGTTCTTTGAGTTTTTTATGTACCATATGGAAAACCTTCTTTACATGAAAGGAGATTTAAGAACAAGTGTTAGTACAAAGGCTCCAACTAGGTAAGCATACTGATCCAAGAAATGCAAGTGAATTATACTTCAGTTGTTGGTAAAACACTTGCTACTATTTAATAGCTTTATAAATGGATCACCTCTTCTAATTCTTCTGACCTCTTGTGTAGGTTCAGAATGTGAACATTCTGCAGGGAAACAGAACTTATGCTGCCTGCAATGCAGGAAATTGGAAGAAAAGTAGAACCTGATTTTTTACTTTTAACAATCCAATTACTTCCTTTTCCTACATATTCAGTTTCTTGCTTCCCACCATCTAAGAAGCAGGAAATTTTTCAGAGCGAGAAATTAGAAATTACGAAGAAAAGAACAATTTTTCTGTCCACCTTTGTCTGAAGAATTTCTAAACAGAGATGATATCCATCTAATCATAGTTATTCAGAAAAAAGGGAACTTATTCAAGATGCTGATTACTTTCAATAAATATTCAGAAGTGGCAGTTTTTAATCTTTTGAGGGACCTCCATAGAGAACTACTAAAGAGTGGAATGAGTATTGCCAAGGGTTGTGGTAGGGAAAACATGGGGAGTTGTCCAGTTTAGTAATGGAAGGTGAGATATGTGATGTATGACACCATGAATTAATTTTACAGTAATATATTAAGATACTTAAAATTTTGTTAAGAGGGTAGATCTCATGTTAAATATTTCTACCACAATGAAAATATAAATAAAAAGAAGAGACCTAATTGAGAGAAAAGAGCTCTCCATGCATGTCAGGTTGCACTGTTTGAGCATCTTGCAAGTAGGAATCCTCAGAATATTTTGCTGATATAATGAAATAAGAGAGAAAAGGAAGTACTACCTAACCAAACAGCAGTGTGACATGTAAATAATTTGATCTACCTTGAGATAAGAGCTTTTAAGTTGAAAAAACTTCTGATTATTATTTAAATAAAGTTGTATTAGGCTGGTGTAACCAGGGCACATACAATCGGTCTGCTCTTTCAAGCATTCGATCAATATGGTGTCAGTCCCAAATGCCTACCATCACTTCTAGAAAAAAAAAAAATACAGATAAACCTCAATCACATTACTGTAATTCTACCAATGTAGTCCCTCCTAATTCCTGAGGAATTATGTTATTATCACTTCAAGGAAAACATTCTCTCCTTTTACCCCTGCACACATGTTAGTTATTTCTTCTGTGTGCATTCATTATTTAAGTTTTAACCTTTATAAGACATTTGCTGTACCATTCTATAATCATTGATTTCTGCTGTTTTCTCTTCAGCTCTGATCCTCAGAGTTAGAATACACCTTGGATGAATGAAAGTCCCCCAAAATATATTTTAAGTGTGTAGAAAAATAGATAAACTAAGGTAGTAAAGACAAGTGGTAGATGACTTTTTACAGGTTAGTATTAATAGGTAGGAGGAATCTAAGGTGAGGAAAATTATACCACCTTGAGAATCAAGGTGAAATTGCAGTGCTGTGAGAATATTTTCTCCTCCAATTTCCCACTTAGAGTTCTACCAGTATTGAAAAGGATCTCAAGAAATATTTTGAAACTGTCCCAGTCTAATAAAATGTAGAAATAAGTTCAACATAAGATATAAAGAATTCCAGTGCTATAACAGATTTCTTACATTCTTGAACATCCACAGTCTTTTTTATGCTGTGGATATGCATATCACGTTTTGCACTAAGTCCTTTCTAATTATTTGTCATATACACTTTTGTCTCCTCAATGGTATATCCAGCCTTAAATACTAATTTTGTAGTTCATCTTTTTCATTTTTACTTCATGTTTTACCTCAATTATTTTTTTCACATATAGTATGAAAGCATCATTTGCTAAGATAAAACTTTATTGTTGGATATATAATTCCCTGCTCCCATCACAATTGCCATTATAATTAATTGTACATAAATTAGTTCTATAAAAACTTTCTAGTTGACAGAATCAAATTTGACAAATACTGTTTAAATTTCCTGATTTTTAATAAAGCTATAATTTGAATTGATAAAGTATGAAGATAAGACCATATTCACTAGTTTAAGTACAGCAAGGTATTACCTCCTGAAGAGAAGAAAAAGAGAGGAAAAGAAACTCTCAGTTTTTAGTGTTTTTCCACTGATGTATTTACTTAATTCATGAACTTAATATTTTTCATCTTTGGTATTAACTATAATTAGCTCAACAAGATACTTGAAATAATGCATTTTAATAAAAACAATTACATAAAAGTGCTTTTTAAAACTAATTGACAGCCTAATGTAGCATTTCTCAAACTGTGCTGCAGAATATATTAATAAAAACACCCTATGATTTAAAAACAGGAGTTTAGAAAATGCTGGATTACAGAGTTAAATGGATATTCAGTGGTGAGATTTTTCAGAAAACATTGGCATACAAACATCCTAAATAAGGGATATACTAGGTGCCACTTAGTGAAACTACTTCTTGCTCTCACTCCCACTCTCTCATTTTCAATTTCCAATGTTATAGGCGTATAGTTACTGGGTAGAAATTGAAGAATGCAACTTAATGCATCAATGTTTGATGAACTGACATCACATGCTATGCATAGAAGTCCTACTGAATTCAAAAGGAACTGCCACTACCACTCAATCTGAACCACTAGCTCATCTACTACACACACCTTTTTCACAGAAAATATTATTATTATTTAGAATTGCATTTATTTTAATCTATGGTTCTGTCTCAGTTTTAAAATTTTACATGGAATATATGAATGTTATAATAATGTTTGCATAAAATCACAGGGCTGAAATAACTAACAGCAATTTTTAGCTGGCTTTGTTGAAATAGTGCCATAGGGAAGCCCAATTTCCCCATGGGGCTGACTAACCACAGATGGCTCTGTCCTAAATCACGTTGGGCGCCAAATCTGTTATAGGACAGGGAGAGGGGCAGCCCAAAACCCCGCGAACCTGCCTATTCTACATGGGTTCTGCCATCCGCCGCATCAACACAAAACATAGGAGACTTTAATGGGAAGGAACTTTAATAAAACTAGGAAACAATACAGGTAAGGCAAAGAGTCTAGTTTCTAAATGAAGCATCCAGAGTTACCCGTCCCCTCGTGGGTAAAAGTCCATCCATATGGGATCGGCCCAGAACAAGGCCCCAAAGCCTGCTAAAAGTCTAAAGCATCTTCCAGTGGGGACCCACAGAAAAGGGCCAGAAACAACCAGACAAGCCCGGAAGGAGAAGAGCAAAATCAACATCAAGATAAAAGCTGCCATTGTCACCTCCCCACGGGTCTCACCCACATCTGTGTCACCCAGTCCACGACCAAAAGACAAGCGCAGTTTCTTCACGTGTCTCCTGGCTCCATCCTGCTTCCTTCCTCAGTCTCTTCTGCAGCTTCTTCTCTTCCTGCTCAGCTCCACCCTCCCTTGGGTGGGGCAGGGAACCTCCCCCTTTCCTGGGGACCACCCTGTTACACTATCACCTAATAAATATAGATTTGGGAAGTTACTAATACTTTAAACCATTTCTCTTTGAACTTGCAAATTGTAATAGCATATATTAATATATTCTTTTAAACATTGCTATGGACTTAATACACTTTCAGAGACATATAATTCATTTAAGAGTAGGACTACATAAACTGTGAGATTAAGGGTTTTATTACCTGCTCTGTTACTTGTTTCTTTTTTTTTTTTTTTAAAGATTTATTTTTATTTTTATTTTATTTATTTATACAAGCACTGGGTACAGTCAGAAGCGCGGGAGGGTGAGAGAATTCACCAGAGCCAGAGCAGGGAGCAGAGCAGGCAGAAGGACCGAAGTACACTGCTGAGGGGAGCAGCGGGCGGCAGGAGAGGTCTGCGCGCCATGTGGGACCCTCCTCCGGTGGCCGGGGAGCAGCCACGGATTGAACCGGCGCTGCAGAGGCTGCGGGCAGCCTCGAAACCCAGCGCTCAACAGCTGCGCCACCTGGGAGGCCCTGTTACTTGTTTCTTGACACTAACCAGTCAAACACAAAAAATATGAATAACAAAACTTCACAAGACTTCTCTGAGATTGCTTAAAACAATGTAGTTAATTATCATTTTCTCTTACTACATGTAAATTAATGGCTACAGGAAGAAAATAGGACTTTTGTATATTCGTTCTATGGCATTCAATCTCAAATCTCCTCTGAGAGGAATTTTTTATAGGATGCATTAAGGAAGAAATGTAAAAGTTCTATGTCTTTCCTATGAGTGTCTTAGGGGAAAATGTTTTTAATGAATCTGTATCCTCATATTTTTATGGCATAAATTTGGCTTTCCAGCCCAAATGTCTTTTTGATGAATTTGATATTGAAATAACTATTAACACAACTCATGTACAATATACATTTGGGAAGGCTATGGGTGAAAAGAGAAAATTTTTTCAGGACAATTCTCAGACGTTTTCATTGCTACACATGTATTTTCCTTCTCAATTGAATAATAATTTTCTCTAAACCAAGAAGTGTTTTCACTCGTGTTTTCTAAAGATTCTTATTCTGTAGAACATAATGTCTATAAAAGATACACAATAGAGCTACTATTGAGAATTACCAACTGCTTAACCCATTATTAGCTTATTTATCTGCACATTTTCTTTGGCTTGAATATAATCATGCATATATTCACATTTCCACCCAACATTCTAGAGGTGAAAGAATGGAATTAGGGAGTCCTGTTGCACTCAGTTCTTTGATGAGTTTGCACAGCTATTTAAACACATCAATGTATCTTTAGTTATTTATGATATTATTATCATCCTTGATTACTTTCCTGTTAAAGAGAGAGGAGCAAGCAGTATTTGTATGTGCTACTGACTGTGTCTTTTTATTATGCAATAATACTTTGTCATCAGAATTCCATGAGAAAGGTATTATAAAACTCATCTTACAGTTGCAATAATTGAAGTTTAGAAAAGTTGAGTGGAAAATCATTAGTTTTGTAATAATTAAGTGGTGACTCTGGATCTGTTTGCTGCTCGCAGCCTTTTTAAAGCCAGTCTGCTATCTAGTATCACCTTATATCTACCATCTTTCAGTTCCTTCTGTTTTGAAAATTCAAATTTCAAGCCTCATTGACTCATTTTACTGAGATTCATCTTACTTTGTTTTAAAAAAAGAACGTTTTAAAAATGCTCATTATAGTCCTTTCTTTTTCCTTTGACTTAACACAAAGCCTTACAGTTTCTAGCATACCTAATAAACACATGCCTGTGACCTTGCTGGTTGAATCCTGTTTATGGATGGATAGTGTCAGTGATTAAAAATTGGACCTAAATAAATGGCTCCCTTCAAACCTGCTCCCTAAAAGCCAATGGTTTCTAAACTCCGTAAGGAGATGCCACAAGAGACACACAAGAACATGTACTGCAGTAACACATCTGAAGGCAGAAAGAAAACCAAAGACAAAAAGCAGGAGAATATAAAGAATTTTTAAGCCTTCACATAGGAATTTTCAATGTGAATTTTCACATAGGAATTTTCATGGGAAGATTTGCTGTTCTATTGAGTAAACATGGCATGAGCTTTCGACATATGTCAAGTAGTTTATGTGAGAGAATGGAAAATTAAAATTCAAACTGCTAATTCTCAGCTATCGTGCATGTAACAAACATCACAGTAAATAGATACTATTTAAGTTTTATATTCTGTCCATTTATTTTTTTAATTAATGCCTACTGTGATGGTTAACTTTTATGTTAATTTATTAGAGCATGGAAAACCCATAAACTTAGTCAAATATTATTCTGTGTTGTCATGAGGCTATTTCTGCATGAGATGAACATTTGAGTGTGTTGACTGAGTAAAGCAGATGGGCCTCATGTAATCAGTTGAAGACCTGAACAAAACAAAAACCCTGATATTCTCAGGTGAGAACTTCTCCCAGCCTTCTTGTCTTCAATTTGGGACATTAATCATTTTCTATTTTTATATTAAACTACAGTAGTTCTTTCTGGGTCTGGAGCTTGTGGTCATCAGACTGGAACTTATACCATTATCTCCTACGTCTCCAACTTGCTGGTCACAGACCTTGGGACTTATCAGCTTCCATTATCACTTGAGCTTATTCTGATCCATCCATTGAATGATAGATTTGTTCTGTTGGTTGTTTCTCTTAGTAATCCTGGCTAACTCACCTGCCTTGGTATGTTAGGGATAGGTAATTTCAATAGTTCTGAGATAATCATTTCTTCATTCATTCTTCCCTGATTTCCTCATCAATTCAGACCATAGCAGTTTTCAGATGAAATTCAGAGGCCTCCAAAGGGAAAACCTTCCAAAGAAGGATGGTCACATAAATTTTTAGCCTTTACCAGTTCCCTCCCCGTTACAAGTCATTCAACATATAGTTCTGGGAAATTGATCACTTGTTGTTGTTAGCTGTTGCTGTTGATCAGTTTTTCAAAATAAAGTCATTTCTTGCTATAGCCATTGTTTTGTTAACCCAGTATCATCTGCAATATTGACTTGATATTTTTAATAAACTCACTGACTTTTACCCAAGTGCATGCACCGGAGAGCTTTGATTATAACATTTTACATGAGAAATTTGTATCACTTGCCAAAAAGACAAGGTGAAAATAAACTTAAGGAAATAAGAGAATATGATTATATTCTAATAAGACATCATTTTTCCCAAGGTTTTGAATCTGAGCCAACTTTTTCTTTGTTTCAAATGGAAATTAGCAGGTATTAGAGAATTGAAACTTTCTCCTTGATGCAATCAGCATGGCTGAAGGTTAGTTCAGGAAAAGAAACTATTTATTACTTGAATCAGTGTTAAAAAGGTATAGTTTTTACCACACTTAATTATCTCCATAATACTGTAAGTGTGTTAAAGTTTTAGGAATATTATTTTGAACATTATCTTCTGAAAAATCTAAACCTCATGGCCCCTTCTTCATGCCAGATTTTCTGCATTGAGGTACTTCCTTGTTGAAATCCTGTTCTATTTAAATAGCTGCTTTTCTCAGCTCTCAAAAAATCAACTAAATGATTGATATATTAGAATCACCTGAGACGCTTTTGCAATTTTATACTTGAACAGTACCCTTTTGGGATGAAAAATCTCTAGAGTTAGAATCTAGAACTTTATATTTTTCAAAGCAGCCTTGTAATAGCAGGAAGGGCCAGAGCAGGATCTCTATGACCTGAGCAGAAGGGTAAAGGAGAGAGTCCCGGAGCCCTCACTGGCTTTTGCAGGCTTTAATTGGGATTTACCAGGCACTTGGCAGGCAAGGGTGCCGGGGGGACTGGGAGGCTGGTGGGTCTCCCACCCCCAGCATGTCTTCATTCTTTCTGGGCTCTCCGGCATTCTCTCGTGGCCTTGCTTCTCTGCTGCTGTTCCACTGGCGTCTCCATGATGCTGCCCTTATAAGCTCAGTCTCTCAGCCCAGGTGGATCCACTTACTATGCCCACACCCTCCTCCAGGTGCCCACCATCAGGCATGCATTCAGGACCACAGGGTTCCATCATCAATCCTAATGACGTGAGGGCAGAAAAGCCTGATACTTTTACTGACCCTACAAGCCTCCATCCTCATCAAGATATGAACCAATCTGGACTTAGGTAAGCTACCTAAATCCAAAAGCATAGGATATATTTCTCTCAGGATCCATCAATAACCAAGAGGTGTCAACCCAGCAGAACCAATATTGAGAAAGTCAGAGATCATGAAAATGTTACACTAAGGAATGGCAAAGAGTGTTAAAAGAAGAACAGAAGTCTTGGCTTTGGCTGATAGAATAAAAAATTTAAATATGCCTTCTGCTTTATGCTTTAAGGGCAAAACATGATTTTGAGTGAAAAGTGGAGAAAGGAAAATTTAAATAGCATAAGCAAAATAAAACTTTTGAATTATAAGAATGGCTTAGTAATATATTCCCTCATTCCACTATTTCTGTTATTTTGCTATTTCCCAATGTAGGGACCTGGTGTGGAGAGATAGAATGGACTTAGGACTTCCCCCAAGAAGTTTGAAGTCATGCTGGTGTGACCAAATACTGATAATTCATAATAAATCAGCAGTGGCTGAATGACCACATGTCTTGCCACGAACCTATTGCTCAGGTGAAAGGTCAGATCGCATGATAGCTCAGACATGTTTCATCCATAAAATCCCAAATACTATTACTGAGTGGCTGCAAAGGTATACTCTAACTTCACACAATACATATGCATATGTATTGCATACATACAAAGTACATGTGTGTCTATATGACAGACATCACATGTAGTTTTCATCCAACTTCAATAAAAGCCCATTACTCCTTTTACAGCAAAGAGAATGCCTTTAGACTTGGAAAAGGCAAAACACTCCCATCCCATTCTGTTTTTGTCCCTGTTACAACTCTTGGTTTCTTTATTTCTAGGAAAAGGAAGTAACTTAGATTTGCTTTGGCTCTGGCAATTTTTTCTTATTATCTGCAGTGAATGGAGTGATTTCCAGTTAGTGTGTTAGGGATCGATTGCAATTTCAGGATCCTGTCCCTGCTATTCACATTACCTTAGGTTGAGCCTAAGGTAAAATTATGAAGAAGGTAAAAGTGTTTTTGGCGCCCTCTCCCCTTTTCTTCCTTGGTCCCTACAGCCCCATTTACTGCTATCAGACAATTACTCTGTGTTCCTTGGTACATTTTCTATTTCACTTGTTTCAGTTGTGAAACCTTGACTGTCTATTTTAATGCGTATTTAGTGATTCTGTATGACCAGCTATGTGCTAAGCAGAGAAAATGGAGAAAGACTTTGCTCTGCAAAATTTACTGGTCTTTGCTCTGCAAAATTTACTGTTACACTGTAGGGTAAGGAAAAATGTCAGGCTTTTCTGCCCTCCCGCCATCAGGATAGATGATGGATGCTTGCGGTCCTGAACGCATACCTGATGGCAGGCAACTGGAATAGGGTGTGGGCATAGGTAGATGGGATTCACCTGGGCTAAGACTGTGCTTTTTAAGGGCAGCGTGATGGGGATGCCAGCAGCAAAAGCCGAAGCAGAAGCCGAAAGAGAAGAAGCCCGAAGCAGAAGCAGAGAACGCCAGAGAGCCCAGATAGAGTGAAGATTTGCTGGGGGCTGGGAGGACTGCCAGCCTCCCAACCCCCCCAGCATCCCTGCCTGCCACGTACCCACTGAACCCCAATAAAAACCTGCAAAACCACTGAGGACTCTGACTCCTCCTTTACCCGGTCTGCTGGATGAGGAAAACCTGCTCAGTGGTTCATTCCTGACTCTACATGCACCATAACAAAATAGGGAATTCATGTATTTTTGTGTATTTAGTTTTTAACTGACTCATATATTGTTTTATTAACTTATCTTTAAAAGTAGAACTTTCTGAGCCATGCTAATTCATAAGGCTGATAGCCATTATCCTTTGGAGTCTGTCTGAATGATGGACCTTCTACAGTTCTCTGTTACATTTCTAGGGAGATATCAACTGATAGATGGATAGACTCCATATTTCACTTTGGTCACTTGAACAAAGGAGGCTTCTGTGAGTTGGAGTTTGCCAGCCATCCCATTATGTGGAATGCCTGTGGAGTTCCACAGCTGGAAGTAGGTTGTTTTAAGTAACTGTGAGCACACTTCCTAGTTCAGTACCTATTTAAAACTACCATAGACCTGCTGGACTGAAGAGACTTAGCCCTATCCTGAGCATCAGGTTTTTGGACATGCAGGCAGATGGCATACCTCATGACAAAAATCTCCTGCATGCAGACCAACCTGGAAACAACTACCATCTCTCTATCTACAGCTCCATCTTGTAGCTGCTGCTTACTAGCCAGCTGTTTTCTGGATGTTCTAGTCAAGGAGTGAAAGTGACAATTAAAATCCCTAATTGGGGGCCTCCCTGGTGGCCTAAGGGGTTAAGTCTGAGCACTACGAAGCTAGCACAGCCACTGCAGCATGAGTTCGATCCCCAGCCAGGGAATTAACTCACATGGCACAACAGACCTCTCCTGTCTCATCTGCTGCTCCCCTTAGCAGTGTATTTCAATTAATCTGCCTGTTCTGCTCCCCACTCTGTCTCTGGTGAATCCTCTCATCCCCCTCCCCACACCTCAGGCCTATACCCTAGCTCTTATATGCATAAAGAAATAAAATTTAAAAAAGTTAAAATAAAATCCCTAATTGGATCAGAAAGGACTCAATATGTCTTAGCTGAAAACCATATAAAGTGATAGAAGAATGTTTACAACTTAGATAAATACATTATTTCTGAACCAAGGGAAGAAACATCAAAAAAGAGAGATCAGGATTCCCTTGCATATCTAACTGGTGAATTTCTTCAATTTGTTGCATAGCTGATATGAGTGGCCAAATTTTCAGTGTGGTTTCAGTTCTTATCAGTTTTAGTCCTGATGATTTTTGAATCTAAGTAAACCTCATGGTTAATAGTTTTTATTTTTTTAATTTATTTTTTCATTTTTTTTCCCCTCTGCCTGCCCTGATTGTTTTCTTACAGTTTTGTGTTAACATCTATAATATATAACCAAGACCCTCTTTAATGAAGTCAATTTTTACATGTGGATATTTTAGTGGTTCTTTCTGATCTTAATCCTACCATATATTGCCATGAAACATCCTGTATTTCAGGTTCTGACTTAAGGCCACTTTCTTTATATCTGGTTTTCTTTACTGTTTAAATCACATTGCATTGGTATTTTTGTGAGAGAATGTCTTTGAAATCAGAAAGCCTTCATCCACAGATGCTGTGGGGTCTTTTTAGACCTAGGTTGCCTCTGTAGCTACTGATTTCCATTGCTCTGTATCAGAGTTCTTTGGTTGCCTGGCAGAAGAGGTTGAGGCTTTCTTTGGGGTTCTAATTATTTCAGTGGGAAATATGGAGAGGCTGAGCCAGTGACTCTTTATTGCTTAGATGCCATTTAAAACTGGCACTAATTCCAGTGAAACTTTTTGAGGAGAGGAATGAATAATTGGTACTATAGTAAAGATAATAAAAACTTGGCTACAATGTATAGATGACTTTAAAGGGATAGTGAATTTGAGAAAATCAGTTTAAAAAAAAATCACTGTAAAACTTTAAGCCACTGGCAACAAAGACTTGATATAAGTGTTTGTGTAAATACGAAACAAAACATATCCAAACCCTGATAATATTTGGGTTTTATTCAAAGCCATGCAAAGAAATAAGTTCAAAGAAATTCAGTGGTCTTTAGATGAGAAAAGATGATGTTGGGTAACTTAGTTGAACAGGCTGTACTTCAATTTATTTCTTCCTTTTCATTTTGAAAAAAAATGAAGATTGAAATAATCACAATTTTCAAATTATATGTTGGAGAACATCTGGCACATGATAGGTTTGAGATAAATAGTAGACTTCTCTGTTTTCATTTTGGGAATTATTCATTTATACTCAGTTGGTTCTATTTGCCTGCTTATCTACCCAGTATGTTAGAACAAATCTTTCTAAAAAAAACAAAAACACCTTTCTGTTGTCTTAATTATATTAAGCTCAATAATGTTACTATCTTGCTTTGTTGCCTCATCCCTGCATCAGAATTAATGATGAACATCACTATCTCTGGGACCTGTGGTATTATCTCTGGCTTTCAGAGTTATACGTCTCTCCCATATATGTTTTCAAGCTGATGTGTCTCACTGAGATAACTCAATGTGAGCTGCAGAATTTGTATCATAGTATCACTGAGGCTTCCTATCATTTGCCATGGCTGAAACAACCTGACATGAAATATAACACTATAACATGTCAAGTGGAAAATTTAAACATTGCTTTTCCCAAGGAAGAATAGAATCTTTATTTTTTAAAATACACTATTTCAACAAGGGGGGGAGGGGCAGGGAGGAAGTTATGATATGGTATTGATTCTTCCAGGGAGCTGAGTTAGCGAAATCCCTTTCTACTTAAGGATTGTTCATTTCCCTTTTTTGACATGAGAACAATTCTAAACAAGCTGTTTCATGGCTAACTGAAATCCTTTAAAAATACCCCAGGAAAACATTCCAATAAGTATCAAACCAATGAAATCGTTGTTTATAAATGTCTTGTTAATTTCTCACAATTTCCTGGTAAAGCCTGAGTACACTAGGGGATGCAGTCACAATATACAAGTTTCTTTCCTTCTTATTTGAACTAGAAAAATGGAGTTAAAATTAAAATGAAAAGCAAATAAGAGCTAATTATACCAGCAAGCTAAGTTGTAGGCTGTGTGTCAGTTTTCCTGAAGTGCTCAGTCTCCAGTAATTAATGCAGTCTAAATTGTGAGTCCTATATAGGCTACCACCTTTCCTCTGTGTCTTTCTCCTTTTCTCTTTTTATTTTCTTTATTATTTTTTATCATCTTTCTCTGACCATTCACTGTCTCATTCTGCTAAAGGTTTCTCCTTGGCTTAGTCAGAAAGCCAACTTTAGCTTCAATTAATAAAAATAATATATGAAGGCACACTTGAGGTTTCTTTCTGAGAGCTGATTTTTTTCCATGCCTACTATCACTCTGCCTTTATAACTGATGGTTTTTCTGAGAGTCACTGCAGGTAAATACAGTAGTGAATAATCATACAATGATGATATGACAGTGGTGATTATGATACAAATAATTACTGGTATTTACATGAATATTTATTGTGCACTGGAAGCCATGATATAATATCCCCAAGCCAGGCCTCCCTGGTGGCGCAGAGATTAAAGACTGCACTATCAAGCTACCGCCAGCCATTGCAACACAAGTTCCATCCCAGGCCAGGATGGTGACCCACATGGTGCAGCAGACCTTTCCTGTCTTGCCTGCTTCTCTCCTCAGTAGTGTATTTCACTAGATCCACCTGTTCTGCTCCCCACTTTGTCTCTGGTGAATCCTATCACCACACCTACCTCTGGTCTGCACCTCAGTTCTTGTATGCATAAATAAATAAAAATTTAAATAAAATATTCCCAAGCCTGTAGTGGTGGGATCATAGCAGAGAAATGATGGAAAACACAGTAATCTTATGTGATAGGTACATTTTGTGTTTCCATTACTCACAAGGAGAATGAGCTTAATACAAATCAAAGTATTCTCTTGAATGGCTCAGTTTTTTAGAAATCAAATGCAATGACTTATTAGAGTCAAAATACAGACCTTATTTATTCTGACTTGAAATCTATGTATCCACCTCACATACTGTATTAACTGGATGATGGATTTATGCCAATAATGTAGGATTTGAGGGGACAAAATTTGCATTCATGGGGATAGATGCTTGGGCTTTGAAAACATAGGCAACACTAGTGACCCTGCTTTTATAAAGGCAGATATGGACTTGTGAACTCATCCCTGTCCCTTGGGTTATTGGGTGTTTGGTTTAGGGGATGCTTAGATTCCACAAGCAGAGACTACCAAAACAAAATGCTATAATTAACTGAAACAGGTAACTATATTATATGGCATCATAGCTGAATGAACAAGATAGGAATCTTTATTCGGACAGTTGTAGGTTTTAGAACACAGTTCACAATGCACACTTTTTGTGACTGTGACCATTTTGTTGCACTATTTCATCATATACTTTGATATTATCATTCATGCAGGCTTATTGTGAAGTTTAAATAAGATATTGCATATAAAGTGTCCTGTGTATAGTTATGAAAAATCAGTATTCCTCAATTGCTGTTCATCTGTTTTCCTTTACCTGGAAATTGGTCTTTTCTTAGTCACTCTTGGGAAACTGACAGATACTAGTCCATCAACAACAAACAGTCACAGCAGGCTCTATTGCTGTTAATCAATCATACTAGATTCTGAGACTTTCCCCTTTGAAATTGATAAGAATATCAAAAGGCTTATCCAAATTACAGAAATTTTATTTTCCCCGTTATCTTAAAGATTTTGGGATAAGATCAAATTTGAAGGGCCTCCTTGAGGATCTGCTTTAGTTTTAAGGTTAGAAATTTGTGTATGCTTGTAATGCCTTATTTGTGATGGTTTGATTTTTATATGGTGAGAAATCCAAGCAGCATGTTCTGTGTTCTAATTACTGCTTTGAGTTTGCCCACTCCACTAAAGTTGTAGAATAGTTTTGGATGGTGTCCAAAAGTAAGTCAGTTACAGGAAGAGTAGATAGGATTTAAATACAGTTTTGTGCTGATGCTGTTCCTGCTTCCTGGAGTTGTCTACTTGGGGTCAATTGCATTCATACCGCCAGACTCAGATCAAATGTCATCACCTACTTGGGGCATTTCCATCAGTAAAGAAATACTTATTAACTTGTCTCTGTATCTGGAAATGACAATGGAAAATGGGAAATATTTATTATGTGCCAGGCATTGTGCTACCTCTTTATATTCCATTAATACTTATAATTATAACATGATAAAGACATTATTGCAAGCTCTGTTTTACTGATGATGAAATGAAGGCTTAAGCATGTCATATTGTTTTCCCAAGGTTACAAAGCTAGTCTTGGGTTCTCCTCAGAGAAGATGGATGCACTTTGCCCAGTTGGTGCATAAACTAGGCTTATTCCATAATATTAATAGAGTCAATTAATCTTTTTATTATAACCTCCCCAATTCTCCAAAAATGTTTGTCAAATACAGAATATTAATAAATAATTAAAATGCAATATACTGAACAATTAAACCCACAAAGGCCTGATTTATCTTTAATGTTTTTAATGATATTTTTAAAGAGGGAAAGTTTTGATAACATATGTTTGGGCTGCATAGGAAGAAATGAACAAGCTGTTCCTTCTTATTGTTTATTCTTAGAGACTGTTAGTGGGAAAGCAAACTGCATTCATTTGGTAGTATATTCTATTTTTCTTTCTCTGCTAAGTTTTGTTTTTGTTCCCTGTTCAAAATCCATTTCCTCCATTGTGCATTTTTCCAAAAGAAAGAATTTTTAATTTCAAGAGGTTTTTCTTTTTTGTGTGTATCTATTGAAGGTTCACTAGATGAGTACTTTCATAACTAGGTTCAAAGGAATTAAAGTTTTGGCGCCTTTACCATAAAGCATGAATTTTTCCCTAAAGAATTATCATAGTAAAAGACAAACCTAAAAAGAAATGAGCTATCAAGCCATTAAAAGCCATGAAGGAAACAGAGAGATGTATTTCTTAGTGCAGGAAACCAATCTGAAATGGACATATATTAGATAACATTGATATTCTAGAAAAGTCAAAGCTATGGAGACAATAAAATGATCAGTGGTTTGAGGGCAAGAAAGGATGAATAGATGGAGCACATGGGAGCTTTTAGGGCACTGAGACTATTTGGTATGATACTGTAAGGTGAATACATGTCTGTTTCAGTATGCATTTTTAAAATCTATAAAATATGCAACAGAAAGAATGAACTATAATGTAAAATTATGACCTTTGTTTGACAATAACATGTCAGTGTTGATTTGCCCATTGTAAAAGATATGTAATGCTGGTAAGGAATGTTGATGATGGGAGAAGCCAAGTGTGTGTTTGATAGAGAGAGAGAGAGAGAGAGAGAGAGAGAGAGAGAGAGAGAGAGAGAAAGAGAGGAGAGTATGTGTGTGTATAAAAGGTATTGCACTACATGGGAATTCTATGTAATTTCCACTCAACTTTGTTGTACACCCAAAACTGTTCTGAAAATAAAATATATTATTTAATAAGGACAGAAATGAATAAAACATAATTAATCTTATGTCAGACAGGCATCTCACTTTCGATGATCACCAGGAATGTGGTAGTAAGAAGTTCAGGGAAATTTCTAGAAGTAGGAAAACTGCAAGTTCAGAGTTTTTCCTTCTTATATATCTAATGTACCTATCTTCTCTGCCCTCCACAAAGATAGTCCTTTCTTGGGCCTCAGACCACAACTTAAATATTGTCAATTTAAGAGGCTTTTCCTGACCACTCCATTGATCACAGATGCATCAACAGTGCCTAACATACTAACCTATCCTGATTCTCCATATAACACTTAACTATTATTGTTTCTCATATTTAGATATATCTTTATTGTATTTGATCCAGTCTACCTACTGCACAGTTTGTTTTGGTTAATTTAGACATAGGCATCATCATGATTTCCCTTCTGAGTACATGTGGGAGAAATGCAATCATAAGAGATGCTTCCATGACCTCAGTGATACCACCAAAGATCTACAAAATGAATGTAGGCCTCTCAGAAATTTGACTGAAATTCTAACTGGTCCCTTAGCAATTTTGAAATAGAGTCCTACAAAGCAGTGAGGTATGGGTGAGCAATATGTTTCTACTTGAGATTTATTATGTATTTATTAATTTGAGATGTAGCACTACTAAAAACATTGTGTACCTACTATGTGGCAAACCTTTTTGTTGCAGGTATTGAAAACGCAAAGATGAATATGGTTAAAATCCTGAGTCCTCTAGCATTGAAGCACTGAAGAGAGCATGAATAAATTATTAGAATATTTTTACATATTACAAAATGAACAGTTGTTCCGAAATCTTATTAATGATCAAGAACAATTTCACCAAAGTGGTGAAAACCATGTTCAAAACCACTAAAGGGGTCAGTAGCAACAGTGTTCAATATACTGTAAGTGTTTAGAAGACGAAGATGGGGAAAGATTTCTCAACCAAGGGGGCGGGAATGATTTGTCATTCAGGTATGAATCAGAAAAAATGAGATGCGATAGTAAGCAAGCATGACTCTACATTTGCCAAGGGAAGTGTGAGTTTATTATTGTTGCCCCAGATATCTATTAATGGTGATAGTCTTTCATTTTACAAAACCATATGAACTCAACAATAAGAAAACTAACAACCCAATTTAAAAATGGGGGAGAGGGCTTCCCTGGTGGCAAAGAGGTTAAAGCCAGAGTTATCAAGCAATCGCCAGCTGCTCTGATCTGCAGCTGGCCAGGGAGCTAACCCATGTGGCACAGCAGACCTCTCCTGTCTCGCCTGCTGCTGCACTCAGCAGTGTATTTCAATAGAATGATCTGCCTGTTCTGCTCCCAACTCTGTCTCTGGTGAATCCTCTCACCTTCCCCACACCTTTGGCTGACACCCCAGTTCTTGCATGCATAAATAAATAAATCTTTAAAAAATAATAAAAAAATGGGTGAAAGAACTTAACAGACATGTCATTAAAGAAGATATACAGATGGCGAGTAAGAATATGAAAAGACTCTCCACATAATATGTCATCAGGGCCATGCAAATTAAAACAACAGTTAGATACCATTGTATATTTATTAGATAGCCAAAAATCTGGAATGTTGGCAACACTAATCCTCGCCAGTATGTAGAGCAACAGGAACTCTCATTCATTGCAGGTAGGAAAAGAGAATGCTATAGCTACTTTGGGAAATAGTTTGGTGGTTTCTTACAAAATTAAATATACACTTACCATTTTATAAAACATTACATTCCTTTGTATTTACCCAAAGGAGTTGAAAACCCATATCCACACAAATACCTACACATAGTTGTTTGTAACAGTTTTATTTATAACTGCCAAAACATTGAAACAACCAAGTTGTCCTTCAATAGGTGAATGGATAAATATATTGTGATGCATCTAGACAATGGAATATTATTCAGCACTTAAAGGAAATGAGCTATCAAATCATGAAAAGACATGGAGGAAATTAAAATTCATTTTTGTATATGAAAGGTGCCAAGTGGGCAAGTTTATATATGTGATTCCAACTATATGACATTCTGAATAAGACAAAACTATACAATGGGAAGGATAATGGACAGATAGGATTTTTAATTTTCACTTATAAATATTTTAAAAGGAAAAACACTTGAATAGAAATATAAATAGTGAAATATACAGGAAATGAGGATACTCAAGTGATCTTATAAGCAGAATATTAAAAAAAAGAATGGAGGACTAATGTGGACTAGAACTAAGGCATAGGTAATGAACATAGTAGAAGATACATTTAGAAATTTCTGTGAAATAATCAATTGCAGAAGGTAATGACTCAGTGTCTATAATGGAACTTATTGTCTGGATGTGCAATAATTCTTGCAGAAATGAGATGCTTTAATGTGGGGATGATAAGGTGAGATTTAGAAGTGTGGGCTTGAGGGTTCTTTGAGTCAGATACATTAATGCACATCAAGTAAGGAATTATTTCAGACAAGTTAGATTGAGTAAGGTAGTGTTCTAGAATTTCCACAGACATTAACGATCATAAAGACTGGGCAGAATAGGCCTGATATTAGGGCTAGTTAAGAATATTACTCATGGCTTAAATATTTGCTGAGATACTATATGATGAGCACATTGGTGAAAACAGAAAATAGGCAATCTATTAATATTTTTTGGACATGTAAAATCACATTAATCTCATAGCAAGAGATACTCATTCTTTTAAGTCAGTAAATGTTTAATGTATCTTACATTTTAGATGCTGAAATCATTGGATAATTGTGTTTTACTTTCAAAAGGGAAGACATATGTTTAGATATGGAAAGGAATCTAGTATTTTGTTGAAGATTTTGTGTTGATGGTTATCAGGGATATTGATCTATAATTTTCTTGTTTTGTTTTTGTCTGGGTTTGGAATTAGGGTAATGTTAATAAAACAAAGTGTATTGGGGACATTTCTTATTGTATTTTTAAAAAGAGTTTGAGCATAATTGGGTATTACCTAAAAACCTGATAAAATCCATTTGTAAAAAATCTGGCCCTGGTTTTTTGTTTTTTTTTTTTTTTTTTTTTTTTTTTAGAAAAATGTTTGTATTACTGTTTCAACTTCCATACTTATGATTCGTTTAGTCAACTAATCTCTTTATTCTTGGGTTGGGCCTGGTAGGCTATATTGATCTAGAAATGTGTCTATTTCTTCAAGGTTATCAAATTTATTGGCATGTAGTTGCTCTTAGGATCTTTTGTATTTCTGTGCTACCTGTGGTGATTACTTCTTTTTCATTTGTGTTTCTGTTTATTAATGTTTTCTCTCTTCTTTATTTTGTTATCCTTTCCAGAGGTTTATCTGTTTTATAGACCTTCTCAAAGAACCAACTCAAAGTTTCACTGATTTTTTTTTTTTTACTTTTGTCTTTTTGATCTCTATTCCATTTGTTTACACTCTTATTTTTATAATCTTCCTTCTAATAACACTGAGTCATGCCCATTTCTCTTTTTAAACTTGTTTTAGGTATAGTATTAGGTTGCTTATTTGGGATTTTTCTGGTTTCATAATTTGGGCCAGTACTGCAATTATCATTCCTCTTAAAACCACTTTTGCTGCCTCTCATCAATTCTAGTTGCTTATAAATTCATTTTCATTAGTCTTGAGGAATATTTTGTTTTCTGTTTTAATGTCCTCTTTTATCTAACAACTCTTAAAAAGCCTGTGTCTTTAGTCACCCTGCATTCATAGATTTTCCTTTTTTTTTTTTTTGGTCTCTTATGGATGATTTCTAACCTTATGGTATTATGGTTAGAAAGAATACTTGGTACAATTTTGATCGTTTTAACTGTACTGACACAACTTCTGTGCCAATATATGGACTATTTCTGAAAATGTGTCATATGTACTTGAAAAAAAAAAAAAGGTGTTGCAGTGGTTTTGGGTACATTAATTTTTTTTAAAGATTTATTTATTTTGTATTTATATAAGAGCCGGGGTACAGGCCAGATCTGCGGGAGGCTGAGAGGATTCACCAGAGACAGAGTAGGGAACAGAACAGGCAGACTGACGAAATACACTGCTGAGGGGAGCAGCAGGGAAGACAGGAGAGATCTTCTCGCCATGTTGGTTGCTCCAAGGCTGGTGGGAATCGAACCAGCACTACAGAGGCTGCAGACAGCTTCACAGCACTGCGCCTCAAGGGCCTGCACCACCAGAGATACCCTGTTTTGGGTGCATTATTTTGTGGAAATCTGTTCGTCTTACATGGTCTAGCTCATCATGTGAGTAATAAAAAGAGACATTTTGATGCTTCTGACACTGAGCCTTAATTCATTTGTAGCATCTTACAGCACTGCCCCAAGACTGCCATGTAAGGAAGTTGAATTAGTTTGACTGGAAGGTGAGAGGCCACACACAAAGCAATAGAGGTGCCTCAGGTAGTGAGGTAGGACAGGAATTTAGCACAATGTTTGCTGTCCCTAATACCCCCATCAGGATTCCTGAAAGAGAGCTGTGCACATTTCAGAACAAAGTGATTCAAACCCTATAGTTTAGGGCCTCCCTGGTGGCGCAGCGGTTGAGCACTGTGTTGCTAAGCTGCCCCCAACCTCTGCAGCACCAGTTCAATCCCCGGCCACCAGGTGAGGGTCCCACATGGCGCGCAGACCTCTCCTGCAGCCCGCTGCTCCCCTCAGCAGTGTATTTCGTCAGTTTGTCTGCTCTGCTATCTGCTCTGGCTCTGGTGAATTCTCTCACCTTTCTGTGCTTCTGACTGTACCCATGTGAGTATTAATAAATAAATAATCTGTTAAATAAAAGAAAAAGAAGCTATTATCAAAAACAAAACAAAACAAAACAAAAAAACAAACAAAAAAACAAAAAAACAACCCTGTAGTTTATCTTATATCAGGTACTGCAACAGGGTGGTCCCCAGGAAAGGGGGAGGTTCCCTGCCCCACCCAAGGGAGGGTGGAGCTGAGCAGGAAGAGGAGAAGCTGCAGAAGAGACTGAGGAAGGAAGGAAGCAAGATGGAGCCAGGAGACCTGGAGGAGGCGCATGGAGCCTAGAGACATGTGAAGAAACTGCGCTTGTCTTTTGGTCGTGGACTGGGTGACACAGATGTGGGTGAGACCCGTGGGGAGGTGACAATGGCAGCTTTTATCTGGATGTTGATTTTGCTCTTTTCCTTCCGGGCTTGTCCGGTTGTTTGTGACCCTTTTCTGTGGGTCCCCACTGGAAGATGTTTTAGACTTGTGGCAGGCTTTGGGGCCTTGCTCTGGGCCGACCCCATATGGATGGAGTTTTACCCACGAGGGGATGGGTAACTTTGGGTGCTTCATTTAGAAACTAGACTCTTTGCCTTACCTGTATTGTTTCCTAGTTTTTATTAAAGTTCCTTCCCATTAAAGTGTCATATGTTTTGTGTTGATGCGGCGGATGGCAGAACCCATTTAGAATAGGCAGGTTTGCGGGGTTTGGGCTGCCCCTCTCCCTGTCCTATAACAGATTTGGCGACCACGAAGGGACAGAGCCATCCGTGGTTAGTCAGCCCCATGGGGAAATTGGGCTTCCCTATGGCACTGGCTACCATAAGCGCAAATGTGATTTTTGGTTTCTCCGGTGTGTTTGTTTCATATGTCGATTTGAAGATCTGTGTGTCTGTATGTAATTTGTTTGTAGTGACTTTCTAAGACATTTGATTTTGTGGAAATTGTTCTGTGCCAGTTTTACTCAAAAGATTAGGCAGTACATTGGACCATGTGGCCAGATCAAAAATGGCGTCTGAGGCCACTTGGAACTTTTTTTTTCTTTCTTTTTGTAATCTCTACTGTCTCATTAGCATTTCTAAAGGCAATAATGGTTCTTCAGTGGTATGTTGCTTTGTCTTTGACTACTTCCTGCCCTGTGTCTGACCGGTTTTGCAAGCCAACTGTGGAGTGGTGGTGTTTTTAATTAGCAAATGTATGCCTGGGTGTTAAGGAAAGAGTAGCCTTATCAGTAACTGGTAATCGCTGGTATCCTTGATGGATTCTTGGAGATAACTTAAATTTTTACAAAGTCTGGATCAAAAAAATTAACAAGATTTTGTCTGAGTCTTGAAGGATTTGCTATTGTGAATTTTGTCTACACAATTTGTTTTGGGCATGTTTGCCATTTTGAATACTAGATTTGTTCAATTGCTGGTGTAAGACAAGATTCTAAGTTTCTGCTTCCTACTGAGGAAGGTCTGTTGTGGAAAGCACTCTTTAGGGTGCATCATGTAACTGTACCAGGTTTTCATACCTGTGTTGTTGTTGTCCCTCCCTAGTGTGGGGGAGGTGTAATTTGTGCTTAGATGTTTAATCTGCTCTTTCAGCTTCTGTCCCAGAGTGGCTAACAGAAGTAAGGAGATGACTCCTTTTAATTAAAAGTTAATTACTGATATTTTGATTTTGCTTTTTCGGGTTCTATTCCAGGAAACCCAAGGAGTGCCTGCTTGGTGGCTAACAAGAGATGACTCCTTTTGCTTAAAAGTTAACTGTTACTTTTATTCTTTCAGTTGCTGTACAGAATACCCCAGGATTGACTTCTAATAAAAAGTCTTCAACACTAAAAACCCTAAGGTGATAAACAAGGTCATGCAACTCTTGTGATTAATAAAACTTTTCCTTCCTATTTCTAAAGTCTTAGGTTTGCAGGATGACAACTGGAAATTTTTCTGCCAGCAACACTCCACATTTTTTTGGACTTTGACTTTTTTTTCTGAGCCTATGGAGTAAAACTGCAGTTACATAACATTCTACGTGGCATAACTAAAAAAAAAAACTGTCTTTGTCTATATGTTGTATGTCTGTATGTCCTTGTGTCTAACTGTCTTCACCTCCAGTGATTGACAAATTGGTATACATGGTGCCCATAGACGTTGGGGGAAAAAAAAAAAAAAAGTCTCCGGTTATGAAAAAAACAAAAAGTTATGGTTTGATTGTCAACATTGTGCTACTGAACTAAGCCGGTGCCTTCATAGAGATTGAATATTGTTGTTTCTATTAATTTTCTGATATTTATGGCAAAGCTTCCCAGAAATCAAAATTCAAGTACAAATTTGGTAGCCTGTCATTTGACTGATGCAAGGAAATTTTGTGGAACCTCAGTAGAGCTCCTGAGACACTCCACAAAGTTTCTCCCTTTCCTCCTGGGAAAGGCATTAGATAAATTTGTTCTATTTGGCTCACCTAGTAGAGTAAAACTAGAAGGGAAGCATTGTCACTTGGGTAAACGGGTAATAACACCTTAACCTGATATGAATGTAAATTGTCAATGATAATTGTCACCTTGTAATATTGTATACTTCAATTGTTTAATATCTACAGAAATTGTTTCTGAAAATATAGGAAAAAAAGGTCTCAACAAATTCCTATTGATAAAACTGTTAAGAGTAAAAACTTTCCTACAAAGGACTGAATAGACCTGGAAATACACCTGACATTTACAAGTTTTCTTTGACATAATACTGATAATTTTTATATGCATTTTGTCCTGAATCCACAAAGTTTTGTTTTGTTTTGTTTTGAGTAACCAGGATCTGCATCAAGGTTGCAATTTTTTTCCAGCAAAGCTAACTTGTCACATTTTTTCTCTCCCCTTAATACCAACACAGCATACAAATAGTGGTAGTAATTTTTGCTACTTATCTTAGAGTCTGTTTTTGCATAACTTCCATAGGGATTTTGTCTGTTTTAACGAAAATTGGACGTAAGTTTGATTGTGTGGCTTTGTGTGGAGTTCTTCCAGAAAGTTAAAAAAGAGCTGAACCAAGAAGAGGAGAACCTGTTTGCCTTGTTTGTAGGGTTCCAGAGACCTCCAAAGAAGGTGAGGAAGCTTGCCTCCATTGGCAGGACTGGACAACCCGGCCAACAAAAATGCCCTGGTACCCTCGAGAAGAGGAAAGCCCAGGTGGAGTCTGATGAGACCAACTTTATACCTAAAGCATACATCGACTGGATGCCACCGGTTCGCTCTGATCCTGTATGGAATATTTCAATAAAGCCAGCTAAAATTGCTGTTAGTTATTTCTACTCTGTGATTTTATGCAAAAATAGAAAAAATGGTTTAAAAGTATATTTAGTTTGCAAACTTTTGCTATGCTGTTAAAGTTTGGAATCAAGGTTGAGAGAATCGTTTTTGCATAAGTTGAACCATTTTAACATTTTTTCCCTGTGATTTTAATATATTTGCTGTCTTGTTTTAGCTAACGCTCCAATTTTTTTTTCTTTTGGCTGGTATAATGGACTATTTTTCAGAATGGAAAACTGTCATACTGGACATTCATGGACAATGCTGCTGACTAATTGTTGCTTCTCTTACACACATTGTAACCCTAAAAAAGACTGTCTCCTAAGACTACACCCTAAAATTGTGCCACCATAGATATGGTGGAATAAAAATTAAAAGGGGGGATTGCAACAGGGTGGTCCCCAGGAAAGGGGGAGGTTCCCTGCCCCACCCAAGGGAGGGTGGAGCTGAGCAGGAAGAGGAGAAGCTGCAGAAGAGACTGAGGAAGGAAGGAAGCAAGATGGAGCCAGGAGACCTGGAGGAGGCGCATGGAGCCTAGAGACATGTGAAGAAACTGCGCTTGTCTTTTGGTCGTGGACTGGGTGACACAGATGTGGGTGAGACCCGTGGGGAGGTGACAATGGCAGCTTTTATCTGGATGTTGATTTTGCTCTTTTCCTTCCGGGCTTGTCCGGTTGTTTGTGACCCTTTTCTGTGGGTCCCCACTGGAAGATGTTTTAGACTTGTGGCAGGCTTTGGGGCCTTGCTCTGGGCCAACCCCATATGGATGGACTTTTACCCACGAGGGGACGGGTAACTTTGGGTGCTTCATTTAGAAACTAGACTCTTTGCCTTACCTGTATTGTTTCCTAGTTTTATTAAAGTTCCTTCCCATTAAAGTCTTATATGTTTTGTGCTGATGCGGCGGATGGCAGAACCCATTTAGAATAGGCAGGTTTGCGGGGTTTGGGCTGCCCCTCTCCCTGTCCTATAACAGTACCACTATTTGTAAAACTTCTGTTTTGGCTTATCTGGTAAGATGTTAGGGATCATGTACTTTTGATAAACAGAATTGGCCAAATCTCATCCTAATCTGTAAATTTCTGCCTCTTTTGTTAAACACAAGTGGCCAAAACCATTCTGTGCCTCATTTGTGGCTCCCTGACCCCTTAAAATAAGCAAGTATTTATATCAGCACCCTTAAGACCTAAGACAAAATTCTCCTCTGAAGCTTCCTGTGCTCACTCTTCAGTGTGTACTTTCACCAAAAATAAAGTTTTATTTCTAACTCATCTGTACTGACTCCTGCATAAATTCCTTCCTGTGTAGAAGTCAAGAACATCTGGGATCCCTCAACACCCCTGACCCCAAACAGCGGCACTAACCAGATGTGCAATTTTCGATCTAGAACATTCTAAAATCTCTCTACCCCAGAAGTCACCTCTCCAGATAAATGCAATGGAGAGTAAATCCAACTAAAACCAGTGCAGAATGCCCAACAACCCATATTCAAAATAAATAATAACTTGTTATTTATAGCTACTGACTTTTGGGTGACTTTTTTTTTTATATTTTTTTATAAAGTTCCCTTTTTAAAAAAAAAATTTATTTATACAAGAACTGGGGTACAGGCCAGATGCACAGGAGTGTGAGAGAATTCACCAGAGACAGAGCGGGGAGTAGAACAGGCAGACTGGCGAAATACACTGCTGAGGGGAGCAGCAGGCGCAACAGGAGAGGTCTGCTGCACCATGTGGGACCCTCTTCAGCTGGCCAGGATTGAACGGGCACTGCAGAGGCTGCGGACAGCTTCACAGCGCTGCGCTCAACCACCTACGCCACCAGGGGAGGTTCTGGGTGACTTGTTTTATAGCAATAGTAATTATATCAGTGTCCGTATTATCAAATGTTATAATTTAGTATTAGGATAGCACAAATATAACATTATTATTAATTATTAAACTATTATTAAAACTACTATTAACCTAATAATAGCATTATTATACTATGAATTCTTCCAAATAATTAAGTGCATCATTACATCTTCAGCTGCATATGGATTAAGTAACTTCAACTGTATGTTGAGTGGAGGATCCAAATTCAAGTTAAATTTTGTGGCCTCACTTCCTCTCTTATATTTAGCATGTTATCACATTTGTAGTAAGTACACAGACATGCTATTTAACTTAAAGGAATGTAAAAAAAATTACATTCTCAGAAATTAAAATCCATTTTCTTTCCAACATTGGCAAGCATTTTTATACTGTCCTTTGATTTCAAGCCCACTAAGGAAGAATTTAGATGGCATAAACCCTTTGGTTTGGAACAAAGTCCAGGAGAGGCAATTCAATGCAAATTTGAAGGACACATTTTGACCCCATTTGCTCTGAGGGCATCGTTTGTTCTTCTATGGAAGAAAGCTCTTGAAAGTCTTCTGTTGAGCTAAACTTAAGTCACTTTTATCTGAAAGAAGCTGCTTGTCTCCATCTATGACTCAGATTATTTCTTTGCATATTAAATTACAAGAGACAGTTCCAGCTGGATCCATCAATGTATTTATAACTCAGTCACAAAATTTTCCTCCAGGCGGAAAATTTGGCAAACACATACCCAGGCTGGCTGCGACTTTCAAAGATGAGAACAGGAAAATAATTGTGGCAGTTTTTATTTCAAACTTATTGTCTAAATTCTGATTAAGGTGGGAGAATTTCAATACTCACAACACCAGAAATCACCACCAAAAGGAGGGAATGGGTAAGCTGGTGGAGGAATTTATAAGCAGTAGGAATATAATTTCTTCTGCCCCTCTTGGCCCTTATTCTCAATGAATGTCCTTTGGTAACAACAATGAGGATGTCCCTTGAATTCTGTGAAAGAAAATAACATTGTCATTCATTAGTGACTTGGTAATATATATAGCACATAATCTGGACCACTGTGCTTGGTGCCTTAGGTAAACTGTCCCATTAATCAGTGAGTTCAAATTTATTTTCCTAATATGAGAAACCTTAGGTTGTGACAAATTAGCATACTTGAAGTCATTTTAGAGTTGTTGGGTTCAGGGCCTCCCTGGTGGTGCAAGGCATTAAGATGCAACCTGTGAAGCAATCCACAACTACTGCAGCACAAGTTTGATTCCTGGCCAGGGAGCTACCCACATGATGCAGCAGACCTCTTCTGTCTTGCCTGCTGCTCCCCTCAGCAGTGTATTTCAGTCAGTCTGCCTGTTCTGTTCCCCACTCTATCTCTGGTGAATCCTCTCACCCCTCACATCTCTGGCCTATACCCCAGTTCTTGTATGCATAAATAAATAAATCTTTTTAAAAAAGAGTTGTTGGGTTCAAAAAGCGGGGTCCTTGAGTTCATTCTGGGAAAACTTTCACCAGAGCTCCCCTTTCAGTGACACTGAGAAGTTTCCCAGGAATTTCTCCGCAACACAGAGACATTAATTGTATTCACAATGGTAGGTTTTTTATACAAGGGAAACATGTATAAAAGATACTTGCATAGACACAAGTGGGCAGGAAGAGCTACCCCTGAAAAGGACAGGTTTGTTAAAAGAGAGGTCTGCATGGTTGCAGGTGGGCAGCCTTGGGCAGAGAGCTGCATCTGCTGAGGGAGGTCAATGAAGAAAGCAGCTGCATGGTCACAGGTCACAGGTGGGCAGGAAGGTTGCTGCCCTGTAGAGGGAAAAGTTTGGTGAAACGAAGTATCTATATAGTCACAGGTGTGCAGAGGGACTTTTGCCCCATGTCAGTGTAGAGATTGCACTGATAAGGTCGTCTTTTCTTTGTGAGGCGCTCATTCCGTTGTGGATTGCTAACTGCTGTTAAATTACTTATTGCTAGAGTTAGTACCTAGGGATTCTTTCTCTCTTTGCTTTGACTAGGTCAATTGCAAAGGACAGGTGATTCTATTACAATGGACCTCCATCTCCACATCCCCACCTCCAGTCTGCCCCCATGTCTCCTTTCCAACTTTTCTATTCTTATCCTGCATCAATACTCAGGTTACAGGGCCTCCCTGGTGGCACAAGGGGTTAAGCACAGCACTATGAAGCTATCCTCAGCCACTGCAGCATGAATTCGATCCTAGGCCTGCCAGGCAGATACCCACATGGCACAGCAGACCTCTCCTGACTGGTCCACTGCTCCCCTCAGCAGTGTATTTAGGTTAATTGGCATGTTCTGTTCCCCACTCTATCTCTGGTGAGTCCTCTCACCACCCCTGCACCTCTGGCCTGTACCCCAGTTCTTGTATGTATAAATAAATAAATATTTAAAAAAATACTCAATATTCAAGTTGCATATTCATTGTCTCTAACTTATGTATATCTTTGTCCCCAAGATAAATTACATAAGTATTTATATGTGTGTGTGTTTGTGTGTGTGTGTGTGCATGACTTAAATTTCCCTTATCTGAAAAAGTCACTGGAGAATGTTACCAGTCATATATATGTATTTTCTTTAGCATGTTGTAGAAAATCAAGCTCAAAGTATTCTAAGTAAAGAGGCAAATGTTTAGTCATATAACCAAACATTTAGGGGTTACTGTCTATAAGGTACAGCTATAATAATGTAAAATAATTAGGAATCTACATTTTCCTGGCTATTTCTTCACTTGAAATCTGTTAGTTTCAAGATTAACTCATCTTATACCTAGAAATTCTTGATGAGAAAGTCTACAAAGCTCATCTGTCCAATGACAACAATATGCATGAATACGTGCTATATATGTTTTATGCAGGCATGTACACATCGCCCACACAATAACGATTTTAAGGTATATATATATATTTGTGCAATCTCCTTTTTATTTATTTTTTTTAAAGATTTATTCATCTACACATACAAGAGCTGGGATACAGGCCAGAGGTGTGGGGGTGGTGAGAGGATTCACCAGAGACAGAGTGGGGAACAGAACAGGCAGACTGAATGAAATTCACTGCTGAGGGGAGAAGTAGGCAAGTCAGGAGAGGTCTGTTGCACCATGTGAGTAGCTCCCTGGCCATTCGGGTATGGGACTTGTGCTGTAGGGGGGCTGCGGACTGCTTCATAGTGCTGTGTTTAACCCCTTGTGCCACCAGGGAGGCCCCGCAATCTCCACTTGAAATGAAGCCTTCGGTATCCCAGTTTTCTGTTACTTTCTACTTTGGGCTCATAAGCCAGCTCGTTATATCTACACTCCTGTTTAAAAAAAAAATGTATTATGAATTATGTTTGCCTCTTTATCTCTGCAGTTTGACTGTGAGCATCTTGAGGGCCTGATCTGTAGATTATTTAGCTCTGGTGTTGTCACACCATGTACATCCATCTGCAAGCAAGCACTCAGCCCTTGCTAAGGGCGGTGCTATGGGCTGAAATGGTCTTGAAAGTACTCACATATCTGAATATGTCTTATTGGTGATGTTTTGTATACCCTGTATTTGGCACATTTTTAACTAATTGAAATTATGATAGAGTAGATATAAGTGTGTATTAGGTAATGCAAACATTTAGCAAATAATATATATTTAATTCTATACCAGGGAAATTTGTTCATGTGTCTTATTTTTTTCCTCTTAGTATTTTTTAGTGAAGCGCCATAGTTTTACATCCTGGTTAATTTTTTCTAATTTTTTTAAAGATTTATTTATTTATTTATACAAGCACTGGGTATAGTCAGAAGCACGGGAGGATGAGAGAATTCACCAGAGCCAGAGCAGGAAGCAGAGCAGGCAGAGTGATGAAGTACACTGCTGAGGGGAGCAGCAGGCTGCAGGAGAGGTCTGCGTGCCATGTGGGACCCTCACCCGGCTGCCACGGATCGAACTGGCACTGCAGAGGCTGCGGGCAGCTTCACAGTCCAGCGCTCAACCACTGTACCACCGGGGAGGCCCTTTCCTGGTTAATTTTTTTATGATATAGAATTTCTCCATTAAGTTATGGCCCTCATAGCTCTCCCATGCTCCCATCACCAAAGTACCCATGGTTTTCCCCCACATTCCAAAGTGCTCTTTCCCTACCTTTTCTCACCCCTTCCCTCCCCCATCTCCTTTGGATATCTTAGAGGTTAACTTTCAAGGGTTGTTTTTAACGTTTGCCTTGAACCCTTTGTTTGGTTTCTCTATATTCCACATGTAGATGAGACCATTCATTATCTTTCGCCTTCTCACTTACTTAGTTTAGCATAGTCTCTCCCAGCTCCATTCATGGTGTTGCAAATGCTTTTGATTGCTGAGCAGTACATCACTGTGTATATATACCATATCTTCCTGATGGACTCATAGTTTTTGAATACTTAGGTTGTTTCCATATCTTGGCTGTTCTTTGTTTGTGTGTGTGTGTGTGTGTAGAACTGGGGTGTAGGCCATGGGGGGGTGAGAAGATGCCTCAGAGACAGAATGGGGAGCAGAGCAGTCAGATTGACTGAAATATACTGCTAATAGGAGCAGCAGGCAAGACAAGAGAGGTCTGCTGTGCCAGGTGGGTTAGCTCCCCGGCCAAGTGTTAAACTCAGGCCATAGTGGTGGTAGTGCTGAGACTCAACCCCTTAGCCACCAGGAAGCCCTCATATCTTGGCTATTCTAAGTAGTGTTGCAGTAAACATAAGAGCACAGCTTTCCTTTTTTTTTTAAGCCACTTTTTTTTTAATATTTAATAAATAAATAATAATTTATTTATTCAAGAGCTGTGGTACAGGCCAGAGGTGCGGGAGGGTGAAAGGATTCGCCAGAGACAGAGCAGGGAGCAGAAGAAGCAGACAGACCAAAAGCACTGCTGAGAGGAACAGTGGATGAGGCAGGAGAGGTCTGTTGCGCCATGTGGGTAACTCCCTGGCCGGCCAGAAATCAAACCCATGCTGCAGAGGCTGCGGATGCTTCATAGTGCTGTGCTCAACCCACTACTGCACTACCTGGGAAGCCCCACAGCTTTCCTTTTGAATTAGTGTTTTTGGTTTTCTTTGGGTAGATACCTAGGAGTGGTAATATGGCAGATGTATTTTCAATCTTTTGAAGAACCTTCACACAGCCATTCCATAGAGGTTGGATCAGTCTACATTCCCAGCAACAGTGTAAGAGGGATCCTTTTTCGTCCTACACTTGCAAGCACTTTTTTGTTTTTAAACATTCATTTATTTATACAAGAACCAGGATACAGGCCAGATGCATGGGTGGGTGAGAAGATTGACTAGAGACAGAGCCGGGAACAGAACAGGCAGACTGACGAAATAAACTGCTGAGGGGAGCAGCGGGTGAGGCAGGAGAGGTCTGCAGCGCCATGTGGGACCCTTGCCAGCAGACCAGGATCGAACCTGTGCTGCAGGGCTGGAGACAGCTTCACAGTCAGGTGCTCAACCGCCTGCACCACCAGGGAGTTGGTGGACTTTTTTTTTTTTTTTTAAAGATTTATTTATTTATTTACACAAGGACTGGGTACAGTCAGAAGCGTGGGAGGGTGAGATAATTCACCAGAGGCAGAGGGGAGAGCAGAGCAGGCTGACTGACAAGTACACTGCTGAGGGGATCAGCAGGTTGCAGGATAGGTCTGCGAGCCATGTGGGACCTTTGCCCGGTGGCCTGGGATGGAACCTGCGCTGCAGAAGCTGCGGGCAGCTTCGCAGCCCAGCGCTCAACTGCTGCACCACCAGGAGAGGCCCGGTGCACTTCTCACTGTTGTGAAGTGGTACCTCATTGTGGTTATGCTTTACATATCCGTGATGAACATTTTTTTATGTGCCTATTGGCCATCTGTGTATCTTCTTTGGAGACATCCCTGCTTATCACTTCTGTCCATTTTTGATTGGGTTATTTGTGTCCTTTTCGTTGAGTTGTATGAACTCTTTATCTTTGATATCAGCGCCTTGCCAGATGTATGGTGCAAATATTTTCTCTCATTCAGTTGGGCGTCTCTTTGTTTTGGTTACAGTCTCTTTCACTGTGCAGAAGCTTTTTAGTTTAATGTACTCCCAGTTGTTTATATTCTCTTTTGTTTACCTTGCTGCTGGGGATGAATCTGTAAAGATATTTCTGAAGTTTATGTCATGGAGTGTTATGCCTATGTTCTCTTCTATGTATTTATGGTTTTAGGTCTTACACCCAGTCTTTTATGCATTTTGAATAGATTTTTGTGTATGATTTGAGATAGTGGTCTAGTTTCACTCATTTGCATGTTTAGATGACTTGTTGCATTTAATATCATGAAATCCCACAAGTCTTGTATCTGGTGAAATTCAAGAACAAAGAATCAGGTATTCGTTTGTCTGGAGTAGAACAAATATTTTAGGCTGGAGACCAGTGTAATGAGGATTCTTGTTGTATCAACATAAAGTCAAAGAGATTTTATGTTGACATTATGGGAATAATGAAGACATTATGGGAATAAAGTTTTATGGAATATCTAATAATAAAGTAACTTCCATTTGTTATTATTTTCAATCTTTGAGAATAAATTTACATGGAAAATCTA
Organism: Talpa occidentalis; assembly: GCF_014898055.3. Classification (NCBI taxonomy): domain Eukaryota; kingdom Metazoa; phylum Chordata; class Mammalia; order Eulipotyphla; family Talpidae; genus Talpa; species Talpa occidentalis. Next base: position 31,670,580 of record NW_023601754.1, read on the forward strand.
ATCATAAATACCCAATTATTATTAATTTTCTAATAATGGGTACTGACTTAATTCTTACTTGCCATGGACTGAACCCCCACCCCTACCCCACCCTTGCCCCTGCCAAATTCATATGTTGAAATTCTAACTTCCAATAGGATAGTATTCCAATATGGGGCCTTGGGAAACTAATAAAGTTTAGGTAAAAGTCATGAGGACAGAGTCCTCATTGATGGGATTAGTGTCCTTATGAAAAGAGATACCAGAAATCTTGACCTCTCTCTCTGTCTCCTTGCCATATGAAGACACAGCAAGAGGGTGTGTACATGCCTTGAAGAGATTCCTCATGAGCATTTAACGTGCTAACATCTTGATCTTGGTCTTGCAGATTTCCAGATTTGTGAACACATTTCTGTTGTTTTACCTGTCCAGTCTATGGTAACTTGTTAAGGCAGGCTGAGTTGTTTAAGACTCTATTTTTCTCTCCACCATGTTTAATGGCAGCAGAGCTGTGAACTTATACAATCCAGAGTACTGACAGCTATTTTTTAAAAACATTTGTTTATTTATTCATACAAGAGCTGGGGGCAGGCCAGAGGTGCAGGGGTGAGAGGATTTACCAGAGACAGAGTGAGGAGCACAATAGGCAGACTGTCTGAAATACACTGCTGTGGGGAGCAGTGGGTGAGACAGGAGAGGTCTGCTGAGCCATGTGGGTAGCTCCCTGGCCAGGGATCGAACTTGTGCTTTAGTGGCTGTGGACAGCTTCATAGGTTGTGTGTTAACCCCTTGTGCCACCAGGGAGGCCCTATATGGTGTCTTAAGTGTAAAAGTGTACTTTGTCCATGATTTCTGAGTGACATGCTTTCTCAGTTTCTGTGTCTTTTAGGGCAAAGATCTCTTCAACTTCTTCATCTTTAGCTAGCTTATTAATATCCAAACAAAACAAATTATATGTTAAGTATTGTGGCTTATGTCAGCCTTATATTTGAATGATTTTAATGGGTCAAATTATTTTGGATATGAAAAAATTAAATATTGATAGAATTCAGAGAATTACCAATGACTCTTTTCTATTATTCCTGGCTAAGGAGGGCTTAATTTGGGCAATGGTATCATAAGTAGTTAAATGGCAATGAAAAATAATATTTCAAGAGGATGTGAGGTAAAATCCATGTATCAACAGCAATTGGAACATTTTAGGTTGAGGAAGGCAACTATTTTAAGCAAAGTTCCCCTACTGCAGCATAAGAATAATGAAGGTAGATTGGGTTCAGATTGAAAATAAGTTTGCCTAACTGCAACAATAGAAGCAATACCTGTTGATCCAGGAAAAGAATAAAATATGTTTTAGGAATATGAAATCAGTAGTATTTTATAACAAAGTGTAGTTTACAAGAACTTGTAATTAGACACATACTGAAGAGTCATCATTGTTAGTCTAGATTAGAGAAGATAAGGCAGGCTCCTTGCTTCCACCTTGACCTCCATGATATATAATTCCATATATGTATTTTGATCCTCTTTCAGACCTTTTAGATCATGAGGCAGAACAAATTTATTCCAGAAACTCCTCTCCCTGTAGTACTTTCTCTCTCCTATTATGATTTCATCTCAACTTTCAGATTTTTGTTCAAATAGAACTTCTTTGAGGTAATTTTTCTACCATCCTCATATTTAGACAGACATAATCTCTGCTGTCTTGGCACATGTTCTTTTTGACCATTACTTTATCTCGGTTTATACTTACACATTTGTGTGTGACCGTTTTGATTAGTGTTTATGTTTTTTCCACAGAAATGTTCTTTGAGAGTTTTGGGAACATCTGTAGGTGCGGTGATGCACAAAAGCAAAGTATCTGACCCACATTTGGCATTACAAAAAATATTTGTTAAATTCAAAATCAGAAATCCTAAATTAATATAGCCTATAGCTAGAAAAAGGTAGCACTTGGACCTGAAAGTAGTTTCTCTGAGGACATGAAAAACCCTGAAACATATCTCAAACAGAGTGAGATGCTGAAGAATCTTGCCAAAATAAAACACAAGATTAAATCTACTTTGGTATCACTGAGACAAAATCCCCTGTACCAAGTTGTGAAATACTTTGCCCTTAAAGAAACATACACATGAAAGTAACATTTTACTCCCAAGTCTGAAAATGTCAACTTTCTGACATAGCAATCTGAAATAGAGACTCACAAAGACACCAATAAAATGCTTGGAAGCCCTCAAGTGCGGAGAATTTTTTGGGCAAAATCGTTCTCTCTGCACAGATGAGCACCATGAGCTTGCTGGAAGGGGTTCAAAGAACAGCCCACAGCAGCACTCAAGTTTGCTAAAGTGACTGACGTTGGCTTCAGCCTGGAATCCAAAGGCGACAGCTGACAAGGAAGAGAGGAAGGGAAGGCAAAGGCTAGACTTGAACAGTTGCAAAAGCCCAAGGCAGCAGAAGGCAAACATCTTCTGGGGTTATCAAGCTTTTTAACAAGTTGCAACAGAGATCTTTCTAACAGAGTAACAGCTGGTGATTGGGGCAGCCAGCCCTAAAGAAACATCACTCTCCCCCTCTATTGTAGGATCTGAATAGAGATGACAAAAATGGGTCGTGTAACTTTTGATATCTCATTTATTCATCTCTGAAGAGAGGAGTATTATAATAAAATAGGAGACATTAAATGGTGCTTATAACATGCCACACATTGTTCTAATGCTTATGTTAACTAACTTAATAAATCCAACAGTCCTGTCATTTAGGTACTGTTATCCCCTCATTTCAGATGAGGAATGAAGACAGAAAACATTAAAATACTTTGTCCAAAATCACACAACTAGTATTTAACAGTCTAGCTTGCAGCTTGTAAGTGCATATTAACTGTGGCACTACACTGCCTCTATATTATAGTATAATAGTTAACATTTATTGAATATTTACCATGAGTGTTTCACATACCAACAGATATCATATGATCCTCAGTTCAAGTTTTGGAAGACTTTTTTTTTTTTTTTGAGGCAAAGAGGACTGTTATATTGAGAAGCAGGTATTGAGCAAACCCAGTGTTAGAAAAGACACTAGGTGGAAACATGAATGCCTTACCCACAAGGAGCTCAGACTTTGCTGAGATACTAGAGTGGAGAAGTACCTGTTTCTGGTACTGGGCAAGACAGTTTACTCATAATATGTCATGTGATACCTGCCTCATTTCAATGAAAAATATCTAATTCTAATTCCATTTCCTGTGACTGTCTTGTCTTTATTTTATACATGTTTATAAATACCAGGAAAAGAGTTGGAGAATCTTTCTTAGCAGAGGTGTTTAGTTGAGAGAGCTGAGTATCTATCACAGATTAAGTTTTCATTGTCAATTAGTAGCACTGACTTTGTTCAAACTCAGCTCTACCAATGCCAGGTCCAAGCCACCTGACTAGAGCTTCTCTAGGTGTCAGACTGACATGATTCACATTTTCAATCCTTTTCTTCATACAGAGTGAGCCTGTATGAAACCTCAGTGTTGGTAAACAATATGGCAGCAAAACCTTTAGAAAGAGTTGTGGGTGTTATTCATGGAAAGCACCTGAAGTACTCAATAATTGATACAAATTATCAGGTATTTTTTCCCAGTTTTTTTAAAATTAAATTAAAAGAAAAAAATTGTCGTGGGCCTCCCCGGTGGCGCAGCGGTTGAGCGCTGGGTTGCGAAGCTGCCCGCGGCCTCTGCGGCGCCGGTTCGATCCCCGGCTGCTCCCCGGCCACCAGAGGAGGGTCCCACATGGCGCGCAGACCTCTCCTGCCGCCCGCTGCTCCCCTCAGCAGTGTACTTCGGTCCTTCTGCCTGCTCTGCTCCCCGCTCTGGCTCTGGTGAATTCTCTCACCCTCCCGCGCTTCTGACTGTACCCAGTGCATGTATAAACAAAACAAACAAACAAACCAGCAAACAAATAAATAAAGCATGCCTCTATAAAAAAAAAAAAAAAAAAAAAAAAAAAAAAAAAAAGAAAAAATTGTCGTGCATTCTTTATTTTTTAATTTTTTTTTTAATTTTTTTTTAATAGAGGCATGTTTTTATTTATTTGTTTGTTTATTTGTTTTGTTTATACATGCACTGGGTACAGTCAGAAGTACGGGAGGGTGAGAGAATTCACCAGAGCCAGAGTGGGGAGCAGAGCAGGCAGAAGGACCGAAGTACACTGCTGAGGGGAGCAGCGGGCGGCAGGAGAGGTCTGTGCGCCATGTGGGACCCTCCTCTGGTGGCGGGGGAGCAGCCGGGAATTGAACCAGCGCAGCAGAGGCCGCGGGCAGCTTCGCAACCCAGCGCTCAACCGCTGCGCCACCAGGGAGGCCCTGTCGTGTACTCTTTAAAAGCACAGATGGGAACAGATTGAGAAAAGAAAGGAAGATGTATTTGCATAAAATACCAAAAAAAAAAAAAAAAGAAGCCCACAGTCTTTTGCACTGTTTGATGCCTTAGTAGGCAGAACTAGTTCTTTTTTCAGGATGATTATACATACTGTAGGCATATGTGGTATGGATTTCCCATCACTACTCTTGACCAATCTCTTCTATGTCTGGTTCTGTATGTAGACCACTCTGCAACTGTCAAAAGAACTCCCTCTGACCAGAGTGCCAGTAGTTAGCAGGGTCTTCAACTTAAGACCGAGAGTCTGCAATTTGAATCCTAAGACTTTAAATAAATCCCTGTTTTCTACTTACCTGACTCCCTTTACCTCACCACCACCACTGCCACACCTGGGCACCACCGCTCATTAAATTCAGGAATTATGACCTATGGGATATTTTGTTTGTCAAGGTTTTAATTCCCTTTCGTAGGCTGTTTACTTTTCATGCTATTTGTTTTCATATCTGTATCCCTAACAAATATCTGCTCCTTCAAGACCCAAGCTCCTTATTTATAAGAGCAATGGTTTCAAAAGGCACAACTGAAATATGTTCTTCAAAATGTATGTTTTTCTTGATACGCTACATTAAATAATGGTCATATTTTGCAATCCCTTATTTTGTAATAAAGGTCAGCTTTTTGATTTGGTAAATATTTTTTCAAGTGAAATCTCTTCTCATAAGTGGAACATTGTTTCTCTGTGTTTATTTGTGCGTATGTTTAACTTGCACAGTTGCTTGTTCACTGCTTAAGGGTGTGTTTCCTTTATGAACACATGTAAACATTGGGTCTTTAGAACACACTTTCAGATGCACAGTTATAGGATATCCTGTTGTGTAGATTTTCTAGGCACAGTCAGAAGAGGCTCTGTTGAGAATTTGTGCTGGTCCTTTTAACTGGGGATGTGCGGGTGGCAATATTCATGTGTGTTTTGATGTCTCTGCCTGATAAAACTTATGAAAGAATGGAAGTTTTTTTTTTCTTTCTAATTTAAAAGTGTTCATGGTTCTTTTCTACCTAAAAGAGTTTATAAAGAAATACAATGCCCACATATACTCTATTCCTATTTCTCCCTTTCTATCTGCAAAATCTATTTATCCTCATATTGCAGAATGTGACATTCAACCTTCACTCCCCTCCTAGAAATTAGATCAACTTCCATAGTGAAACAGAAGGTAAGGACCTAACTGTGTGTGTTGTGTAGAAGAACTGGGGTGTAAGCCAGAGGTGCAGGGCCGGGAGGGAGCAGATTCACCAGAGAGTGGGGAGCAGAACAGGCAGATCTCCTGAAATACACTGCTGAAGGGAGCAAGGGGCAAGACAGGAGAGGTCTGCTGTGCCATGTGTGTTAGCCCTGACTGGTGAGGAATCGAGCTTTGCTGCAGTGGCAAGTGATAGCTTGATATTATTGTCTTTAACCCCTGTGCCACCAGGGACACCTCTATTGTTGGATTTTTTGGTTGGCGGGCCATGGATCTGTTCAACCTACTTTCTTCTCAATAGAGAAGAAACTGTAACTCATAATAATTCCCTCAAAGGTATTTGAACAATTTGCATACCTCTCAGTATTGTTGTAAATTTGAGTCATTCTTCCTTTCATGGGATTTTTATTGAAAGCTTTCATGCAATAGGAATGAATCAGCCTTAGCTAACTGATCCTTGATTCATATGAGTTATATCCTAGCACTTATATTTTTTAATTTACTGATATGTCCATATGAGCTACCAGGTATAGTATTCTATCTGATATATAATAGGTGTTCAATAAAAATATTGATTAATGAATTGATTATTCCTTGTACACTTGGGTGATATGGAATATGCTAAATTACATGCTTTCTTACTTAACCCAGCTGCAGTTTAAATATAATTCTGCCCCTATGGCAATTTCTCAAAAGAGAAAGGCCATTAACTCTGCTGACATGTGTAATCTCCAGCTTGACTTAGTACCCCAACCCCACATTTCTCAAATGGGTTTAGTTGATTAAATGAAACTATGTGGGACTATTTGTCTCTCTGTCTAGTAGAATTCATGACTGAGTGACCTCCTCATATTTCAGTTCAGGCTTCATTGGATTTCTGAGAAAAAAACTGCCTCTTTTTTTTTTTTTTGAGGAAAGACACTTAAATGTTTTATTTCCAGAAAGTATGCAGATGATTAAATGTACAACTTAATTGCAATAGTTTGTGCTCACTGAATATTTGAATTTCTTATTCTAAATTATCTCCTGTGTTTCATTCATTCTCAAATACTTTCCTAGCCCCTGTAGAAAATGTCCTCCCAAAGAGCAGTCTCAAAAATCATGTCAGCATAGGATTAATGTGAAATTTTACTTTCTTAGTAATTTTTAGCTGCTCAACATAGAATGATTTAATTTCTTTGGAAACAAATATTGTATTTTATCAGTACCTTAAAAATACATAGGAAGGTCCTCTGGCAAAGGCAGAACCTTTAGAGCAACTGACGTTGTTTTGGGATTGAATGATCACAATTATTATCATGGAAATCATTTTAAGAGGTAAAGAGATAACAATTCTGTCAGTTGGCGGGTTTTTTTTTTTTTTTTCCATTTAGAAGAGCTGGTGTCAATTTTGAGGTTTCATGTTCAGATCTCTGAATACACTATCTAGTGGTATAATAGGTCACTATCAATATGGCAGATGCTAAAGTATACCTCTACAATCCCTCTTTAAGAAAAGACTTACTGTCCATACGTGTCAACTTTGGTAGCTGACAGACTTCCGTAGGTAGATTTTGGTGTCTGTTTCTAGCTTAGATCATACTTCCAGTGTAGCCTCTACCTAATTATAGAGTAAGACAGTAGTAAAAAGTTTGACCATATCCACTCAATAACGGATTCTTCTGATGGGTATTTGTGGATCCAGACTTCCTCAATAGGTGCCAGAGACTTTGTCAGTTCTGCCATGAAATCTGACAACCCCATTCTCACTCCCACCTGCTCATACTGCCACCCATTTTCTTTCACAGGATGACACCCCCACCCCCCCACCCCACCTACTTTTATACTCCTCCTCTGACTCTGCTCCCCAGAGAACCCAGCCTTGGGACTATGTGTTAGAAAAATCAAGAATTTAAACCGAATGGATGAAATGTCAAGAAGAGTTAACTTTGCTTGCTCTTGCTTTTATGTTCAAATATGCACAGTGCTGTCTGAGATTTCAGCAGACACTTGCTAGTATGATTTGGATGTAGAAGGAAGGAGAACTCTTTTCTATTGTATTTAGCTTTCCAGATGCTCATTTTCAGAGAACAAAGTGTTAGAGTTTTGAGAAAAATGTCTATATAATAATAATAATGATATTAAAATAGTGCCATATGTTCCCTATTTCTGTCCTTTGTACATTCATCTCCCTTTTCATGGTAAAAAGGTATCGATAGGGGCCTCCCGGGTGGCGCAGCGGTTGAGCGCTGGGTTGCGAAACTGCCCGCGGCCTCGGCAGCACCGGTTCGATCCCCGGCTGCTCCCTGGCCACCAGAGGAGGGTCCCACATGGCGCGCAGACCTCTCCTGCCGCCCGCTGCTCCCCTCAGCAGTGTACTTCGGTCCTTCTGCCTGCTCTGCTCCCCGCTCTGGCTCTGGTGAATTCTCTCACCCTCCCGCGCTTCTGACTGTACCCAGTGCTTGTATAAATAAATAAAAAAAAAAAAATAAAAAAATAAAAAATAAAGTAAAATCCTTTTAAAAAAAAAAAAAAAAGGTATCGATAGACCACCAGGATAGAAATGAAGACTTCCTGGTGCTCTGTTCCACTGATTTTTTTTTTCTGAAAATATTTTTTTATTTATTTACTTTTTAAATATATTTTTTACATCATTGTTCATTTTTAAACAATGTTTGCTTTTCCCCCATCTCAGGCGTAGTCCCCGTAGAATTTCCTACACCAATGCACCTGTGCACCATCACCTCAGTGCCCTGTGTTCTCCCTCCCTCCCTTGGATCCCTGTCCCTCCTCCTTCCCTAGAGGATGTCTCTAATTTATAATTGTCTGGTTTTTTTTGTTTGTTTGTTTGTTTTGTTGTGCTTTATATTCTTACCTTTTTTCCCCTTGATGTCTTATTTGGTTCCCCTATATTCCTCCTATAAGTGGTCCACTGACTTCTTAACAAAAGCAGAATGTCATTATATTCCTGAGTGTTGTAATTAATAATTTCATCATTTTGCATAGACATGTTATGCCTTAAAATGAATGCATCAACATTTAGGATCCTCCCTGCAATCTTTTGATGAGGAAAAACCTACTCACCTAAAAACATTGAGCTCAGGAGGTTAAGATGTCCTGACTTAGGCATTGCTACAATCATCATCATTATCTCTTACTGAGTATTTAGTTAATAACAGGTACTCTGATGAATGCTTTTTATTAATTATCTAAATTACACTTACAGTAGCTCTATGACATTGATATCATTATGTCTAATTTTTAGATGGACAATTTTCAACCTGAAGAGTTTAAGAACTTGTCTAAGATTATACTGTTAAAAATACCAGTTTTCTTCTGCTCAACAGATCAGACAAATAGATTCATTTTGCCTAGATCCAAGACCATTGCTCTTTCTTTCATCTAAGAGTTCTATTAATAGGAGTACAAGAGAGACTTTATAACACTTTAGATGGATTATGGCTTTTTTTTTTTCCCTGACATGTCTTCCTGGCATGTATGAAAAACCCAGATTTCATTGTACAGAATGTATTTTCACTTCTCTGATCAATCAGAAATGTTTATTTCCTTTCTCTCTTTTGCTTTTTCTCATTAAGAATGTAAAAGTTATCCTGACTTTCTTTGTCAGGTCCATATTGTTAACTGGTGTAACTGTCACTTCCTAGCAATAACCATTTTCCCTTTGTGAGATTATGTTTTAATTAAGCTGAAAATGTTGCTGAGTGCTGTGAGTATGACCTTATACATTTGATAGATATGGTGATTTTGAATCTTGGAGCTCATTCTGATGCTCATATCATTTTGTGTCAAATTCAGAGGATATCACCTGTTTTATATGTTTTCTATGAAGGTTAAAATGAGAGTGAATCTCTAACCTTTGTTTTATTTATTTGGTTATAATTTATTAAAGACTAGAAAGACAGATATAAACAAGTAAATACAACATAATAGACATTTAAATTATTTTGGCATTGTTAAGACACATTGAATTTGGGCAGGGAATTGGACAGACTTCTGGAAGTCTTCTGGAAGATTTGATACCTGAGTTCAGGTTTTAAGTGTGAAGAAATATGGTTGATTGAAGAATAGAGCAATGCGGGCAGATTGGATCAGTGAGAGCAGAGGTGATAGTAAAAGTCCTCTCATTCTCCTGCACATCTGGCCTGTACCCTGCTTCTTGTATAAATAAATAAATCTTTAAAAAATGTTCTTTTTTTAATTGATTTATGCTTATAAGTACTGGGGTGTAGGCCAGAGGTGCGGGGAATGAGAGGATTCACCAGAGACTGAGTGGGGAGCAGAATAGGTGGATCTACTGAAATACACTGCAGAACGGAGTAGGGGGCAAAATAGGAGAGGTCTGCTGCACCATGTGGGTCAGCTCCTTGGCCCTGGGATGGAATTCATGCTGCAGTGGCTGGAAATAGCTTCATGGTACTGAGACTTTAACTCCTGTGCCACCAGGGAGGCCGTCCCTGAAACTCTTGTGTTGGCTTGTTTATTCCTTTCTTTTCTCTTTTTGGTCTTTTTCTATGCTCTACCTACTTCCCTATCATTCATCATAGTTTACTCATTTGAATTTTTTTTTTCCTTTACATCCAAGGTATTTTCCACAGATTGTGTGTTTTCTCAACTAGTGCCTCCTTGTATTTTCTTTCTATTAAAATCTTAGGAAGTGACATTACACATATCTTAAAAGGGTTATCTATTTGGAAAGTTCTGGGGAGGGTAGAAACGAAGTAGGGGGCTTCTTTAAGATGATGAAAAGCTTGGGACAGCTCAAATTCCTATCAGTAATTTGGGAAAAATAACTGAAAATAATGTGACTGAATAATCATCTATGTGTGCGTGTATATATATACACACATAGAGAAATAACTTAGGAAATACTTTGGTTCCTTTTTTATTTTTTATTATTATTTTTTAATTTTATATATTTTTTACATCATTTTTCATTTTTGCACAATGTATGCATTTTCATCTTGGTTATAGGCCCCATACAATTCCCACCTGCCCCTTGTTTTTATCCTACTCCCTCCCACCCCGCACCCCTGTTGATTTTGATTTTGGTTCCTTTTTTCACATCATTTAGTTTATTGTTGAATTTATGTGGGTTTATAGGAAACTGAACTATGAGAAAATTTTGTAGGAATATTTTGGATAAAATTGTCAAAGTGGAATAATAAAATGAGGGATTTGAGGGTAGAGAATCATGTTATTATAGCCATCATTCAAAAAAACATTTAAAGGAATATGCTATGGGCCTCCCCTGGTGGCGCAGGCAGTTGAGAGCTATGCTGTAAAGCTGTCTGCAGCCTCTGCAGTGCCGGTTCGATCCCAGCAGGCCGGCGAGGGTCCCACATGGCATGGCAGACCTCTCCTGTCTTTCCCACTGCTAGCCTCACCAGTGTATTTTGTCAGCCTGCCTGTTCTTTTCCTGCTCTGTCTCTGGTGAATCTGCTCACCATCCTGTGCATCCGGCCTGTACCCCGGTTCGTGTATAAAATAAATAAATAAATAAATCTTGATAAATAAAGAATAGGGGGCCTCTCCTGGTGGCGCAGTGGTTGAGCACTGGGTTGTGAAGCTGCCTGCAGCCTCTGCAGCACCGGTTTGATCCCCGGCCAATGGTGACAGTCCCACATGGTGCGCAGACCTCTCCTGCCACCTGCTGCTCCCCTCAGCAGTGTATTTCATCGGTCGGCTTGTTCTGTTCCCTGCTCTGGCTCTGGTGAATTCCCTCACCCTCCCATGCTTCTGACTGTACCCAGTGCTTGTATAAATAAATAAATCTTTTTTTAAAAAAAAAAGAAAGAAAGAAAAAAGGAATATGCTATGTGCAAATAGGAATTTCACTTCTCTACCAGATATGCTTACATGATTAAGGTAAATTCATAAAATAATGTCAGAGACCATGCTTTTATTGTGTTGTTCATTCATTACATTTAATTTTGCTATCTAGTTAAGTAGCTATAGCTAGTTGGACTTTGTGTTAACTGTACAGCATATGAAGAAGACAGATGAGAATCTTTACCAGTCTTAGAATTTTTGATAGGAAGGCAGCCTCTATAAAGATAATTATAATTCAAAGTGCTATATAGTGCTTCATCACAGGGGGTGCTTGGGAATACAGACATAAGCCACAATCTGTATGGAGAATGTCAATTATGAAGTGTAAATTTTCTGGGTAGACTATAGAAGAAAAACTTGAGTAACGGTGCAAACTCTCAAAAGAGCACCACATAGAGTTAAATGGCTAAAACTTTGGCTTAGAGAGTCAAAGGAATTATTTTAAATTATTCTATTATTCCTTTCTAATACCTCACTCTTACTAAGCACTTAATATACAGTAAGTGTTATGTAAGGAATCCATCAGATCACCTTCCCCAGTGCTCCTGATGGCCCTATAACATCATATTTTACAACTTAGACAACTGGAAAAAATAGTTTGTGGCAGGTTCCAGATCACAAATATATTGTGCAAGGAATCTGACCCACCTATCTTGACTCTAGAGCATGGCTCTAGACTCTGGGGAAGGTAATATCTTCCAACCCCTTAGCTTCATATGAACTTTGAATCTAAGGGCATTGACTATAAGGTGATGATAATTGAACCCAAAATGATGCACATGTAAGGTTCTTTGATGGATGTTTCAAAACACCAATAGTAGTAATAATAACGACAAAAGTGACTACCAGTTTATTAATCACATTTTGTAGAAGGAAATGTTCTAATCAATACTAAAGCTTAGAAATAAGTATTTTTATTTGGCATATGTAGAAGACTTGATTGATCTAGGTCATATAATTAACTAACGACACCGCTTATGGTGATGAAACATATATAGGATCCAGATTTGTCCTTAGAAACCTTACATAGCTGAGCCTCCCTGGTGACGCAAAGGATTAAGCACTGCACTAGGAAGCAATCCGCAGCCTCTGCAGCATGATTTCAATCCCCAGCTGGCCAGGGAGAAACCCACATGGTGCAGCAGACCTCTCCTGTCTCACCGGCTGCTCCCTCAGCAGTGTATTTCAGTCAGTCCGCCTGTTCTGTTCCCTACTCTGTCTCTGTTGAATCCTCTCACCCCCTGCATCCCTGGCCTATACCCCAGGTCTTGTATGTATAAATAAATAAATCTTGAAAAAAAAGAAATCTTACATAGCTAACCTTATAATAGCATTCTCACCTCTTTAGAAGTGGACCAGATCCACCTCTTCACTGGCCTGCTACTTGTCCCTTAGCACAGCTCATGTCAATAAAGGAATCAACCACTGTTCACAGACAAGACATAGCATAAGGTTCTGTACCAAAATCTGCAAGGACTCATGTAGATGCTCAGGAAAGGCCCCCATAAGCAATTGCAGCCAGTTATACTACCAACACCCATTAACTTGATCACCACTATTATTCAGGTGAAAAATTTTTCCACAAAAGCCCTCTCTAAGATGAACTGTGACTTAGCACCCTCTATCAACCCACCTGTCACTTCCTTGTGGGGAACAGGATACTGTTTTTTCCCTCTCAAAATGTATTTTCAGGCACTGGAGTAAGGTGTGTTTGGTCTCTGTTCATCAGCTGCAAAATCTAATAATCATGATTAGGTTTTCTTTTCCAACCTCAATTACTTTTCTGAAGGTAAAACAAGTGGATATTAGGAAGCATTAAGTAATGATAATTGACATGATGATAAATGAGGTAAATAATTATTATGGTGGCTAATATTTATTAAGCCTTTATCTTATAACAGCATTTTGCTGGCTCTGCTTCTTGAAGTCCTGTGAGAGACCCAAGGGTAAGTGTTATTACCTTTTCACTCACAAACTGGGGAACTGCCACAGCATTATCTTAGTCTATTTGAATTGCTATAATATAATACCATGGTCTTGGTACTTATAGATAGCAGAACTTTATTTCTCACAGTTCTGGAGGATGGCGGGATGGTGAAAACTTGCTTTCTGGTTTATGAGTAGCCATCTTCTTGCTATGTCCTCACATGGTAGAAGGAGCAAAAGAAAATTCTGGGATTTCTTTTGTAAGGGCTTTAATCCCATTCATGACACCTCTACCCTCATGACCTAATCCCCTCTTCAAGGCCCTGTCTCCAAATAACGTATTGATAACATTAGGGATTAGGTTTTTTTTTAATTATTATTTTTAAATATTTATTTCTATTTATTCATGCATATAAGAACTGGGGTATAGGCCAGAAGTGTGAGTGGTGTGAGAGGATTCACCAGTGGCAGAGCAGGGAGCAGAACCGGCAGATCTATTGAATAACAATGCTGAGGGGAGCAGAGGCTGAGACAGGAGAAGTTTGCTGAGCCATGTGGGTTAACTCCCTGGCCTGGATTCAAACTCATGGCTCAGTGTGGCTGGTGATAGCTGATAGCACTGAGATTTTTTTTTCTTTTTTTTTTACATTTTTTACATCATTGTTCATTTTTAAACAATGTTTGCTTTCCCCCACCCCCTCAGGTGGAGTCCCCATAGAATTTCCTTCACCAATACACCTGTGTACCATCACCTCAGTCTCCTGTGTCTCCTGTGCTCCTCCCTCCTTCCCTTCTTCTGATCCTACTCCCTTCTCCTCCCTATTTATAATTGTCTGTTTTTGCTTTGCTGTGTTTTGTACTGTTATTAATTTTTTACACTGATGTCTTATTTGGTTCCCCTATATTCCTGCTATAAGTGAAACCATCCGATATTTTTCTTTTTCCGTCTGGCTTAATCACTGAGCATAATTCCTTCTAACTCCATCCATGTTGCTGCGAATGACATGAATTTATCTTTTTGATTGCTGAATAATATTCCATTGTGTACATGTACCACATCTTCCTGATCTAGTCATCTATTTTTGGGCATTTGGGTTGTTTCCAGGTTTTGCCTATTGTAAATAGTGCTGAAATAAACATAGTGGTACAGGTGTTCTTTCCAATCAATGTTTTTGTGTCCTTTGGGTAGATCCGTGAGAGTGGAATTGCTGGGCCATATGGTAGTTCCATTTTCAGTAGACTGAGGAAACTCCAGACAGCTTTCCATAGTGGTTGGACCAGTTTATACTCCCTCCAGCAATGTAGGAGAGTTCCTTTTTTTCCACATCCTCGCCAACATTTGTTGTTGCTTGGTTTTTTGATATGTGCCATTCTTACTGGTGTAAGGTGGTATCTCAATGTGGTTTTGATTTGCATTTCACTGATTATAAGAGATATTGAACATTTTTTTCATATGACTATTGACCATTTGCATTTCTTCTTTGGAGAAATGTCTTTTAAGTTCTGCCCATTTCTTGACTGGATTGTTTTTTTTTGTTGAGTCTTGAATCTTGTGAGTTCTTTGTATAGCCCCTGTGTGGCCAGGGAGGCCAAGGGATTAGTATTAATTTCTGAATTGGGGGGAACACAAACTTTCAGTTTGTAGCAAGCATACGCACTATAAATTGACCTCAGTGAATCACAACATTGTATAATCCTCCCCTCACATGCAGGAACTTTTCAGATGTAATTAAGGTCCTAAGGAATTTGATTTTGAGCTAATCAAAAAGGAAATCATCCTAGGTGGTCTGATTGAATCAAGTACATTTTATAAAAGAGTGCCATCTGTTCAGCATAGGAAGAAGATAGATGTGCTATCTTCTTTCTAAGAACTTAGCATTTTAGATGGGAAGGCAGAGCCTAAACAAATAATTTTAATTCAGTGTGATATGCACTACTTCAGCAGAAGTAGTGATTGGTTGTCTTTGGAGCACAGCTATAGGAGCCACAGTCTGCATGGAGAATGCTAGTATTGAAAGATGAATACAAATGTTTGAGGTGAACTGCAAAGGAGGCTGAGTAACTGTGCAAGCCCTCAAACATGTACCGCGGTATAGTCAAGTGGTGATTATTGGGTCAGAGAAGTCTGACAAGGTCTCCTGCTTGCCCTAAAGAAGCAAGGTGCCTGTGATTTCTATAGCACAAGGAAATGGATTCTGCCAACAACTGAAGACAGATTGAAAAAGGACCCTTCCCCAAGCAAGCTTATGAACAGAGTGCAGTGTGACCACACCTTAATTGCAGCCTGTGAAAACCAAAGCAGAGGACCTAGCACCTAGTTAGATCCTTTGCACTGAAGGAAACTAAAAGGCCATTAATGTAAGAGCCATTTTTTAATCATTTTAAAAATGAGGTAATTTCACATAAAAAGTTAACCATTTTATTTTTTTTTTAAATTTATGTACTTGTACATACAAGAACTGGCGTACAGGCCAGAGGTGGGGGAGTGAGAGGATCCACCAGAGATGGAGTGGGGAGCAGAACAGGCAGATCAACTGAAATACACTGCTGAGGGGAGCAGCGGGCAAGTCAGGAGAGGTCTGCTGTGCCATGTGGGTCACCTCCCTGCCTGGGTATTGAACTCACGCTGCAGAGGCTGCGGGTTGCCTTATAGTGCTGACACTTAACCCCTTGTGCCACCAGGGAGGCCCCATAAAAAGTTAACCATTTTAAAGCATACAACTCAGTGGCACTTTGTACATTACCTATGTTGGGCAACTATTACCACTATTTCCAAACATTTTCATCACCCAAAGAAAACCACTAAACAATTGATTACATGTCCCCCTTCCCTCAGCCCCTAGCAACCACTGTTCTGCTTCTTTTCCTATAGATTTACTTGTCCTGGTTATTTCATATAATTTGATTCATACAATATATGATCTTTGTGTCTGGTTCTTTTGCTTACCTTAATGTTTTTAGGGTTCATCTCTTTTGCAGCATATATCAGTACTTTATTCCTCTATCACTAGATAGTATTCACTTATGGAATAAATGGAATTTTGTTTATCCATTCATCAGTGAATGGACATTTGAGTTGTTGACTCCTGCTGACTTCTGTGAATAGTGCAGTTATGCCATGTGTGCACATGTGTTTGAGTACCATTTTTATGATAGTTTTAATTATTTTAGTTGTGATACCATTAGGATTCTACCTATCAGGTCTCACCTCTGTAGAGTATCCACTGCAAATCACCCATGATTCATCATCATAGTCCTCTGTGTTTTCTTCCATCTCTTTTCCTATTACCCCACCCTGTAGATGCGTCAGTTGTATTTGTAATTAATGAAGTGTTAATTTTTAAGTTTTGCTTTCTCTGTTTTTAGTTTAGTTTCTCTATATTCCACTAGCTGGTATTTCTGACTTTTTTCACTTAGCATTATCTCTTCCAGCTCCATCCATATTGCAACAAATGGCATGAGTTTATCTTTGTGTGTATATGTGCCACTTACTCTTTATTCACTCCATTGGGTATATATACCACTTATTCTTTATCTACTCCATTCCTTAATTCTTTTGAGCATATAACTTGGAGCAGAATTGCAGGGTTATATGGAAATTCTACATTTCCCTTTTCAAGGAAGAACAACCAAAGTCTAAAAATATGATTTAAATCATTAAATGTATGGCAATGTGTTATGTTTTTATTTTTAAAATGCTGTGAGGAACAATAATAATAAAATTAAAATTAAATGTCCATGTATAGAATTATGTACGTGGAAGATCAGAGATTTAATCTTAGATTTAATTTAATCTTAATTTAATCTTAGATCTATCTGTCATCAAGTGTAGAGGATTCTAAGCATGTTCGTATCAACTCATATTCAAGAAAAGTTTACTTAGTCCCTAATATATCTAAGTCATTGGTTCTCAGGTGTCTTCCTCAACAGCATTAGCATCACTGGGTAGTTTGTTGGAAATGTACATTGTTATGCCGTACCACAGGACTGCTAAATCAAAAATGCTGTGGTTTTAGGACAGCAGCCTATACTCAACAAATCTGTAAAAGCTTCTAATGAGCATTAGAATTTGAGATCTCTTGATATTTTCAAACAATAATCTAGGAATTTGAGTTAAGGAAATGAGGGAGATTGCTTTCCCTCATTGACTGCACAGTTTACCAAGTCAAACTGATAGATAATCAAATAATTCCAACAGAGTCTATCAGCAGCTGGAGAATGGATATAAGTTATGCTTTATTAGACTCATAGAAAAACTAAGCTTTCATTGGAATCCAGATTTCTCTGTAGAAAAGGCAACATGCAAAAAAGGAACTATAGAAGGTAAAATGTCTGCAATTGTAGAGAAATGAAAGCATTTTAGGAGGTGCAAATATCCTGTGTAATGTGATGGAGGCATGACACACAGCAATGCCTTGGCGAGTGCAGGAGGCATATGGGAGAAGGTGTTGGAAGATGGGACAAAACAAATGAGTAATAATTTGGATTTTATCTGTTGCTTTTAATGAACCATAAAAGAATATTTAGAAGGAACAGTACTAGATTGCAATTTTATTTCAGAAGTCTAAATTTGGTGGGACAAAGATTCAGTATGTGAATAGCAAAGCTTTGTTGCATAATTTTCTACTTTCATGAACACATAATTCATGAGACATCTGTATTCTCTAGATTATAAGTTTTTTGAACTCCATTTGTGGACTCTTATATTGTTATTTGATGACACTTGGCCTTTTTGTTTGTGTTGTTGCCTTTTTGGACAGCATTAATTATAATACTGTGAGATGTTGCTGTGATTATCCCAAATAGTTGATTATTTCTCAACTTTGATCTTCTGTCTGATGATCAGTTAATACTTACTGAGTTAGTGGTTAATATTTAATGAGGGCTTACTATTTGCTCGGAACCATAGTAACTTCTTTATTTTTTATAATAATTTTTTTTTATATATTTTGCATCATTGATCATTTTTTTAATGTTTGCTTTCTTTTCTCAGATGTAGTCCCCATAGAATTTCCACCAACAGTTCACCCATGCACCATCACTACAGTCCCTTGTGCTCTTCCTGTCCTTGAATTGATCCCTCCCCCTAACCCCTCCCCTACAGAATGTCTCTGATTTATAATTGTCTGTTTATTTTTGTTTTGTTTTTTGTGTTTTATTGTTATTATTTTTCCCTGATCCCTTATTTTATCCCCTTATATTCCTCCTATAAGTGAAAACGCCTGATATTTTTTTCTTTTTCCTTCTGTCTTATTTCACTGAGCATAATCCCTTTTAGCTCCATCCATGTTGCTGTGATGGCATGAATTTATCTTTTTTGATTGCTGAATAGTATTCAATTGTGTATATATACCACATCTTCTTCTTTCCTTGTTTGTTAGATATACAGTCATATAAACCAGTGTTCCTTCAACTTTAATGTGTCTGGGAATCAGGTGGTGATCTTCCTAAAATATAGATTCTGTTTCAGCAAGTCGAAGGTTGAACAGAGATACTGTATTTTGAACAAGCTTTGATATGACACTGATGCTGATTGCACTTTGAGTAGCAAGCAAAAACAACCTTGTTTTTGTAAATAAGTTAGGTTTCAGATGGTAAATAAATTACCTGGGTTACAAAGCTAGGAAGTGGTTTAGTGAGAATCTGAACTCAGCTGTATTTGATCAATCAATAAATAGGCTACTGAGATGCTGAGGATGCAGAGATTATAGTCAGCAGAGCATATTTAGAGGAGAAGGCTATGGCTAATTTTAAATGTGATAATTTATTATAAAATGGTGGAAAGAGTATTGATCCTGCAAATTGATTACAACCACTTAATGTGACTTTTTGAAAGTTATGAATCATTTCCAACTGTGAAAGATAGTTTTTAAAGTTTGTCTTTGGGGCCTCCCCTGGTGGCACAGTGGTTGAGTGCTGGGTTGCGAAGCTGCCCGCAGCCTCTGCAGTGCTGGTTCGATCCTGGCTGCCGGCAAGGGGCCCACATGGTGCGCAGACCTCTCCTGTCATGCCCACTGCTCCCCTCACCAGTGTATTTCATCAGTCTGCCTGTTCTGTTCCCTGCTCTGGCTCTGGTGAATTCTCTCACCCTCCTGCGTTTCTGACTGTACCAGTGCTTGTATAAATAAATAAATAGATCTTTAAAAAAAAATAAAAAAATAAAGTTTATCTTTAAACTGAAATTAATTAATGGTATGTTAGGATAAAATATTTAAGTGTTAACTGTTGTTTTAGAAATAGAAAAACACAGGCCTAGTGCCAAGATGAACATGTAAGTCTGTTACTGTTCAGGGTGAGTGGCATCTGGGAACCCCCAAATGTACCAGCTCTAAATAGGTTCTGCCATCCACCGCATCAAGACAAAACATACTCCAGTGCATAAGACCTTTAATGGAAAGGAACTTTAATTAATGTGCAATAAAGAGAAGAAAAGGGAAAGAATAGATAAAATAGTTTTCACACAAAACACCCAAGGTTACCCATCCCTTCATAAGTAAATTTCTAGCCAGAATTGGGCCAACACAGATTCAATGAGGCCTGAAAACTTGCTACAAATGTAAGGCACCTCCTGGTGGGGACCCATAGCGAAGAAGCAGAAACAGGCAGACAAGTCTAGAAAGAAAAGAGCAAAATCAAAATCAAGATAATCACCGTCATTGTTAGCCTCTCCACAGGTCTCTCACCCATGTCTGTTTCAAGCATCTCCTTCCATGCCCCCCAGGTCCTTAGTACAAGTCCATGACTGAGATGCAAGCACAGCTTCTGTGTCACTCCACTCGATCTGACTCTTAAGGTCTCCTTCTTGCCTTCCATCCTCTTCCTTCCTTCTCTGAGTCTCCTCTCCAGCTTCTCCTCCTCCCTGGTCAGCTCCACCCTTCCTTGGGTGGGACAAGGAATCTGGAACTTCCCCTTTCCCTGGGGACCACCCTATTACAAACCTAGCATTAAAGTGGGCCTTATTTATGATCCATGGCCCATTGAGGATCTCAATAAGAGATTAAATATAGGGAGTTAAAATGTAAAAAATTCTGAAATAAAGCCCTTTCTAAAATGAAATTGACATGGGTCTCCCCTGGTGGTGCAGCTGTTGAGCGCTGGGCTGCGAAGCTGCCGGTAGCCTCTGCAGCGCCGGTTCATTCCCAGGCCATGGGTGAGGGTCCCACATGGTGCGACAGACCTCTCTTGTCTCACCCGCTACTCCCCTCAGCAGTGTGTTTCGTCAGTCTGCCTGTTCTGTTCCCTGCTCTGTCTCTAGTGAATTCTCTCACCCTCCCACACATCTGGCTTGTACCCCGGTTCTTGTATAAAATAAATACATCTTTTAAAAAAATAAATAAATAAAATTGACAAAACTACATGATATTTGCATAATATACTTTACAATGCTCTACTCATCTATGTGAGCATATTTGTATGCATATGCTACCATCATTTTCAAAATTATCATTTCTTCTTCTCAAAGCTAGTGAAACTGCCTAAAAATGACTTCAATAAAATGGCACTATATAGTGAAGTGTTTTCTGGGCTAATCTTTGTCTATGTAAGGGAAACATTATCCCAGGATATGAGTGTATTTGGAGGAAAGGGAGGGGTACCCACTTTCACCTTTTTGCATGAAAATAGCCAGTATAGTAGGTGGTGTGAACTTGTCAGATTTCACCACAGGGCCATGATTTCAAATTTAAGTTTTTCTATGTCATGCTTTTCTGGTTTGTTAACACACTCAAAGGGGAAATTGGCAAGCTCTCTGAGTGTCTGAGAACTCCTGGGTGAGTGTAAAGTGTTCATATTGTTTTTTGAGTGGAAGGGGTGCCTGCTATCTCATCTGAAACCCCAAAGTCAAACTGAAATGGAGAAACCCTAGTTGCTCTGTATAATTTGAGGCAGCCAAGCTGAAAGTTATTTGGAACTCTGTCTTATTTATAAGATTTGCTATTCACTAAACCTGCAATCATTAGAGATCACTCCAGGGTTCATAGCTGAGCTGTGAACCCACAACAAGTTGAGTGCTACTTCCCACTCTTCATTATCAGAAGCACTGTCAGAGTTAATCTTTAGGTGGAAAAAAGCACATGATTTCAATTAGTTTCTAGGGGATAGCAACCTGGGAGACTCACTTATTTGATACTTTGAAGGTTCAGATTGTTCTCATGCACCACAACTGTGGAAGCTGAAGAAACCAGTAACTTTACTGGTATATTTTGTGTATCTTCTGAGCTATAGTCAGAAACAACATGTTTATAATGAATGCACATTAGACACACACAAACACATTTTGTTAAAGAAATGGCAAGGTTCCAGGGCATTTTAATATCTCTGAAGTTGGTGTTCAGGTATTTGGAGAACTATTGCTGACATAATTGGATACAGAAAAATAGGAATTCGGTGAGATTATTACTTTGGGTGGTGGGGAAAGAATAAGGAGAAAAGAAGACCCAAATATTCACCTGAACTACATGCCCCTTCCGTTCCCCACTCATTCCACTACTTAGAAGTCAGATGATATTGAAAGGTGAGATTATCAATAAAGTATTACTAAGCAGCAACATTTAGAACTACAGTTTGATTTCAGGACATCAATATGTTTGTGGGATCACTCTAGAAATAAAGGAATGAGTGAGGTAACCAGTATTCCACCAGCTTTCAGTTTTCTCCTTAGTCATGCATTCCATATATAAGTTCTCCCTGGAGTGCTTTAGTTTCTCTCACCATCACTTTCTCAGACCAACTCAAACAATTGTTGTACATAGAACTGGCCACCTCAAATCAATTTGTCACTCTCATGCCATGAGACCTCATGTCATGAATCACCTGTACTGCCTTTTGGGAAAAGCCATTCTGATAATGGCTGATCCTTAAAACTTTTCTGATCCTTAAAACTTCAGTTTTTAAACTTTTTCAGTGGGTGCATACCCCATGACTTAAACCTAATATCCCAGAGTCAAAAACATCTCTATCCCATCGTGTTCCTCACTTTTTTTTTTTTTTTTGTCACAGATAGAGGAAGGCAAGCCCCATTCCCAGCTCTTAGTTGTCCAGTTATTCTCTTTATTTAAAATTCTCTTTTTGTGTAACCTTGGGGAAATAACCTAATCTCTAAAGTGCATGCATTCAAACTGTTGCTCTCACAAACTTCTCCATCACTATCAAATTGCACTGCTAAGAAAATGAGGATGAAATGTGCCGTACATTTACTGGGATGAGGGAATATCAGATCTAGAAGCCAAAATAACATCAGTCATCCTAAAGTAGATAAGATTAGGCATTTCCCAATTTCTGTAATCAGTAATCAAAAATTGTTACAGTGTGCATCCATGTGGAAGCAGGAGGAGCATCATGGTGCAGTGGATGGGTATCATTTCCCCCACTGACATGCAGCTGCCTTGTTACAACTCCCAGCATACCTTGAACTAGATTGCCTGAATGGTGGCAGCTGGGAAGGAGGAAGGAGTGAGGTAGATGTATAAATTGAGGTGGAATGAGGGAGGAGTAGAGGCATGAGAAAAGAGACTTATTATCCATAAGTCTCTTTGTGATTAAATGGAATTACAGAGATTTCTGGGAAGGCTGCTCCTGGTCCTCAGTCCTGGTGTCTTTCATGTATTTTGCAAAAACATTATCATTTTGATCTTGTAATAAGTTATATACCATTTAAATTTCAATTCTCTCCTGTCTAGCTCTCTAGGGCCTGCCTATCCCCTATCTTGAAGTTACCCACCCAAGGTTTCAGGCCTCAACCTCCTCCCTTTGTGTTGAGCCTCTTTGCCTTGGTGTTTGCCTATGAGGGGATGGGTAACTCATGGTTTGACCTCACTCTCCATCCCTCTCTTTCTGTGTACCAGTTAAAATTCTTAGAGACAATAAGATTTTCCTTCCTTTGCTTTGTGCATGTGGGTGGCTAACCTGGTAGAACAGGTGAAATGGCTTATTCCCCTTGACAGTTTTGGGCCTCTGTGTACCCTTGGTTTTGTGCAGCTTCAAAGTCATCAGCCAAAATATAACCCTGCCACACCTACTCCCTTCTCTATTTGTAGCATTTTGTTAACATGAAAGCTGATTAAGCCCCATTTGCCTGCTTGTCCTTTGATGGATAGCTGTGCAGAAGGTGTCTCTCCAGCAAGTGCATAGTTATGGTCCCAAAATATAAAGTTCTTTGGATCATTGAGATGACATAGATAATTAATTCAGAAAGAGCCTCCTGAGAAACCTATGCATAAGGTAGAAGTACCTCAACATTGTACTTCATAGAGTTCTTATTGTCAAAGAGAAAATCAATAGAAACACAGGAATTTCTCATTAATTGTCACTTGGTAAGGGAGCTTAGTCTGTGTGGTGCTCATGAGGCTGTGACTCTGTGCCATTAATAATTAGCAAATGCTTTCAACTGAATAGCCCATAAAAATTCAAGTATTAAATAAGTTTTGTTGTATTCATTTTCTCTCAGATTACTTACATTTAATGTCTGGGAACTATGCCCACACCACTTCTCTTCTAGCTTCACTCTGCCATCTGATCTACTACAAAGCCCTAAATATTTTATCTCACCAATTCAAACTCTTAGGACAATCCTCCTGCCAGTGTTTCCCCCTCAGGTCCCAGTGTTTGAATTGTGGAACAATTATTTCATGTAGTCTTCTTTCTTTCCTTCTGTTTTAACTTTAAACTCTCATACGATGCTAAAATCATGTTTCCTGATTCTTCCTGCCTAAGATTCCCCAGTGGCTATTTATGGTACTTATCTGGATATATCAAGATTCTTTTCCATTTTTCCCCCATCTAGTCATTGGCATGCTCCTTGCTTTCCTCTAACCAAATATTTGAGAGACATATCCTTCACCACAAATATCAGGCATGCCCATATCTCTTGCCTAATATGTACTATTTCAACAGTATGTGATATCCTTTATTTTAAATCTCTGTTTCTTCTAGGAACATAGTTGCCAGGTTTCCATGAACACTTGAGTGTCCTTCCTCTATAATACAAAAATAATCTGTTGATTTTTCTGTTACTATGCATAATAATGGCCACCATAATAGACTGTGAGAGAGGACACTACCTGATAGGATTTACAACCAACAGGCCTGTACTGTGCCGAGAATATTTCAAGCACTATATAAATGTTGTATATGAGATGATAATAAGAGAGAGATGGGCTAAGTTAGAACAGTCAACAGAATAAGAAAAATCCATACAGTGGAATTTAAATTAAGAGAAAAATAATGCCTTGAGTTGGTTTGTACATCTTTTCTGAAGCGTGCCCAAGGGTATTGCCAAAAGTCCTCTCTTACCTATATTTTTGGTTCATTGAAAAATCAGTTTTTTAGAATATCCTCAAAGCAACTAGTAATTTTCTTGTCCAGAGTCATTTTAAACTATTTTTTCCTTTCTACCATTGACAAACAAGCCAACTCTTCAAGGCACAGGAAATGCAGCAGGTAGTAGTGGTTGCATCAGAGGAAGGAAACATCTACAGGAGAAATGCAGATGCAGAGAACGTGGGCTACAGAGTGGGATCTCACAGCCACAAGTAACGTGCAGAGCTCACTGGAAAGAAAACAGACTCTTTATAAAAATGAGTTCATCAGGGCCACCCTGGTGGTGCAAGGGGTTAAGACTCAGCACTATGAAGCATCCATAGCCACTGCAGCATGAGTTTGATTCTGGCCATGGAGCTGACCCACATGGCACAACAGACCTCTCCTGTCTCGCCCACTGCTCCCCTCAGCAGTGTATTTCAGTCAATCCACCTGTTTTGTTCCCCACTTTGTCTCTGATGATTCCTCTCACCCCCCACACCTTAGGCCTGTACCCCAGTTCTCATAGGCATAAATAAATCTTAAAAAAATCAGTTTATCAAAACTCAACAATCAAATTATTTCAATAATAAGGGCAATGTATTAGGTGTTTCCAGAGAAGCACAATCTGTGTGTGTGTGTGTCTGTCTGTCTGTCTGTGTGTGATATGTGCATATGTAATGCCCACACATATTACATTTGGTTATCGAGACTTTAGGTCCCATAATCCATTGTCTGCAAGCAAACTGGAGATCTAGGAAAGCCTGTGGTGTAATTCCAGTCTGAGTCCAAATGGAATACAGATTGTGCAAATCCATGGACAGGAGAAGATAAAAATCCCAGCTTGAAGCAACAGGTAGAGAGAGGAAATTGCCCTTTCTTCTGCCTTTTCCTTAGATTCAGGCCCTCAATGGGTTGAATGAGGCCCACCCATATGTGGGGGGGGGCAGTCTGCTTTACTCAGACTGCTGATCAAAATATTAATCTCCTAAAAGCATCCACACAAAGACACCCCAAATAATGTTTATCTAGATATCTCTGCTGGTCAAGTTAAAGGTAATTTTGAAAGGAACTTTGTTTCAACAGTAGTAGACATCCTAGCACAACTGGACATAGTGGAATGTTCAGGAAAGGACAAAAGCTACCAAAAATATTTCCTCAACCTGATCAGTTCATAGCATTCACTAGGTCTTATAATGGGAAAGTGGAAGCTGTAATCCAAATTACATTCTGCCAAGTGGAGATTATTGCCTGTTCTATGTGTACGGAATTATCCATATTCATCAGTGTTTCTCAACTGGGAGTGATTTGGAAATGACCTCAGAGAGATTGACAAAGTCTAGAGGCACAAGTCAGGGAAGGTTTTGGCAGGTCTGCTGCATCTATTAGGCAGGAGCAGGGATGCTTCTAACCATCCTACAGTGTACAGATCTCAACAACAAAGGGTCACCTGTTCCGAACTTGAGAAACCCTTTAAGATAAGTTGATCTTGATGTTCTCAGCAATTCCTTTATTCATTTTGAGTCATTATTTAAATAGAAAACTGAATGAGCCAAAAAAACAAATCTAAGTTTATTTATATGTAACTCTCCAGCCCTGGTGACTTTAACTGACTAGTAGCTTCTTGAACATGCTGCTCAAGGAGAGATAAACTAGGTAACTCACACTTTCTCCCTTCCTATACCCTCATGTCCCTGCTTCTGGATTCTGCTCATTTATGGATGGGCCATATATTATATGAGCAAGCAAGTAGACTTCAGCTTTACAAAGATGTGATTTATGATAGTAAGACAGATCCCATATGTAGTGCCCCTTAGCAGGAATGGGCTACCTTTCTGAGATAGAATTCTCCAAGGTTGTATAACATTCTCTGTACTCTTCACTCTTCTGAATCCAAACTTGAAGGAACAGTTAACTGAGAGTCAGAGGATTTGAATTCATATCCTTGTCTTAGATGTGCCGTTGATGCCTCAGTTTTTATACATTCAATTTGAAAATCAAAAATGTTCAGTTTTGGGCCTCCCTGGTGGTGCAGGGGGTAAAGACACAACCTATGAAACTATCCATAGCCACTGCAGCACAAGTTCTATCCCCAGCCAGGGAGCAACCCACATGGCACAGCAGACCTCTCCTGACTCGCCTGCTGCTCCCCTCAGCAGTGTATTTCAGTCAGTCTACCTGTTCTGTTCCCCACTCTGTCTCTGGTGAATCCTCTCACCCTCCACACCTCTGGTCTGTATCCCAGTTCTTGTATACATAAATAAATAAATCTTAAAAAAATGTTCAGTCTTGGGGCCTCCCTGGTGGTGCAAGGGGTTAAGCATCAGCACTATGAAGATATCTGCAGCCACTGCAGCACAAGTACAATCCCCAGCCAGGGAGGTGACCCACATGGAGCAGCAGACCTCTCCTGTCTCTCCTGTTGCTCCCCTCAGCAGTGTCTTTCAGTAGATCTGCCTGGCCTGCTCCCCACTCTGTCTCTGGTGAATCCACACTTCTGGCCTATACCCCAGCTCTTGTATACATAAATAAATAAATCTTAAAAAAATGTTCAGTCTTTCCTCTCCCTTTCCCCCGCTCCCCCCAACAGAATTATTTCTGAAAATGCCATCTAGTGAGAAAACTCAAAATGTAAATCATCTGAAAGTGGTGTTTGTCTAGTGAAAAGAGAGGCTGATTCTTGTGTTCTCCCCACTTTATCAGCCACTGCCCTGAGGGTCTTTAGAATACCCAGGGTTCTGGAACATACAAACATACAAAATTTCTGAGTAAAGCTGCTCACCTTCCCCCTTTCCAGTCCCTTATGATATTAATCACTTCTACAGTTTATCAAATATTGCTTAATTTCCTCCCTTGTTCTAGGCAACATTCAATGTGCTTCTAAAGGTGCAGAGATTATACACCTAGAGTGATTTGTAAAGATTAAAACCAGTAAAAATCACCTGACTCGTCCTCTGGAGATTCAGATACGTAAGCTATAGTGAGCAATGTTAACTGCTTTTCCATTATCTCCTTTTTACCAATACCTCCTATATTTTCTTTTCTTTTTTTTTTTTTTTTTTTTTAATAGAGGCATGCTTTATTTATTTATTTTATTTGTTTGTTTGTTTTTTGTTTATACATGCACTGGGTACAGTCAGAAGCGAGGGAGGGTGAGAGAATTCACCAGAGCCAGAGTGGGGAGCAGAGCAGGCAGAAGGACCGAAGTACACTGCTGAGGGGAGCAGCGGGCAGCAGGAGAGGTCTGCGCGCCATGTGGGATCCTCCTCCGGTGGCCGGGAAGCAGCCGGGGATCGAACCGGCGCCACAGAGGCCGCGGGCAGCTTCGCAACCCAGCGCTCAACCGCTGCGCCACCGGGGAGGCCCTCCTATATTTTCTTTTCAATACCAATACCTCCTATATTTTCAGCCCTGATCTAGTCTGGAATTTACCTTGCAGTTTGTTCTACACTGGTTCATGGGTGCATATAACCTTAATGGAACAGTGCTTGCTACTGCAGCTGGAAAATAATTTTACTTGCTTTTCCCCTGAAACTCTCTGTCATTTGAATGGTGCATGGTTATCTGTGATATTTGAACTCTTGCAACCATTGTTGCCACACATGAGGAGTTGACCTAAGGATAAAAACATGTCCTGAATTTGCCCTGTGCATTTAGAATAAATAAATACATATATCTATATGGAATACATTTGTTGAGCATTTCAAGAATACATGTATTTCACAATGAGAAATGTACCCACAGTTTCTTGATTTATTCTAAAGCGGATCTTACACTGCAAGCATTTGATACTGAAGAAGGAAAGAAGAAAGTACATATGTGCTGTGACTTAAACCCTCAAAATAGTTTATATTATGTTAGTGCTTGACACTATGCTTATGCTTATGTTGAAAAAATATGTTTGTGCCGATCAAAAGTGTTTTATTTTTTCACACATTTTCATATATGTCAGAGTGAGAATTTGAACTAATGTTCATTACCAGGATTAAACCCTTGAGTTCCGTTCTACTTTATATCACACTCTGAAGAAATTCTAAGCTTAAATAATGCTAGGTTCAAAGGTCAATCATTCCATTAAAATAAAAAAAAACAAGTAATAATTTTCCACATGATATAGTGATAGTAAATTGGCATTGTTATAACTGACTCTCTTGTAGAATTTTAAAACATTTCCTATTGTTGAGAGTCAAGTATTGCAGTGAACTGAGAGGACCTTGTTCAAACATCAAAATTCTGAAAAAAAGTATATTTGAATTCAACTCAACTAATTCTACTAAATCAACCAGATCCTTAGTAATTTTCATTACTGAATGTGAGAATTCGAGGTATTTCCTATCAATTTGCTTGAAAATAGGCCCATTTATTAGTATTTTATGCTTTGTGATAAAGACTATAAAGATAAATTTAAAAACTAAACTTTATGTTACCACATAAAATGTAGAAATCATCTCTAATACTCAGGATGTGCTATGCTATGGAGAGAAAAACACAAAAACACAAACAACCCACGAATACGAACAGCTCACTCACTATATTCCTGCAGTGAGCAATACAATTAATAAGAATTACCATTCTTGAGTGTCAGGCCTGTGCAAGGTCCTATTAGGATATATAACCAGCCACCATATATGGTGACCATCCCTACAACTTTATTCACAAGATGTAATTCCAAGCTTTAAAGGAACAAATTATAAAGAAACTTTTCATATATGTATTTCAGGAAAACTTTACTGGGAAAGACTTGGCATACCGGAGTCTTAAGGGAGGTTGAATAATCCATCTCTCATATATTTTTTTTTCTTTGCCAGGTCTGCACAAAATCTTTATAGAGGCTCTGATTTGGGGGTCATTTTCATGACCACTAAGATTAGGTCTCATGCCATAAACTCCTTGCCATGATTTCCCACAGATATTTCTGAATATTCATTGCATCAAACAACGACTCCTGATTTCTTTTACTCATGCAAGCTGGGCAGTGCAGCAGAAAGCTATTCTTCACTGTCACACACATCACATAGAGGAGACAAAGCTAGCAGTTCAAGATAAGTAATATCTGCTGGAAGGGAGTCAAAGATGTAAATCCTTTCTCTGCTTTATGTACTGCAGACTTGTTTAGCACAAGAGTGTCTGGATACTGAAAAAGTTGATCTCCTCCAAATGACTTATAAACTTCCAAACCATAGTAGTGATGAGGAAGTGGAAGATGAGGCTGGAACAGGAGGGGTAAGTAGAGTTGTGGAGAAGGGGAAGACAATCTCCCTTGGTAGGAACAGTGTGAAGTAGTAAATCTGGCAGCAAAGTTAGAATCAGAAGTTGTCAATGCCCTTTGTTGTTTCTGGCTAGATATATGAACTTGAATATATCACCAAAGTCTCTAGTCCTTGGGGCCCTCATTTGTAAGGTAGGAATCATTACCCATGTTACCTATTTCAGAGGGTGGGCATTCTGAGGGTATGATTTTATGGATGATAGAGTTTATATTGCTTCAGCTCTTTCTTGCCACAATCCTACAAATGGTGCATTTCTTCTCTTCCCATATAAGGGCATACATAAAAGGCAACTCTCAGAGAGATCCCTCTTGCAGCATAAAAACATAGAATATAAGAAAAAAGAGTAGTGTTGGCATTGTGATTTAATTTTATTTTCTTTATCCAGGAGATAGGAGCAGGTAACTGCCAGAAAAATTAGTGGTGAAATGCTCAGATTCTACAATCAGGTAGACCTAGATTTGACAATGAGTAAGTATCTTACCTTGTTAAACCCGCAGGATGGAATCCCTTGGTAGAGTGACTGAATTATAGTATCTGTTAGTGTGGCTGAATTAAATGAGGTTATGATTGGCCCCATTTCTGGCATAGAAATGTTCACTAAGGTTTGTTGTCGCTGATCTGCTCTGAACGTGTCTGTTAGTAGGAAAGGTAAATTTTACTGAACACGTGTCTCAGCAGCATTTATTTATTTATTTAAAAATATATATTTATTTCTTTTTGGGTCAAAGAACTGGAGTGTAGGCCAGAAGTGTGGGTCCAGAGACAGAGTGGGGAGCAGGGCAGATAGATTGACTGAAATACACTGCTGAGGGGAGCAGCGGGCGAGACAGGAGAGGTCTTCTGTGCCATATGCTTCAGCTCTCTGGCCAGAGATCAAACTCGGGCCTTATTTGTGATAGCACTGAGACTTAACCCCTAGGCCACCGGGGAGGCCCTGTACAGCATTTACGTGGAAGAGCTCTATAGAGTTATCTACTTAAGAAACAACCCAGTAGCATGACATCATCTGCAATGAGCAATTCCTATCTTGATTTGGAGCTCATATTTGAAAGTCTATTTTGTTTTCTCTGTTCATGGCATTCTAATTAATACGGGTTATTTTTCCTAATAGACACTCACAAAGCATCTAATGCCTTAGTTTCAGCTATTCTGTGGGATAAGCACATATCATGTTTAAGTGTTCCCCCCATATCTTGTTAAATGACATCATATATACGCCATCTATTCTATATTGCATTGTCAAATAATCAACCACAAATATACCCTTAAAATATGGTGATATGTTATGGACAGAGAGATAGAAACATGCCTATACTTATTTAGATCATGGTGTGTCCATTCGAGACATGGACTTTATACTCCACAATGTGGACAATCCTACTTTGAGGTCCCCAGAGCTGAAAGCTCATGGTAATGCCTGGGGAGAGACATAGGAGCTCTAGGATGAGTCATATCACCTGCCAGGTGACTGAACTCTGTACCTGTCTCTGATTAATTTCTGGTGCATGCAAGACCACCCCCATGAGGGTAAAATTTTATTCTTATTGCCAAAACATTGGAATGACTTATATTAGAATGACTTATAACCCTCTATGGAAGATAACGATAATAATAAGGTTGAAACACTACTGTAATTCTGCTGAGGTCTCCAAAACACAAGATTTGAAAACAACTTAGTGAAAGACTAATTGCGACCTGTTATGAATTCAAGTATGTCCCAGAAAAATTATGTCAAAGTATTAACCTTCACTCAGTGCAATAGTTTGTCACTGTATATGGAAATAGGGTCTTTGCGAGAGGCATTTAAGGTTAAATGAGGTCATAGGGCTGGAGCCCTAATCCAGAATGACTTGATACCCTTATAGGGAAAGAAAGAGACTCTAGAGATATATGTATATGCATAGAGGAAAGACAGTGCATGGACTCAGGAAGAAGCTGACTATCTGTAAGGCAGAGAGAGAGGCCTCAGGAGAAACCAAACCTGTTTACACCTTGATCTCAGTCTTCTATTCTCCAGAACAGAGAGAAAAGAAATTTCTGTTGTTTAAGCCAGCTAGTGTGGCATGTTCCAGCATTCTATCAAACTGATATAGAATTAAATATTGGTTTTGTATCATAAAGCTGATATTTCACATTGTCAAAAGTGGGCTTCCAAATATTGGAACTCAAAAGTAGCCAGTCTTAACCCCACCCCAGTCTTCCTAGGCACAAGAAGTAATGTATAATGACTTCTCCATGTGAGGCACCTGAGTTTGTAGAAATTACAGGAAGGCACAGAAGGAAAATGGTCATGCTCTGTGTGATAGGACTAAAATATGTATGTTGGAAAAGTGACAATGTGTATGTGATTTCCCCTTGTAAAAATGCATTGATCTAATTAAGTAACTTCTCCACTTATGTGGAGTAGAAAAATATCAGAAATGTGAAATTACTGGTGCGCCTACCACATGGAAGGAGACTTCTAGACAGTGACCATCTATACCAATAATCTGGCAGTCATTGCAGAGGTAGAACTCATTAGTCTTCTCTAAATAGAAGTAAAATCTAAAACTGAATATAATTACTGGGGTATAGGAAGAATTACCCATTTTGCTGTTTTGCCTTTTGGCTAATAAGTAACCAAGTGAAAGCCTATGTCATGAACCAAAAATCAGCTGGTTTAAACCAAAAATGAGTGAGATGATAATGATGATGATGGTGAAGAGGGAGAGAAGGAAAAGAAATAAAATGGCTAAGATGTAATGCTTATTTGCAATACATCAGACACTGTCCTGTTTATATGCATTTCCTAGTGCAATTTCCACAATAATTTTGTTATAGATACATTATTTATTCATATTTTAGATAAGAGAAAACTAAGAGTCAAAGAAATTAACTTTCCCATGCTTGTTCAACTACTATATAAGGAAGTCTGAATAAGTAAACCTCTGCTTCTAAGCAGATAAATAAAATGGGACATACTTTCTCACATTCTTGTGAGGCTTGAGTATAACTTTTTCTGAATGGATTGCTGCAGATTCTGTCACTTGAATATAGACACTAGAAGCCAAGCAAGATAGACTGGAAAAACAACCAAGAGGTTGGGGGGCATCTATAAAGTTATTGAGTTAAAAGGATCAGAGGTACATAGCATATGGGGGTGTGGAAACAAAGATCTCTGCTCAGAATTTGAGTGAAACCATTGGATGAAGACAAGTGTGGGTTGCCCATCCATGGTAGTTTCTTAGAATCATAACCTTTTTGACATTCAGGGATGGAAAGTGGAGGGGCCCAACCATCATGTCGGGAGCTAAATAAAAAGAACAGGGTCTAATGAAAATATAACATCTAATGTGTACAGCAAAATTCTACTGGAGACCACAGCAAGGAAGCTCAGTGGAACCA
Organism: Talpa occidentalis; assembly: GCF_014898055.3. Taxonomy (NCBI): domain Eukaryota; kingdom Metazoa; phylum Chordata; class Mammalia; order Eulipotyphla; family Talpidae; genus Talpa; species Talpa occidentalis. The sequence goes on from NW_023601754.1 coordinate 31,703,861, forward strand.
ATTTGAATACTAAATAACCTGACCTACAAGAATGACAATGTCAGTTTTCATGGCGATTAATATTTATGTTACACCATGATTTCTTATCCTTATAATTAACCTATGAAGTATAAAGAACAATTCCTTACCTCATATTACAAGAAAGGAAAGGGAAAAGTGACTCATCTGAGACAACATAGCAAGTGAGTAAAGTCCCGTCTCTGATCTGAGAAACAAAAAATCATTGTTGGCACATGCCAGCTATTATCACTTACTGCACCATTTCACTGTAGCTTACTGGGGTCCAGAGTCTGATTATGGACACACCTGAATGATTAGGATGACATAACTTATTATCATAAAGGACAGAATTTACTTCATTTTCATATTCAGGAAAAAAGGTGTTACTCTCTAGGATGTTACTTGAAGGAAAGTAAAATAATGGAATTAGACTTAGCTTTCCTGGAAGAGAAATAGCATATTTTTGAGGAGTGGGTAAGAATACGAAAGTCAATGTCGATGACCTTTTAGCTGGTTTGGACAATTTTTAACGGAGAAATCCAACAATGCAACTGGATCAACAGCTATAAACATTCTAAGTAAGTATATCTTATATCTGAAGCTTCTGTTCTTTCACAGGATATGCAATGAATAGACCAGGGACCTGACCCTTGAGCAGCACATGATCCCATGATATTTATGTGCAGACATCTGGGTCATGCTGCAGCCCTGGCACATCATTTTCAGATGTTTGCAGACATTCATTGGCAGCATCTTTTGGGAGACTGTTAAGACCAGGGCTGGTTCTTTCAGATTCTGGTTGTCCTGCATTTTCTTTTGGGGAAGCTGAGTAACACCTGTAGAGAGTGATTGTTCCAATGTATCTGCATTATGTTTGCACTTTAGATTTCCATAATTGTTGTCAATAGTGTCATATTTTTTTCTTTTTTTAATATCAGACTTATTTTTTCACACTGTCAATTCATTTTTTTAATTTTTATATGTTTCTTAACATCATTTTTCATTTTTGCACAATGCATGCATTTTCATCTTGGTTATATTCCCCATATAATTGCACCCCCCTTATTTTGACCCCAATCCCTCTTCTCCTCGCACCCTCCACCCCGTAGTGTGTCCCTGGTTTATAGTTGCTTGTTGATTTTGATTTTTTCTTTGTTATAGTTATTCTTTTTCCTGGTCCCTTATTTAGGTTTTCTAAATTCCTACTATGAATGAGACCATCCGGTATTTTTCTTTTTTCTTTCTGGCCTATTTTGCTGAGCATGATCCCTTCCAGCTCCATCCCTGTAGCTGAAAACTGCATGAGTTTATCTTTTTTTGTTTACTGAGTAATGTTCCATTATGTATATGTACCACATCTTCTTGATCCAGTCATCTATTTTGGGCATTTAGGTTGTTTCCAAAGCTTAGGTATTGTAAATAGTGCTGAGACTCAACAAAAACAAAGAAAATAAATCAGTCAAAAAATGGGCAGAAGAACTAAAAAGAAACTTCTCCAAAGAGGAAATGCAAATGGCCAACAGGCATATGAAAAAATGGTCATCATCACTTGTAATCAGGGAAATGCAAATCAAAACTACAATGAGATACCATCTTACACCAGTGAGATGACACATATTAATAAAACTAGCAACAACAAATGTTGGTGAGGATGTGGAGAAAAAGAAACTCTCCTGCACTTCTGGTGGGAGTGCAAACTAGTCCAATCATTATGGAGAGCTATATGGAGATTCCTCAACCTACTAAAGATAGAGCTTCCATATGATCCAGCAATTCCACTCCTAGGTATTTACCCAAGTGACACAGAAAAACTAATTCAAAAGGGCACCTGCAGTCCTCCCGTGGTGGCACAGGTGGTTGAGCACAGCACTGTGAAGCTGTCCACAGCATCTGCAGTGCTGGTTCAATCCTGGCTGGCCGGCAAGGTTCCCACATGGCACCGCAGAACTCTCCTGTCACTCCCACTGCTCCCCTTAGCAGTGTATTTCGTCAGTCTGCCCATTCTGTTCCCCGCTCTGTCTCTGGTGAATCCTCTCACCCTCCCGTGCATCTGGCCTGTACCCCAGTTCTTGAATAAACAAGTAAATAAATAAATAAATAAATAAATAAATAAATAAATAAATAAATAAATCTTTCAAAAAAGGGCACCTGCACCCCTATGTTCAATAGTGTCTTTGTAGTGAATCCTACTGTCTCAATAATTTTTGTCCAAATATACCTAACCAGAACACTCTTCACTTTTACAGGGAGGGAGGCAGGAAGAGGGGAAGGGCCAACAAGCGAACCAGGGATAGAATTCTACCAGACCATAATGATCATAGGCAGATTATGATCAACTATGGGTATTCCATAGGGGATTCTGAAAAGGAGAGTGCCTGATCTGAGAAGCATCTTATTTTCTGAGATAGTTATTCTATCCTCTTAACTAAGTATAGACCACCTGCAGTGCTGATCATTGTCTTGGACTTCATCTATAAGAATGTTCCCCAGACTTGCCCACCTTATAATTCTGAATCCTGTTCATTGTGAGACAATGATTATTGGGTAAGTCACCGAACTTTTCTGGTCTTTTTGCCTTCAAGGAGATTTTACTCATGGCAGCTAATCTGTTGCCACATATCCTCTGGTCCAACTATATTATTTAACTACTTACTCTTTGGGGGTAATACAATTCTCTTCCATCACTAGGAATTTACCAGATAATTTTTCTAAGTTTAAATGTATGCATATATTTCCTCCTTGTCATTATCACTGATGAGTATCAAAGAACCTATATTCCCTCCCCCAAATGTAGTATTTTTTTAAGATTTTGTTGAATCAGCAGAAGAGAGAATATTATTTGTATAAAATAATTAAGATTTCTTCCTTCTTTCCCTACCCCTAACCCTCTTTATCTCCTCATTCAATTCAGGTAAAAGAGACCATCTTTATCTCCTGGCTAAGGTAAATTTCTTAAGCTTCACAACATAGACATTTTCCAAATAGTTTTCAGAAGGAAACAGATTTGTTTTCCAATCCTTTCTATAGTCATTTCTTTTTCCCATTTATTTGAGTAACTTAGTTTTTTTTTTTTCTTCTTTTTTTTTTTTTAATCCCCCCGTCCTCTTCTTCAGTTCAGTTTCCTTTGGATGTAATAACCTTTTTCCTCCTCACTACCCAACAAATACTCTCTACACATAACTGTTCATTTTCAATGTCCCTCTGAAATTTTAAATGTCACATTTGCATTTCACTCAATGTTTCAAAGACAAGAAACTGAAAATGAGATGAAACCATAGGAGAGGGCCTTCCAGTAAATGGAAAATCGTGATAAATCCAGTGTTCTGACCCCAATTATGGTGTCCAACCCCTTGCATTCATGCAGCTCAGTTGGAAACATTGACAGAATACCCCCACCAGACCCTACTTTTATCTTCCTCTGTTTCTGTATGAGTTTTTATGTGTCAAATGATTATAGTATTGAGACATTTTCTGTTTGTCGGCCTTCGTACTCCTTAAAATGAGGCCTTGTAGCAAAACAAAACCTAAACCATTCTGTGACTATGCTGCACTTTAAAACTGTAAGGATAATAAAACCTTTGGTGTGTTTTGATTCATGGAGAATCATTTCTGGCAGTTTATAAAACCAGAAAGTTTGTTGATGGTTAGTGTACCAGTTTTGTTTTTTTTTTTTAATCTTTCTTTCTTATAGAATAGGTAAGATTATCAGTCATTGAAAATAGCAAGCAGGCATTGAGAAGATAGCAGGTTGCTCCATGGAAGAGATTTTACAAAGAATGTGTCTTTGGAGCCAAATAAAATTGGTTCAAATCATGTATCTATCACTTTGTGGTAGATGACTTAGGGAGAAAGCCTTTCTGAGCCTTGATTTTTCATCTGTAGAACAATAGATAAAGTAATGCCTTTGTCAAGCTATGTTGGAAGGATTAAATGATAGAACATTTGTAAATTTTCCTTAAAGCACATTGAATTAGTAAATTCAATGTATGATAACTCCTTTTGATACTGAGAACAATACAGTACTAATATTACTGTCTTTTGTCTCTCTTGACCTTCTTGGAAGTGTCACTCAAGGAAATTTGTATCTTTGAAAAGGTACACTTTGCAGAAAATATCTGTGGACACTTGTATTCTAATAAGTTTCAGTTAATTCATTACTTGAACAATTTAGGAAGGGAGTCCTAGTGCAATTGTGGAATGATACATTAGACAGGTAGGGTATTCTGGACAAGGTGAATATATTCTCTACTGCTTACATTCTAGGGGATGATGGCAGAAAAATAAACAAATGAATGATCAAACAAGATAATTTTATAGAGCATTAGGTGATATAAAGAAAGTTAAGCAGAAGTATGTACCAGTGGGGGGAGATTAATTAGGATTGTGTGGTAAAGGACAGAAGCAGTTGTACATTAGATATGAGTTTCAGTGTATTCCTGGATCTCAAGTAGAATTCAGTCATGGAAAGAGCTGCAGAGAGGAAAGGGTATTTTGGACAGGCAGGAAAAGATACTGGGTTGATTTGAAAGAGGACAAGAGAGTCTGAGTAAAGATGATAGGTTTTTGAGAAGTAAAGAGAATTAATAGGCAGAGCAATGTCATGTCAGCTTTTGTATTGTGTTGTAATTGTGGAAGTAGGGAGAGGGTGCCAGTATCAGACTGCTAGATCTGGCTTTGTGATGTGACAAAGCCATTTGTGATGTGACAGTAGTTTGGACCAGGTGATTCCCAGTAATGCAGATGGGAAGTAGCAGGTAGATCAATTATATTTTATGAATGTGAGGCATGAGGGAAAGAGAAGAAGGATGAATTATTTCAAAATTATTTGAGCATAACACTAAATGAGACAGATGTAAAATTTTCAGAGGAATAATTTAAGGAATTACAAAATTACATCTGGTATGGAATCAGAACATGGGGAGTTGGATACAAACTATCCAACATACTGTGTGGCCATAGATGAATAATATAATGTCTCAACTTTCACTCTCTATAAAACAGAGATAATGAAACTTTTATCCAACTAACAGATGTTTTGAGAGCCAAATAAAATAACTGCAACTTTATGGTAATATTTTATTGACTGTTTGATATATGTAATATTATACAAAGTGTTTTCAGTCTAATTTGTCCTAACATGAGTTTCAAAAGGACATTCATATCTAGTCCCACTTTATGGGTGATGAGATTTAGGCAAAGTGAGATTAAAATGGTCAAATTGCTATAATCATCTTTAATATTGTTCATAAGAAGTATAAAAAAAGAAAAATTAACAGAAATAATTTTTAAAGTTGGAACACAAACCCTGTATGTACAAAAGTTCAAAAGGAGCTGAAACTTGGCTACTTTGCTATAGTAAAGTAAACTGGAATGAAATTACTTGATGTATATCTTAATCCTTTCAATAAGAAAGATTTAGTTTGACAGTATCTGATTCTTATTTGCTATCTCTTACAACAGTTAGTATCTAGTAATAGGTCCCTAAATGGGTGTTTATTAAACTTCTACGGAATGTCCAATATGATCTTTCGAGTAATAACACGTTTGTATTACATACATGTCTAAAGAATAAAGCATTATCTTTTATTTTCTTGTCTTATTTTGCCTTCCCTCACAGTGTTTAGAATAGTAGTGGTTCATTGAATTTATTATTAAAAGAAAATAAGCTCTTTCCACTAGTGTTAATGAGAAAGAACATAAGCACAGATGGTAAAAAAGTGCCAATAAGTCAATGACTACTTTCGTCACTATCCTGAGGCAAAGCAATAATCAAATTGTTGGAGCTAGGGCTCAAGTCTGATCTGAAGAGGTTTATTCTTTTGTTTTGGTTGTTAGTTTGTTTTCATTACTTAATTGGTTAAACTTTTGATCCCAGAGCACATGGAAATTTGCAGATTTCACCTTTCATATAATATTCTTTTACAATTTACATTATTTTATGTATAGTCACAGTTCATGTTTTATCATTTTGCTGAGCTTTGAAGTGGTATGTATCCCAGAGATACCAGGATATTATATTTGGATATTTAGGCCATAAAGTCATGCCACCACCCTCTTGCCTCCCAACCCAAGTAAGTCAGATTTCCTTGGTATCTTACAACATTTTCTATATTGATATTTGCCCCTATTTGTGTCTTTCAGATTTACTTATTCAGTTATTTATTTGCTTATTTATTTAGCTCTAAGACCCATTTCCTTCCTGTGCTCTATATATGCAAGGAGTACAAAGTTCTAGGATATATCAGCCATGTGTTGCTATACAACAGTTTCCCCCAAATTAAGTGGTTAACAATAATGTACTGTTATTGTCATTCACAGTGTTGTAAATATTTTTTAAAGATTTATTTATTTATGCATACAAGAACTGGGGTACAGGCCAGAGGTATGGGGGTTGGGGGTAAGAGGATTCACCAGAGAAAGAGTGGAAAGCAGACCAGGCAGACTGACTGAAATACACTGCTGAAGGAAGCAGCGGGCGAGACAGGAGAGGTCTGCTGCGCTATGTGGGTAGCTCCTGGCCAGCCAGGGATTGAAATACTGCTGCAGAGGTTAAAGATAGAGACACAGTGTTGTGCTTAACCCCTTGCCCCACCAGGGAGGCCCCCATCATTCACAGTTTCAGAATTTGCAAAACATCAGGCTGGTAGTTGTTGCTGGAAGTTGCTCTTATGGATGTGGTCATGGAGGTCTGAGGGTGGATCATCAAGTAATTAGAGCAAATGGAGATAGCTGTCTCTGCATGTAGTGTTAGGTATTGTCCATATGATAATTCATCATGGGCAAGGCTGTACTTCCTCAGAGTATGGTGGCTGCACAGCAATGAGACTGAGTCCATGGTGGCTCAGGTTTCTCGATTCAGAATCTTCCAGAAATCCAGCCTAAACAGCATCACCTTTCTGAACTGTAATTGGAAGCCTTACAATGTCACTTTTGCAGTACTCATCTGGCTGACTATTCACTGAAGTGGACCAGAATGAAAGGGAAGGGTTAGGGCCTCCCCAGTGGCACTGTGGTAGAGCACTGTGCTGTGAAGCTGTCCGCAACCCCTGCAGCGTCGGATGGGTTCCCCTCCGGCCAGGGAGAACCCCACATGGCGCGGCAGACCTCTCCTGCCTTGCCCCGCTGGTCAGTCTTTAGTTGGGAATAGTATTAGAACTCATATACTTTTTTAAGTTATCACAATAGATTTTATAACATATACATTATTTCTTTGGGCACATTTCTGAAATCCTATGATGGTTGTCTCACTTCTTTTTCTCCATGGAACATTTTACCCTTCTCCAGGACACATGTATGCTGATCACGTAAATTCAGTTCAAACAAAAAATACCTGTTTGTGTAGTAGCCTATTTTCATGGACCTCTCCATAAAAAGAGTGGGAAATTTGGAAAGGTGCTGATGTCTTCCTTCCTTTCCACTGCCATCCCCCACAAACCGTAGATTGCAGACTCTTACCAGACTAGGCTATTTCAAAGGGGACTCAAGTGAGCAGAGCTGTGAGCTTGTTGGTAGAAGAGAAATCCTCTCTGGGAATCCTGTTGTGAGTGGGAGAAGACAGATGTGTTAGCAGCTGTTGAGCTAGATAATGAGTCAGCCCCCAGTTCATGTGGATAATCTACAAAACAGCTAATCCGTTCACACATAATCAAGAATTGACCATATGCCACAGCTGGAGTATGTGTGAAGACAGAATATAAGGAAAGTGGAAAAGCAGGAATTTAAATTTTAACTTAAAAAATCTCATAATATCATATGGATAATAATAGTGCTCCATTCACATAAGTAACATTTGGGTTTTTCCAAAATCATCATCACAAGTTCCCTTTAATTTCCTTTCTCCTGAAATAGGCAATGTAGATCTCCCTTATTTCTAATTTTTTGAGGTGAGAGTCCTTAGAATGAAAGGGATAAAAACAAGAGAGTGAGGAGGTTAACGTTCATGCTTATTAATTGCACTGGCAACTAAGACTTGCCTAGAACTACAGAAATAATTAGTGATATGACAGGCAGAATATTGGCATTTCTAACAGTCCAATTCTCACAGAGTACAGTATTAATTACCTATTGCAAATCCAATGAAACACTCCTTTTGGTTGTAAATATTTTTTCTTTGTATCTGCAGATTACAAAGTAAATGCTAACTGCACAGATTTGCCATCCTCACTCAACCACAAGATTAAATTCACTTTGTGGTTATCTCATGAGGCATTTGCATATTTAACTTACAATTTCCTCTGTTATCAAGTGAGCTTATTAAAAATTCAGATTCTCAGGACATCCCTAGAGATTCTGATTCCATCGGTTTTGAGATGAGCTAGAAATATTCACATTTCAACAGACCACTTTCAGTCTCTGGGGTTCTGGAAAACACTATTCTAAGTAGTAATTCTGAACATTGGTAATTTTGCCAAGTGCCCTAGGGGACATCTGGTGACATTTGGTTGTCACAACTGGGAACAAGTGCAACAGTTAGGTAGCTATAGGGTAGAGGCCAGAGATGATCAGACAGTCTACCATGTATAAGATGTGGTCCCCATAACAAATCTGATCTTCAGTGTTAGTAGTGCTATGACCGAGAAATCCTGTTTTAGAAGAAATGTAGAAGTCAGTCACATGGGAACATTGTGAAATAACCTCTAAGCCATGATCACACACACATACATATATGTATACACACATACACACACCTAAAATAATAATAATAAAGGTGATTTGCATCTATATATGTTGTCAATTCTTATAGGACCTATTAAGAAACATTTTAGGTAATATTTCATGGCATTGACTCTGGATTTAAAAGTACATGGGGATTATATTTATATCTATCTATCTATCTATCTATCTATCTATCTATCTATCTATCTACCTGTCCATTATTAATCCTCACACACACACACGCACACACACAAACATGAAGTAAGTGGGTTATCAAATACCATTACATTGAAAATTGGCTGGGATTGTTTTCTTTGTCATCAGTGTTATTAGTGAAACAACATTGAATGAAATGATATTACTTAAGGACTTGTGTGCACTCGCTTGTGTGCAGTCACTTGCGTGCATTCATGATCGATCTCTCTCTCATTATCTCTCTCTCCCCTCCCTTACTTCCCCCCCTCAGAAAAAGAGAGAGGTGAACATGTAAAAAACTGTATTTTTTTTCTCATTAATGTGAGCTTAACTTCCTTTCTATGATAAAAGTCTGAGTGTTATCTTAAAAAATTTAGCTATATCTAAATGCCTTATTTTGGAGAATTTTAACTATGGCCCATAAAATAAAATAATATTTTTTATTTTATCAGTAATAATTTTGTATTTCCTGAATAAGATTCTAAAATCAATCCCAAATTTGTAAAACTGAGAAGTTGCAAAACATCTCTTGAATGTGTTAAAGAAACCATCACATAGTTGGAAAGATCACTCTGAAGTGACTTTTTAAGTTTTTGTGACTTTTTAAGTTTTACTACCCTAATACATATTTTGAATTTTCTTCATTCCTTCTCATTTGTAGCAGAAAGGTCGATAGGTGAGAAGAAAGGGACAATGGGAGATTTGAAGAATGTAATTTTCTATGAAATTCAGTAGAAACACTTATTGTTTATAAGAGAGAGATTTAAAGGATATTCATGAACTCAATACTGATTTTTTTTCAGTATTACCTATTTCCTATTTATCTTCACCCCCAGATTTCTTCCTGTTTTCAGGAATACCCACATTTCGAGTATCCACTGGATTCGCCTTTGGCTCTCAATAAACAGTAGCATAACTCCCTTATGTCCCCCCACATTCTACTTATTTTTTAAGCATGATGCTGATCTATGTAAACATTCATCTGACAAATTTTAGCTCTTCTAGATACACTAGTTTTCAAACCCTGTGAGGTTTACACAAATGAACAACTCTTAGCTCACTTCTGAGCTTTGTCTCAATAACCCATTTAATCATAATTAAACACTCATTTATTGATTGAACAGTGTATATAAGCTGTCTTCTAGATTATATATCAATAGAGAATGAATAACAAGTAAAAGTTCTGACCTTCCTTGTGCTTCTTACTGAACTAGGAAGGCAATAGACAAAACCAAAAATGTACATATTTTATTAAGAAAAATGTAGCAGGATAATGATGCAGTGAGGTAGCATTTCTATGTAGACTAGTCAAAAAGAGACCTCCTGGCTAGCCAGGGAGCAACCCACATGGCACAGCAGACCTCTCCTGGCTTGCCTATTGTTCCCCTCAGCAGTGTACTTTGGTCGATCTGCCTGTTTTGTTCCCCGCTCTGTCTCTGGTGAATCCTCTCACCCACCTCCCCACACACACATCTGGCCTGTACCCCAGCCCTTGTATGCATAAATAAATAAATCTTTAAAAAGAAATAAAAGAGAGACCTCCTCTTGAGCAGTTTATTTTTCTATAGGAATCTATTGTGTCATGTTTCTTGATTATTCCATTATTTTACTCTTCCTGTGAGACTCTGTTTTCATAGTGATAAATATAGAAGGAATTCCAGAGCCAAGCCTAGAATTACTTCCATTGCAATTTCAAAGCATTTTAGAGAAGGTCACCAAAAACAGGTATGACCCTAAAGGTATCTTATCATGAGACTACATTTGCATTTGCCTAAGTATCTTGCAGAAGCCAAGGTTCTAATGATTCTGTCTAAACAATCAAATAAGTTCAATTACCTTATATTAGTACCCAAATTATCATAATGTAGTAAGGTGAGAATTTTTTTTAAAGATCCATTTATTAATTTATACAAGCACTGGGTACAGTCAGAAGCGCGGGAGGGTGAGAGAATTCACCAGAGCCAGAGCCAGAGCGGGGAACAGAACAGCCAGACTGACGAAATACACTGCTGAGGGGAGCAGTGGGCACGGCAAGAGAGGTCTGCATGCCATGTGGGACCCTCACCGGTGGCCGGGGATCTAACTGGTACTGCAGAGGCTGCCAACAGCTTTGCAGCCCAGCGCTCAACCACTGCACCAACAGGGGAGGCCCATATGAGAATTTAAAGTAAAAAAAATAGTCTTGAATTCCTGACTTTGTCACTATAATATGTGGCATGCTATTTATTCTTTCTGATTCTATGTTATTTATCTATAAAGATATTTATGGTGCCCATTCTTATCCCTGTTCCCAAACATTTCATGCTGTTGAGGTACCTTTCATTAAAATTTGCTGTCTTTAATTTTATGAGATTATCCATACATGGATTTCTTCCCACCCTTCTGCCTGAAGTTATCAGTCAACTTTGCTATAAATATTGCTTTTAAGTTGTTGATTCTCAAAGTTTTATCTCCAGTATGAATTCCTCATGCCAGCTGCAGACCCATGTGTGATTATATGTGTGTGGGTGTGTAAATATAAAAATGTCTATTTGGCATCTGCCCTTGGATTTCTCACAGTAATGCTAAGCTTAACATATTCAAAGCAGAATACTTATCCTCACCTCAAATTTGATTGCCTTAAAGCTGTCATCTTTAGTAAAGTGTTCACATATAAGCCAAGTCTTTCTAGGCACATTAGATCCCCAGCTAGCTTATAAGCCCTCAAAGCTCAAGTTACCATCCTATGGATTCTTGCAGTCATATTATGTCTAATATCCTCACTGCTGTTCTTGCCCTTAAGCCTAGTATTATATACATAAAATGGGCTCATTTTAAAATAAAAACAGTATCAGTCAATGCTTAAACTTTGGGTTTAAAACTAAATTTAGAATCTTTCACGTGACTTCACTAGCCCACGTTATCTAAATTCTTATTTCCTACTCTTATAATCTGGCTCATGCTATCTACATTTTTATGTCCTACTCTTTCTATTGTTCATCATTCTTCAAATGGGCCATCTCCCAGGCATTTCCCTCTTGTTACTTCCTCTGCCTGGAGTATATGCCTCCTTCCTGCTCATTGTGAGACAACTAATTCTTTTTTGGATTAAATGCTTTTTCCTCAGGGAAACTTTTCCTGCTAACCTTCCTCTGCTTACTCTCTAATTGGGTTTCTTTGTTATAAAATTATGTTTCTGTCATATGGCTTAACATAGATATAAATATGCTATACATTGATTTTCAGATTAATGCCTATTCTTCCCTTGAAAACAAACAATTGCCAAAGAGAGAGAATGAATCTGTAAACTGCTCCATTGAACATTAAACACATTTTCTGGCATATTGTATAGTTCAATAAATATTTTTTTAAGATTTAGTTATTTGTGCATATAGGAGCTGGGGTACAGGCCGGAGATGCGGGGGGTAGGGGTGAAAGGATTCACCAGATACAGAGTGGGGAACAGAATAGGTCGATTAACTGAAATACACTGCTCAGGGGAGCAGCGTGCGAGGCAGGAGAGATCTGCTTCGCCATGTAGGTTGCTTCCTGGCTGGCCGGGGATTGAACACGTGCTGCAGAGGCTACGGATTGCTTCATAGTGCCATGCTTAACCCCTTGCACCACCAGGGAGGCCCCTCAATAAATATTTTTGATAGAATGAATGCATAATAATTTCTCACTAAACCTAGCTATCTCATTATTGTTTTGGGCAACCATGATATCTCCTATAAGAAATTTTCATTTTAGATGGTATGTTTTTATTTAGTTTACTACATATTTATGATTTTTAATCATCCGTCCCCTTCTTGTAAATTTGTGTGTGTGTGTTTCCAAGGAACACTAATGAACCTGTAAGTGTCTTAGAACCATTACCTACTGATGCACTGATTAATGGAAATGTAACAATGCTAGATAGGTACATCTCTCTGCATAATAATAATAATACAGAAAACATTGTTCAGTATTTACAGTTACTAGCCCAATATGTTTAATTATATCATAAGACTTTTTGATCTGTTGCTATTCAGTTTATTTATTGAAAATGATATTTCAGACAAACATGCTAGAGGAGTTCTGTCATAAGCATCCACTAATTCTTACCATGATTTGTTCCATTACCTATTTAAACATTTCTTTTCACTTTGTATTTTATGTTAAACCATCTAATATGTATTCTATTCTAATAGCATATTGTCAAGTCCTTTATTTTATGTCATTTTATCCATTATAGTATAGAATTATAACATAGGTCATATGCATGACCTCCTGTTCAATGTAGCATGAATCTTCTCAGTGTCAACCCTGTTGAAGTGTGCACTGGTCTCTCTTTGTGTTTGTGTGTGTGTGTGAGAGAGTATGTGTGTGTGTGTATTTATACGCTAGAGTATAAGAGAGAGAAAGAGAGAGGAGAGCATTGCTCTTTTCATTCACCAGGACTGTCTTGAGTCCTAAGTCTCAAGAATTGTGTTAGGTCCAAAAGAATCAAACATTGAGGAACACTGCTGTTATCCAGATTGGAAAAATTATAAAATTTCTTTGTGGTATTAGTATTGATCAATCAGACCTCCCCGGTGGCACAGAGGGTTGTGCACTGTGCTGTGAAGCTGTCCGCAGCCTCTGCATTGCAGGTTAGATTCCTGGCCGGCCAAGGAGATTCCCACATGGCATGGCAGACCTCTCCTGTGTAGCTTGCTGCTCCCCTCAGCAGTGTATTTCAGTCGTCTGACTGTTCTGCTCCCCTCTCTGTCTCTGGTGAATCCTCTCACCCTCCCATGCCTCTGGCCTATACCCCATCTTTTGTATAAAAATAAATAAATCTTTAAAAAAATATTGATCAGTCAAAGACAAATTAAATATAGTTATAATGAAAATATATTTACAGAAAAAAAGATATTTCTGGGGATATAAAAGGAGTTTCTCAGTGTAATATTTTCAACAATCTAAGGACAAATCTGAGGCTTAGAGAAAATTCTTATAGCTGAGAGAGAGCAGAGATCAAGACAAAGGTCATTAAGTTATTTTAATTAAAGTGATTCATTTGAGGACAAAAGGAAAAATTCTATGGAAGACAAAACCCCAGATTTCAACTCCTGCTATCAATGGTAGTTTCCACTTCAGAATCAGAGGGGGTGATTCAAATTCTAAGTGAAAAGCAAATAACTTTAATTAAGCCTGGCTCATGGGCCCAAGCTTGGGAGACCTTTTTATTTTTATTTTTTTTTTTTTAAAGATTTATTTATTTATTTGTTTGTTTGTTTATACATACAAGCACTGGGTACAGTCAGAAGCGCGGGAGGGTGAGAGAATTCACCAGAGCCAGAGCGGGGAGCAGAGCAGGCAGAAGGACCGAAGTACACTGCTGAGGGGAGCAGCGGGCGGCAGGAGAGGTCTGCGCGCCATGTGGGACCCTCCTCTGGTGGCCGGGGAGCAACCGGGGATGGAACTGGCGCTGCGTAGACTGCGGGCAGCTTCGCAACCCAGCGCTCAACCGCTGCGCCACCGGGGAGGCCCTGGGAGACCTTTTTAATAAAAGAGATCACATGAATGAAGAAAATTTTATTCACAACCTTGCCAGGATATTTTTTTCACCTTCTTCTGAACTGCCTCTGACAGTTTCTTCGACATATTTGAGGAGAGTAGATGAAAGAAAAGCAATTCTGACCTGTGGCTGGAAATTCATGAAATGAGATGGTGATGGTGCTACAGACACTTCATTGGCAATAGCCGAGATTCAGAATAAGGCAATTTAAAAGCCATATAGTCTAAAATACTTTTCAATGCAAAATTCATTTCCATCCAGCTTTCACGCAACAAATCAACTCAAGGGATAGTTACTGAGTATCATGTGCACACTACTGTTCTAGATCCTAGACTTGAAACAGAATACAAAACAGGATAAAAAATATGGAGTAGCAGTCCCAGCCCAGAAGGGGAGCAGGAACCCACCACCAGGGCAGACTGGGCACACAGAGAATGCATCCCGCATTGCCATTTTAGAACAAGGGCATTTCTTTAGTAAAGACTGCCTGAAACCAGCAGAAGGCTACCTGAGGAGCCAAGGTGAGCTGGGAAGTTCGCCCACCCAAGCCCCTTCTGGCCTGCAGTCCTAGCCCAGAGGGGGAGCGGAAACCCACTGCCGGGGCAGACCAGGTGCACAGGGGAGTGTCCTGTATCGGTATTTTAGAAACACGGACCTTTCTTCAGTAAAGACTGCTTGAAACCGACAGATGGCTCCCGGAGTAGCCAGAGGGGAGCGGAAAATTTCACCCAAGATGCCGGCCAGTCCCAGCAACACAGTGTCCCAATACATATGGCAAATTAGAAAACAGACAGTAGGGAGTAGAAGAACCACACGCAACCTAGCAACTCCTCAGGAAAAAAGCACACCACAAAAAGAAAACCACCCCCCAGATTGCAATGACAGTAGCTTGGAAGAACTTCTGAGACTTCCAGAAAGAGAATTTAAAATTGCCATGATTAAAAAACTGACAGAAGTCATAAAGGAAAACAATGATAAGGGAAAGATAATCAATGATCAGAAGAATGAAATTGAGCCCCTAAAGAGGGAAGTAAAAGAAATGCAGGAGATCAAAGAATTAATGGAGACACATGCAGGAGATCAAAGAATTAATGGAGACACTAAAGAACTCTGGGAAAAGCATGAAAGCAGAATAGATAAAATGGAAGAACAAATAAGTACTCTTGAAGACACAGAAATAAAAAGAACCAAAACAGAAAAGGAAAGAGAAGTATGAAGGAAAAGACCAAAGAAAGACTTCGGGAACTATCTGACTCCATGAGGAAAGGAAATATAAGAATTATAGGAATCCCAGAAGGAGAGGAGAGAGATGTAGGAACAGAGAAAATATTTAAGGAGATAATTGAAGAGAACTTCCCAAACATGAAGAAGGAGCTGGAAATTGATATATACAAGAAGCAAGAAGAACACCAAACTTCCACGACGAAAGGAAAAATATACAGCAAGACACATAATAGTAAAGCTCCCAAGAATCCAGGACAAGGAAAAAATAATGAAGCTGACAAAAGGGAAGAAACAGATAACATTTAAAGGAAAACCAATCAGGCTGACATCAGACTTCTCCGAAGAAACACTACGGGCAAGGAGAGAATGGAGGGACATAGTCAACAGACTCCAAGAAAACTGATGGCCAAAGATATCTATCCCGCAAAGCTCTCCTTCCTCTATGAAGAAAGAATAAGGACCTTCCCAGACAAACAGAAACTCTGGAATTTCATTATGACTAAACCCCCACTCCAAAAAATACTACAAGGAGTCCTAATGCCAGAACTCAGAGGGATGAATAACAAAAGAGAGGCAAAAAAAAGTTATTAAAAGAATAAATAAATAAAATCAAAGGAAAGACACACAAATGGCAAATACAGATGCTAACATATCAATATTATAACTCTAATGTAAATGGACTAAACTCTTCATAAAGACACAGAGTTGCAACCTGGATTAAGAAACAAACCCAGCCTTTTGCTGTCTCCAGGAAACACATTTAGCTACAAAAGATAAAAATAGACTCAAAGTTAAAGGGATGGAAAAACAATCCTACAAGCAATGGATGGGCAAAAAGAAGGCAGGAATGGCTATACTTTATATCAATAAAACAGATTTCAAACTCAAAAAATATAAAAGAGACCACAATGTCTACTAAGGTTATGATCAAGGGGAAATAATTCAAGAAGAAATAACATCTCATTAACATATATTCACCACCAAATGAAGGAGCACCAAAATAATATCAACACTATTGTCATCTCTGAAAACAGACATCAGAGAAAACACATATGTAGTGGGAGACTTCAACGCATCACTATCAACAATGGGTAGATCAATGGGACAAAAAATAAGTAATAACACTAAAGCTCTAAATAAGGATCTAGAGCGCTTGGGCTTAACAGACATCTATAGAACACTAAAACCCAAAAAAGCAGAGTACACATTTTTCTCAAGGGCACACGGATCATTTTCCAGGATCGATCACACACTGGGACACAAGACAAACATCAACAGATACACCAAGATCAAAATCATACCAACCATCTTTTCTGACCATGAAGGCATCAAACTAGAAATAAAGCATAAAAAGAAGGCAAGGAAATTTCCTACCTCATGGAGATTAAAAACCACACTATTGGAAGACCACTGGACTAATGAGGATATCAAAGAAGAAATTAAAAAAAATTCCTACAACTCTACAATCACCCAAAGCTAGATAAAGAAGAAATAGAAACAGACCAATTACAAGCAGCGAAATAGAAATGGTAATCAAAAACCTCCCCAAAAACAAAAGCCCAGGACTGATGGATTTACAAATGAATTCTACCAAACATTCAGAGATGAAATTAGTGCTATCCTTTACAAAATCTTCCAAAAAATTGGGAAGGAAGGGACAATACCAAACAGGTTCATGAAGTCAACATTACACTAATACCAAAACTGAACAAGGACAGCACATAAAAAGAAAACTACAGGCCAATCTCCCTAATGAACACGGATGCAAAAATCCTCCATAAAATTTTAGCTATCAGAATCCAACAATGTATCCAAAAGATAATTCACCACGACCAAGTAGAATTCATTCCAGGGACACAAGGGTGGTTCAACATCCAAAAATCAATCAACGTTATCCAACACATCAACAAAAAGAAATATAAAAACCATATGATAATATCAATAGATGCTGAGAAAACTTTCAACAAAGTACAACACCCATTCATGATAAAAGCCCTTGAAATTCTTGGGATACAAGGAATATACCTCAACATCATAAAGGTCATATATGATAAGCCAACAGCCAGTTGGTGAAAAGCTGAAAGCATTTCCATTAAGATTTGGAACAAGACAAGGATGTCACTTCTCACACTGCTTTTCAATAGAATACTGGAAGTCCTAGCCAGAGCAATAAGACAAGAGAAAGATATACAAGGAATCCAAATAGGAAAAGAAGAAGTCAAACTATCACTAGTTGCAGATGATATGATAATATACAAAGAGAACCCCAAAAACTCCACAGAAAAACTAATTCAACTCATCAATCAGTTCAGTAAAGTGGCAGGATACAAAATTAACACGCAAAAGTCAGTAGCCTTCCTATACACAAACAATAAATCTGGAGAAGAAGAAATCAAAAAACCTATCCCTTTTATTATTGAAACAAAAATATCAAATATTGGAATAAATCTAACAAAGAGGTAAAGCTATACAAAGAAACTATAAAACACTGTTAAAAGAAATAGAAGAAGGCACAAAGAAATGGAAAGTCATCCCCTGCTCATGGATTGGAAGAATAAACATTATTAAAGTGGCCATCCTACCAAAAGCAAAATACAGATTTTTATTCCAATAAAAATCTCAATGTCATTCTTCAAAGAAATAGAACAATTATTGATGAAATTCATGTGGAATCACCAAAAACCCCGAATAGCCAAAGCTCTCCTTAAAAAAAAAAAAGAAAAAGAAAGAAAGGAATGGAGGCATCACACTCCCAGACTTCAAACTCTACTACAAAGCCATAATCATCAAAACTGCATGGTATTGGAACAAGAACAGACACACAGAAAAATGGAATTGAATAGAAAATCCAGAAATAAACCCACAGATTTATGGTCAACTAATCTTTGACAAAGGAGCGAAGAATATGCATTGGAGCAAAGAAAGTTTGTTCAATAAATGGTGCTGGGAAAACTGGGTTGCTACATGCAAAAGAATGAAGCTTGACTACTACCTCATACCATACACAAAAACCAACTCAAAATGGATTAAAGAACTAGACATAAGACCTGAAACCATAAAATACATAGAAGGAAATATAGGCAAAACACTGTGATATGCACATCAAAGCCATCTTTACAGACACATCACCCAAAGCAGTGATAGTGAAGGCAAAGATAAACAGCTGGGACTACATCAAATTAAAGAGCTTATGCACAGCAAAAGAGACAATAACAAAAACAAAGAGAAACCCCACCGACTGGGAGAACATTTTTGCACACAACCCTGATGATAAAGGAGAGATCACAAAAATCTGCAAAGAGCTGATGAGACTCAACAACAACAAAGAAAATAATCCAGTCAAAAAATAGGCAGAAGAGCTAAAAAGAAACTTCTCTGAAGAGGAAATGCAAATGGCCAACAGGCATATGAAAAAAATGTTCAACATCACTTGTAATCAGGGAAATGCAAATCAAAACTACCATGAGATACCATCTTACACCAGTGAGAATGGCACATATTAAAAAAAAACTAGCAACAACAAATGTTGGCGAGGGTGTGGAGAAAAAGGAACTCTTCTGCACTGTTGGTGGGAGTGCAAACTGGTCCAACCACTATGGAGAGCTGTGTGGAGATTTCTGGACCTACTAAACATAGAGCTTCCATATGATCCAGCAATTCCACTCCTAGGCATTTACCCAAAGGACACAGAAACATCAATTCCAAAGAGCACCTGCACCAGCATGTTTATAGCAGCACTGTTTACAATAGCTAAGCTTTGGAAACAGCTCAAATGCCCAAAAATAGATGACTGGATCAAGAAGATGTGGTACATATATACCGTGGAATATTACTCAGCATTCAAAATAGATAAACACATGCAATTTGCAGCACCATGGATGGCGGTGGAAGGGATCATGCTCAGCGAAATAAGCCAGGAAGAAAAAGAAAAATAGTGGATGGTCTCACTCATAGCAGGAATCTAGAAAACTTAAATAAGGGACCAGGAAAATGAATAACTGTAAGAAAGTGAAAATCAAAATCAACAAACAACTATGAACCAGAGACACTCTATGGGGGAAGGGGGGCGGGGAGGGGAGGGATTGGGTTCAAAATAAGGGGGATGCAATTGTATGGGGAATATAAAAATAAAATTTATTTAAAAAAATATGGAGTATGTGTTACGGATAAAATGATATAACATAAAGGATATGCCTGAGTGCTATTAAATGTATAGTATATTAGAATGCTTAATAAAATACAAATTAAAAACAAATGTTTTAATAGGTAAAGGGAAAAATCATGCTGAGTGTTAGTGGATGTTTGAGATAGAACTTCTAGCACTTTGAGAGATTGTTTTGTGGTGCTGAGAAATCTTTAAATGCTGAGAGTACCTTTTCTCTCTGAGCTTCACTCATGGATTGATCTTTTAGCTCTCTCTCTGCTCACATTTTTCAAGGCATATATTTATACGAGATTTAATTTGCACTATAGTCTGCTGTTGCATCTGGAACAGAGTGACACAAATATAATTCAATGTCCAATGTATGTCTGAAATATTGTTTTCTATAAATAAGCTGATCAGCAACAGAACCAAAAAGTCATGTAAAATAATATTAGACCAGTAAATGTAAATATTAAACTATAATGGTTTCTGTATTACTAAATTACAGACAAGATGTACTTATTAGCATTGTTACATGTATTTTTTGCAAAGAAGAGCTGGGATATCGGCCTGAGGTGCAGGGTGTGAGAGGATTCACCAGAGACAGAGTGGGGAGCAGGACAGGTGGATTGACTGAAATATACTGCTGAAGGGAGCAGCAGGCAAGACAGGAGAGGTCTGCTGTGTCATGTGCGTCAGCTCCCTGGCTGGGGGCATTGAACTCAGGCTGTAATGGTGATGGTGCTGAGACTTAACCCCTAGGTCACAATGCAATGGAGGCCTCCATTGTTACATTTACTTTAATCAGTACGTCTGTTTGTAGGTATGGTTCTAAGATATCTATGGGTTTGCTCAAGTTCCCTGGAAACACATGCACGCACTCAATCCCTCTGTGTTAGACTGAATGTTTCTGTTCCCCATATTCATGTGTTGAAGACTGATTTCAATGCAATGGTATTTGGAAACTTGTGGTAATTATGTGATGAGGGTGCAGCCCTTGTCATTGGAATTATAACCCTTAAAGATTTGTTTTTATTTATACAAGAACTGGGGTACAGGTCAGAGATGTGGGAGGGTGAGTGGGGAGCAGAACAGGCAGACAGACTGAAGACATTGCTGAGGGGAGCAGCAGGCAAGGCAGGAGAGGTCTACCGTGCCATGTGGGAATCTCCCTGGCCGGCCAGGAATCGAACCCATGCTGCAGAGGCTGCAACAGCTTCACAGTGCTGTGCTCAACCTGCTGCACCACTGGGGAGTCCGCCACTGAGTTTTTGATATAAACACTCTCAACATCTGGCATTTTGTTATACAATTTTACAGCAGCCCAAACAGACTAAGACGCCCTCTTATTACTAAAAATATATATTGTGTAAAGTGGGAAAGCATTCAGTGAGCTCTTCAACTCCTGAATTTCTGTTAATTCCTTATTTAAAGCTTAGTGTCTACCTTCTATTCATTAATATTGCATATGAGCTTATTAATTTGTTTTTCTGAATTTTGTTATGTCTCATTGATTAGCTTTTCTGAGCTCTCTTGTATTGCTATGATTGCTTCTCTGGGTTTTCTTCTATCTCTGAGTTGATTATAGCAGTCTGAACTCTCTGTCTACTTGGGAGATAGAATCTTACATTTTTGTGTTTGAATTTCGGAGAATTGTTCTCACCTTATGATGTTATATTCTCTTGAGGTCCCATATTTCCATGTGTTTTTTTTATTTTTGTCTACTAATTTTCTAGTGAAGTCTCCCTATTTTGCTGTTTTTTATGATATCTTTGGTGTTAAATTTTATTTATTTGGAATATGGTTAGATTCTGTATGTACTCAGATAAGTTTTGTACTTGTTGAGTCAGCAATGTGGAGTGTACTGGGATGGATCCAGTACCACCCCATGAGTCGCTATAAGGACTGGCTCATGTTTGTGTCACCCCAATGCCCCTCTTTTCTGGGGTTTGGGTGAAAGACTTGGCATTCTCTGTGTTCTCAGTAAACCTCACAAAATAAGCACTAGTCCCTGTGTTTTGGAAAGGGACCTTCAGATCTGAATACCTGCTCTGTTGTTATCTTTACTGGTGCCCTGCTGTGTGGACCACCCCAACTACTCCACAAGGTTTTCCTCTCTTTCAAAGGAGTATACCTTCAATACCCTCTCTGCAGAGCCTTTGACTTGGTTGACCATCTTGCCACCTGTGTCCCTTAATCCAGACCACAACTCCCAGATTCTTCTCTCTACTTAACTCTGCATATCTTCTCAGTGTCATCCCTGTTGAAGTCTACACTGTTCTCTACAGAACATGGTATAATAAATCCTACTCTTATCCAAGAGACTCTGTTTCAACAGTGTCTCTGTGTTTCACTGCTCTAAGAGAGTCAACTTGTTGGGACGAGGCCTTTCAGTTGCCTCTGCCAGGACCTGTCAAGTCTGCTACCTTGGCAGGCCCTGCATCACTGCTTGATAAAACAAGCAGTGATGAGTCTGCATTGCTGAGTCTGCATTGCTCCAGGACCCTTTCTGGGTCTCATTGGAGTCTGTTGGAGTCCTACTGTGATAGACCTTTTACCTCTCCTGGGGCTTGCTATGGTCTGTCAGGGCTTAATGTGACAATTACTGCTTCTAGTACCCTCCTGGGGCTTGCAGAGTTTTGTAGGGGCCTACTGTCAGTGGTCCATGGGGCTGTTTCCAAGTCTTGTCCAGGCCCTTGCTGAGATCTGTGAAGGGCTAACTGTGTAGATCAGTTTCTAGTACCTTCCAGAGCCTACTGACATCTGTAGGGAACCTACCTTGGCAGGTTTGCTTCCAGTTCTGTCATAGGACTTGTGAGATCTGCTGAGGTTGACTGCTGGTGGGATTGGTTCCAAGACCTACCCTGGAGCTTGCTGAGTTCTGCCCCGGCAGCTGTGAAGGTCTACTGTGGCAGGTCTGCTTCCAGATCCAGTCCAGAGCTACCTGAGCTCAGCTAACTGGTATAGCTGGTATAACTGGTATCCTATAAAATAGGATACCATAGTTCAAGTCTGCTACTTGCAGAGTCATTGGGCTGCCTGCCCTGCTGGGCTGCCTTCCTGGCCCATTCCAATGCTCACTAGGATCCCTTTTCTCTGGACATTACCCAGAAAATATGCTGTAGTTGTCTGTTTTCCTTCAGGAGTTATTGGCTTTGCTGTGTTGCAATCAAACCATAATATGTGGAGGAGCTGAGCATCTCCACTCTGCCGCCATCTTGTGACATCCTTTGCTGACGTTAGTCAGCTCTCTTAGGATATTGTATATAGGCTTCAGCTCTAGCACCATGTTACTAGTGGGTATTACCCTGGTCACCAGAAACTGAGACCTCACACTGGGCCCAGTCAATTTTAAGTACAGTCAGATTTCTTATTCGATGTAATTAGTCTAACCTCAGTGGATCTAGTGTTTTTATGTGGAATCAGAGCAGAGAAGAAATTCTGAACTTACAGCTAGATATTTTCTTTTATGATTGCTCATCTATCAGCAAAAGAAATTTCTGAGAACTGCCACCTTTATTTTTGTCTGTTGTTTGTTTTGTTAAGATAAATCCCATTTGGAAGAGCTAAGAAAAAATAAGAAAAAAATCTGGTTACATTGCACATTATGGTACATCTTTTTAATTGAGAAAAGCACAATTGATTTCTATTTCAATAATCACCTATATCAACAGAAAGCATAAATTATAATTTTCATGTGTCAACATTAAACCTATAAAATCTTGTTAGCAGCTGGAATAGTTGTCTTTTAAAATGTTAGCCTGCTGGATAAATATGTACTTAAGGAGACAGAGCTCTTGGCCTTCCCAGAACCATGCTTCTAAATGTTACAGCAGTTCTAACATACTTTCAATTAAATAAAAATTAAAGCTCAGAAAATGTCACAAAAGGGTAACCTAATATTTGATCATTAATGTACTTATGCAAAGGGATATTTACAACCCTGCCTACAGAAGTGATCAACTTTCCTTTCCAAGTTCCATGAAACCAAGGTTTCAGATAATGTTGCAGGTAATCTTCATAACATTTTTTAGGTAGTCTAGCTCTGTTGAAAGTCTCTACTGATTTTGAATTTGAGGACGGGTTGAACAGTGTTTGCATTGTAGTTTCCTGTTTCAGTTCAACCATCTAAACATCATGTGACTGTTAAGTTCTTGTTAAGTTCTTGTTAACATCTTCTGTCTGTTAAGTTCTTGTCCAAGATCACAAAAGATCATCTTGTCCAACATCATCTTATGTGAGCTATAAAATATATTAAAGGTGAATTCATTAACCCCTTCCAAGTAGATATATCTGAAACACCTGTGCACCCAGACACTTTAAAGAAATATAGAGATACTAGAGTCACAATTAGGCTCTACATGTTAATAATTCTCATTTCTGCTTAAAGCATAACCGACTGGTCCCTTCTCCTTCCTCTGGCAATTTAAGTGCATTTGGAGCTTACCCATAGGAAGAATTTTAAACAAGGGATTACTGTCTTCATTCTACTTAATAAACCACTTGTCCTTGTGGACAGCTGTTCTTCTTTCCAACAACATTCACTGTTTATAAGTGTAAATTATGAATTCTTCTGCCATTTCTCGTGACTCTTATTTTCTAGCACTTTAATCATTGTGAATAAGAAACTTTACATATTTGCTGTTTCCAGCATATTTTTGTAGAGTATATTGTCATCTCTAGGTCTACAACAAACACTCTTAATGTAGTCTGTCAGAAAGAAAGAAACAAAAGAATTATCCTATGATTTAAAAAATACATATACATCCGATGAGGAAAGCTTTGACTTTTAAAATGAAATGACAAAATGTATATTGACTTCATGTGTCTTTCCAGGCTTATGTCATATCAAAATGCATACAAGTCACTTCAGCCTGGAAAGCTCCTCTTTGGTTTTGTTAATTTGGTGCAGTCTTGTATGTCTTCTCCCAATACAAAGTTACACATTAGAGATAAAAAATCCACATGAGAAAAGAAAGTGTCTAATTAGGTAGCAGAGTAGTAAATGATAGCATTCATTTGAGAAGATATTTCTTTTTAAATAACAGATGTTACATAGCATCAAAGAGGTTTCCCCAACTTCTTAATCTGTATTAGTTGATATATAGGGAAAAATGAGAGCTCTTGCCTTTTATGTGTGTATGTGTGTTTAAGATATTTGTCTTAAATTTAAAAAAAAAAAACTCATTTTATATGTTACTCTGGTAGGAACTGCCATTTCTTTTATAGGAAGATATTTATTCCTCAATTTTTATATCATACACTCTTCTAGGCCCTAAAAGATAATAGTGATGAGAAAACAAATAGTGCAAATTTCTACCCTAGTATAATTACAACTGAGATCTCAATTTGGCATCAACAAAATCCCTAAATATAACAAAGTTTATCACAATATCATTTCTTGGAAAATTAGGTTGACACTTAAAAAGTGGTATAAAGAACTCATCTGTTAACCGAAGATGTGAAACTATCTCTAATTTAGTAAGATTAATGCTTTAAATATAAATGTGCATATAAAATTTCTATTTAGAATCAGAGATATTTCATAGGAGGATCAGGATTTTCAGTTCTTAAAGTCATAGATGAATTTTTCACCTCTTCTTAACTTTTAGTACTTTTTTTTTTTTAAAATAGATGAAAAGCTTGTGGGAGTTCCAATTAGAGTCAATTATAGTTTGATTGACTTATCTTGGCTTTTAAACACCTAGAAGAAAAACACATTCAAGAGGTTATTCTTTTCTGGAGGAAAAAAGTTCCCTATTCAGAGTTTCACTCTTTTCTTGGAAAATATCCATTAGCCATGGTGCTGGCGCTTGACTGGACATAATTAAAATATGTTACTGAACAAGACATGCGGAATTCTGAGTGAAAGTTGAGAGAGAGTTAAGATACGTATGTAGAAAACAAGGGAGGAGAGAAGAGAGAGAGAAAAAAAACAAAATATAGAAAATGGCAATTTAATAAAAATATTTAAGCTTGTTATAGTAAAACTACATAATTCTGTCAATGTAATTATTTCCCTACATTTTATTACAGTGTCTTTATTGCATATTCTGATTATCTAAGTCTACCTCACTGTTCATTTTTATTGTTGTCTTGCCTATTTTTGAGTTTTAATTTTATATATAAACTGAAGATAAAACTATCCAGTTTCCCTTTAACATGCTGATCCTGTTGGAATTTTAATAGGAATTGTAATAAATATAATTATTACTTTTGAGATGATATATATTATTAGGATATGAAGTCCTTCCATTTGAGAAGAAGCCCTTACATTTAGTGCATAGCTTTATTGATAGAGGGCTGATATCTTTCTTCTATTAAGTATATTCCCATGTATTTTACTATTGTTGCTGCTATTGGGAATGGATTTTTAAGTTTTCATTTACACATGTTTTTCAGGAGAGGAAAATCCAGTAATAAACTACTACTTTATCATATTCATTTATTAAACTCTAGTTCTTATACATATGATCATAGTTATCACTACCAAATAAGTAGTTTGATGACTTTTACAAATGTATCTGCCAGTTATTTCATTTTTATCATTACAATTGCTAAGATCTTCAGTCATATTAAATAATTCGAATAATGTAACATCTCCTTATTTCTGCTCTAATAGATAGAGTTTTAGGCTTTTAATGTTTAGATTATAGTGTCTGTAGCATTTAGTAACCCATCTTTATTATATTTTGGTTATTTTGTTCTCTTCATATTTTAGAATTTTAAAATTAAGAATAGATGCCTTTTTTAGTTTTATTGAGATATAGTAGTCATATAGCATATTAATTTAAGGTATATAGCATAATTATTTGATAAGCATATATATTCTGAGATGATTTCCACAATAAACTGAGTAAACCTCCATTATTTCACATAATTACTCATTTTTTTCTTGTGATGGAATATCAAAGATCTCCTGTCATAACAACTTTCAAATATGCAGTACAGGATGATTAACTTTAGCCAATGTGCTTACATTACATGTAGTTCTTTAAGATTATTTTTACATTGCAGCAGGACTATCAAGGCTTTTATCTTACCTAAAAAAATGTCATTCTGTAAACTTTTTCTCTTTATAACATATCATTTTTAAATTCACATCTTTCTTTTTCTCATTTTTAAATATCCATCTTCTTAATTTGGAACATGAATTAAGACCATAGTATTATTTTTCAGAGGACACTGAAAAAACAAAAACATGATGATGAAAGGAGCAAGCCATTTGTTTCGGGAACCATTTAAGGAACCAGAAGAGGCAAACATGGAGTTGAGATGCTTGAACGGACTGTCACTTGCCGTCAAATATTTAAAGGACCGCCATGTGAATGAAGAAGTAAACCTGACTAGTTTTCTTTTAGGAGAAAATAATGTGTACACAATTTCTGCCACCATTATTATAATCACAACTTAAGCATTATAGTTAGGACTGCTGAATACTGAGGCAAGAACAAGGACTAACCATATTTATATGTTGAACATGTATTATTAGAACATTTTTTAAATATCATTTATTTATTTTGTGTAGAAGAACTGGGGTGCAGGTCAGAGGTGTGAGGGTGAGAAGATTCATCAGAGACAGAATGGGGAGCAGAACCGGCAGATTGACTGAAATACACTGTTGAGGGGAGCAGCAGGCGAGACAGGAGAGGTCTGCTGTGTCATGTGGTTCAGCTCCCTGGCTGGGGATCAAACTCAGGCCTCAATGGCTGGTGATAACTTGATAGCACTGAGACTTTAACCCCTGTGTCACCAAGAGGCCCAATTCTTAAAACTTTTGACTGGGAACCCAAGATACCTCATATCTATTATGTTGTGGTGGTTTCTGTAGTTCCAAGTGTGTATCTTAATTATAACACGTTCTCTTTCCATGTTAAATGTCTTCTTCCCTATATTGACACCTATTTAATATCACATACTCCTCCTTCCACCCCTATAAGGTCCTCATAAAGTTGGAATTCTTTTGTCTTTTCATTCAGCACTGTGACTGAGTACACAGAAAATAGCAACACTCAAAAATCTTTCTTGAATTAATTCATTGTAATGTATACATCAAGAGTATCATGTACATTTCAAATAAACTCAAAAATATTATTTTTTTTCCTACATCATTGTTCATCTTTGTTCTGTATGTGATTTCTCCCCTCAGGGATAATCCCCATAAATCTCCAATCATCATATCACCTGTGAACTGTCACCATAGTCCTTTGTGCTCTTCCCTCCTCCTTTTTGGCCCCTTTTTCTTCTCCTGCTTTATGTCTCAGATCTATAATTTGCCTGCTGGCTTTGTCTTTGTTTGTTTGTTTGTTTTACTAACCCTGTGTTTGGTTTCCTTATACTCCTATAAGTTAAACCATCTGATAGTTTTCTTTTTCCTTCTGACTTACTTCACTGAGCATAACACCTTTCAGCTTCATCCATGTTGCTGCAAGTGGCATGTGTTTATCTTTTTTGATTACTGAGTAGTAATCCATTGTGTATATATACCGTCTCTTCCATATCCAGTCATCCACTTTGGGGTATTTAGGTTTTATTCCATTTATTAGTTATTGTGAATAGTGCTGCAATAAACATAGGAGTGCAATTTTCCTTTCAGATTAACATTTTTGTGTCCTTTGGGTAGATTTCTAGAAGTGGAATTGCTAGATCCATTTTTAGTAATTTGAGCACCCTCCACATAGCTTTCCATAGTAGATGGAAAAGTTTGCATTACCACCAGAAGTAAACAAACAAAAATATTTTTAAAATAATTGTGGTTGAATTAAATATGGAGTTCAGCCATCTGAGGTAATATTCTCCTGTGAGTAGAAATCTTCTAACAAATATTATTTTTATGGGACCCAAGAACTAGAATGAGGTACAGGGGTCCAGGTACTAGGAAATAGTTGAAACAGGTGATTTTTAGAGGGCTTCTTATACTCATTTATTCCTATTCACTTACTTTGTTTAAAACACTGCTAAATAACATGTGTACATACACCTGTATACCTGTATGTATGCATACAAGCACACATTCTGTGTATAGATATACAGTGTCTGTACACATACATTCACACACGTAATTTTCCCCTATTACCTACAAATATTTGTTCTTATTAAATTATAGGACTTTACAAAATTTTTCAAGATAGATTTTATGCACCATACAAATGTTTGAAACTTGGAGTATGACTGCCTTTGGCTTAATTATTTTAAATCATTCTGTAACTTTTATGTAACATAATAAATGTGGACTTTATTTGCTTCCAGGGGAAAAGTTAAATTTTGCATGCATTCATAACTAACCAAAGTACAAAGTAATTAACACTTTTCACTGCTTTCTGATAAGTGCAGCCATAACATAGCAATTAAGCCCTCAAAATCTACAAAGAAGATACAGGAAATTATAGTCTTTAAATTCTATATTAAAATTTGGAAGTCTGTTTTAGGTGTCTGCAGAGTGTGCATGTGTGTGTTAGGTAAAGTAGAGAAGAAAGTTCAATTTCATTGTAAGTTTTAATTAGAGAACCTACAATCATGCAGTACTGAATGATTGTTTTAAATATATAAACTTAATTTGAATGATTTTTACCAATAAAACTTAGTATTCTTAATTAAATATAGAAATAAAGAAGCTCTTGAAACAACTTAACATATATAAACTGCCCCCTTAAACACCCATTCCACTTCCATTTTTCAGCGTATAATCAAGAATTTGGAAGATATACAAGTAAAGCACATCTAATTGGAAGATTACAAATATTTAGCGTTACTGGAAAATGGATGATAATTTTTTCCACTGTTGTGTTAGTACAAATCTGAGGTAAAATTTATCTAAAGAATTGTATATGATCTTGTAGGGATATAATAGATATAATAACAATAGTATTACTGTTCCTGAACTCTGAATTTATTACAATGAGACATGACAGAGGATCCTATGACACACTTTACTGATAGGCTCACTTAAGGATTTTGTGATTTAGTCACTGATCTCGATGTTGAAAATCTATAAACGCAATTTTTCCATCACTCTTATTGCAGATAGTTATTATAATAAAGTGGTATCATAGCAGTTTGTTGAAATTATAGCATGATAAATTATAATAAAATTAAAAATATGATAACATCCTAACAACCTGAAATATATTTTTTCAAAAAAGAATCAATCCATACAGTATAATTTTAATGCTTTTATATTAAATATATTATAAGAATGTTATTTTTTTCTTTTTAAAATTATTTGAAGTACTTCTGGTTTCCTCACTTTAGCTATGTGACCTTGAACTGTGAATGAAATCTGTCTGTGCTCAATTTCTCACCTATATACTGAGTGTATTGATGATACCTTGGGTTTAATGGGAAGGAGATATTTTAATACATGTACATTGCTCATACTGTTGACTGGAACTTAAAATATTCTAAGTAAATATTATATAATATTAGCTTATTCTTTATGATACCTGTTTTAATATATTTAAATTGAGGTTTTTTTTAAACATCAGACCTAACAATTCAGAATATTATAGTGAAGGTATTCTAATTAATCTACTACAAACTTTAAAGCCCAGTCTAAGTCTGCATTTTATAAGTGAGAATAAGAAGAAACTTTCCCTAACTTCATTATGTGGAACTTTATATTTCATATAGGTTTTGAACTTAAGAATGTAATTGCTAAAGATGCAGATATGTGCAATTTATACTGAGTTTATGCATATTCAAATTTATGTATATTTATAGGCATGCTTCTATATGTATACATGCATGTATGTGTACATATGTGTTTATGTGCACATGGCATTATGCCCTCTCATGGCTAATATCTATTTGATTGGACAGTTGCTCCTGCTCCACTCTCAATTTTTTTAAAGATTTTTTTATTTATGCATACAAGAACTGGGGTATAGGCCAAAGGTGCAGGGATGAGAGGATCTACCAGAGACGGATTGGGGAACAGAACAGGCAGATCCACTGAAATACACTGCTGAGGGGAGCAGCGAGTGAGACAGGAGAGGTCTGCTGAGCCATTTGGTAGCTCCTTGGCTGGCCAGGATCAAACTCTTGCTGCCGAGGCTGTGGATACCTTCACAGTGCTGTGCTTAATCCCTTGTGCCACCAGGGAGGCCCTCTATTCTCAATTAATGAAGAAAAGATGTTGCTGTATGGAGAGTGTGGGTGGAGTATCAACACGTTTTCTAGAAGTAGTTTCTAGTAATTCATATCTATGGAATATTGAAAAGGTCAGTGTAATACAACATGCTCTCTAATTCTTTAAAAATATGCAGCATTAAAATTCTGATGCCTCATTCATGGCTGTAATGAGAACATAACACAAATTGAACCTATTATTTTGACAGTGATAGTAATGAGAATGGGAAATGAGATAAACTTAATGATTCTGCAAGTAATTTTTTATTTCAAAATTTCTGAACTGCCTTGCTGTCTATTTTGCAGTGGGAACCACAATATACATAGAAATAGCAGATTTTTTAAAATGAAAATACTTCATACATGAGCGAACCAGTAGGATAATTGAAGCACTAAGAAAAATAAAAGTTTGTGACCTAAGTGTATAAAATCAGCCATGAAAGATTGCTTTGTTTTATAGTGATTCTCATTTTTAGAGGACACATTTTATAAAAGTTTTAAAAATAAAAGCAGCAAAAGTTCATGTAAAATCACAGTATTTAGAATTGAAAAAGGTAACATTGTATTAAGTGAAACCATTGGGTAAATCAGATGAAGAAATGAGTTGAGAGAATTAAGTTTTTGATAACCGAGCAAAGACTAGCATTCAACTCTCTTGATTGCATCCTGCCCTTCATTCATTCATCTTCTTTTACAGATAGGTTTGAGTATTATGTGCCAGTAACCACCATGTCTTTTTTCCATTCATAAAATAAAATTCATAAAATAAAATAAAGTAGAACATTTTGAACTCTGAAAGAGAAAAGGAATCAGTTGATAATCATGATGATTATGCAGCTATGGGAAGACAAAGATAATCCATTCTCACATGATAATATCTTTAAGAACTGTTAGCTGCTTGGTTATATCCGTTGTCTGAGAACAGAGAAGAGTATCTGTTTGATCATTGTAGACAACAAAATTGGTAAACTTTGGACTCCATGAGGTTTAAGCTGATAGCCCTCATTGATCAAAGTTGTCTGGGCTCTGAGCAGGGATGACTAAGCTGTGTTCACAGTCCTTTTTTTTCTAGATGTATTTTATACATATTTTTGTGTGTGTGCCTTACCATTTTCAGTTTCAAGGGATGGGGAATAGGAACACTTTTTACTCATGAATCAGAGTAGACAGTACCTCTTAAGGTGTCAAGAACAATGATACTTTTTATTCTTCAATCCTTACACAATTGAGTCATAATTTTATTCATTGACTCACTGTGCAAATATTGTGTGTCAAACTGCTGTGAGTTTTGGTTTAAAAAGTAAGCAATAGCAACCATGCTACCTGATTTTAGGGAGATTAATGACATGTGAGACAAAAAGTATTAAAGGATCACACTAATAGAAGTTAAATCACACTGGTGATAAGAAATGATGAAATTGCATTACAGGGTAATTTGTTCACTACTATAAGGCTAATATCTAGGACAGTGCCTGGCACATAATGAACCCTTAATGGATTTTTGCTGAATTAATTTGACTGGGTCAAGAATGGCCTACCTAAAGAATTAATGTTTCATTTTTTGTTTATAATTGAGGACAGTTAATTAGTGGAGAGATTGGGTTAAGAAACACTATAAAGACTATGGTTCAAGAATCTTGCTGAATTCAGATAACTAAGAGAGAACTAGTGTCTCTAAGATCTAAATGGATTATTTGTAAATAACATATAAGAGAGAGCTGGGAAGAGGGAGAAAATGCACCGGCAAAAGATAAACTAAGGGCCTTCCTGGTGGCACAGGTGATTGAACACCACCACGCTATGAAGCTGTCCGCAGCCTCTGCAGTGCCTCTTCGATCCTGGCCGGCCAGGGAGATAACCACATGGTGCAACAGACCTCTCCTGCCTAGCCTGCTGCTCCCCTCATCAGTATCTTTGGTCTGTCTGCCTGTTCTGCTCCCCGCTCTGTCTCTGGTGAATCCTCTCACCCTCCCACACATCTGGCCCATACCCTGGTTCTTGTATAAATAAATAAATCTTTAAAAAAAAAAAAAAAAGATAGGGGCCTCCCCTGGTGGTGCAGGGGTTGAGCGCTGGGCTGTGAAGCTGCCCGCAGCCTCTGCAGTGCTTATTCAATCCCCAGCCACCAGCGAGGGTCCCACATGGTGTGACAGACCTCTCTTCTGCTGTGCCCGCTGCTCCCCTCAGCAGTGTATTTCATCAGTCTGCCTGTTCTGTTCCCCACTCTGGCTCTGGTGAATTCTCTCACCCTCCCGCGCTGCTGACTGTACTCAATGCTTATATAAATAAATAAATAATAAATCTTAAAAAAAAAATGGGTAAAATAAAAAAAGATAAACTGAGCTGGATAGACAGAGACAAGATTGTACTGGATTTTATGGGCCTGTACCCCAAAACAATAGGTAACCTTTGAAGTGTTTCAGATGCATATAGGAGTGAGTGACTTCCTTAGTTCTAAGATGTTACTACCTTTGCTGAATATGGGAGCACAAAAGCTAGCCAGCACTTTCAAGGACTTATTATTGACCAGAGTTGTTTCAGTTAGCACTGAGAGTGCTCCCTTTAAGTGAGCTAGAACTTTAGCTTGGGTTTTATTCCCATGGAGTAATTACAAAAAATGACCCTGATTGCACTTGTCTGGCTTCTTTGTTCCAATTTTCATAAAATAGGATATCATCTTAGACTTCTGGGGAAAAAAGTAAAACAGATCTAGAATTCTGGATTGAAGTATATAATGTAAGACTTGGAATTTTTTTTTAAATATTTATTTATACAAGAACTGGGGTACAGGCCAGAGGTGTGGGGAGTGAGAAGATTCACCAGAGACAGAGTGGGGAACGGAACAGGCAGATTGTCCAAAGCACACTGCTGAGGGGAGAAGCAGGTGAGTCAGGAGAGGTCTGCTGTGCCATGAGGGTAGCTCCCTGGCCAGGGATCGAACTCGTGCTCCAGTAACTGCAAATAGCTTCATGGGTTGCATCTTAACTCCTTGCACACCAGGGGGGCCCCAAGTCTTGGGAATTTTGAGGGCTAGTACTAGATGGATGTGCATGAATGGAAATGAAAGATGGAAAAATCACATGCAAAAACTTGTTGTCAGCTTTGAATGTATTCAGTGTAGGATAGAGACTATAATTGAATCAAACTAGAGCAATTCACAAAAGAAGCCATGATAGACTGGAAAAAAAAAAAAACCTAATCACAGATACTGGTGGTAGACACCAAACAAATATCAATATATCCTCTATTATTATACTTTAAAATACTCTCAGATAATGCAAATATTTATTGATGAATACATGCATTTAGAATATTATTGAATTACTAACATGTTTAAAGAACAGCAGCAAACTAACCCATTTTGTACTCCTAATTATCATATCCTGTTGTAATCTATTTTCATATGTCCCTTCAATTAATAGTAACCCCTTCAAGGAATTAAAAACAATAAGTCTAGTACCACTATGATATCATGAAACATTAGAAAATAAGAATTCTGAAGCTGTTGCTTTGAATAGTACATGTCTAAACTCAGTGAGCATATGCCTGTCCTACACTCAAGCACCTGCTCCCATCAGACTGGCCCAGAAGGTCACTGTGCTACTCTCAGCCTGTCATCATCTGTTGCACCCTGTGGTAGTCCTAGTGACCCACATGTTCAGCTTGCCACAATCCTATATTTACTCTATACGTTTGCTAATGTCCTCTGATTTCATTTATGGATAAACTCTGCAACTCACTACAGGATACAGCGCCTTGTTGAAATTTAACTATTTAGACACTGTTCTAGTCTTCATCTGGACTGTCCTTTTCCTGTAGGATGGACCATCATTACTCATTGACCAGACAGAGGGATCTTTGATCTAAAATCACATAGTCAACCTTGGATTATAATATCATACAAACTCTCTTCTGCACTGCTTGGAGTCCTTTCTCTTTTTTTTTTTTTTTTGGGGGGGGAGGCGGAGCATTCAGTGTGTGAGATGACTTTGGAAACACTGACCAGAATGGAATCATAATTATTGTGCTCTATCAGGTATTGCTTATGACTAAGTTAAGTATCACTTCCTTTGTTTCATTCTCAACATTTTCCTCTTCAATTATCATTCACATTGTGCTTCTAGTAAGTAAGCTTTCAATCATTGCATGTGAGTGTCTCTACCCTAGGTGTTGACTCTCTTAGGCTAGCTATTCTGACCATGTAGCATAGAGAAAGAATATCGCATTAATATGTGAAGATGTGTGTATGTATGTGCATGTGCACTCTCACACACACACACAGACACACACACAGACAGTATGCTAGGGATCACAATAAATTGTCCATTCAAAAGTAGAACATTTTGGTTGGCCTCTGATGTTATGAGAGTCTAAAATGACCCTTGCTTTGGAGATGTCATTAAACATCTCGGGTTAAAAGATGAGCAGAGGGGCCTCCCCTGGTGGCGCAGCGGTTGAGCGCTGGGTTGCGAGGCTTCCCGCAGCCTCAGCAGTGCCAATTCGATCCCCAGCCACCGGTGAGGGTCCCACAAAAAGAAAAAAAAAAGATAAGCAGAGATTTGGATGGGATGATGACTGAGAAACTGTGGAGTAATGTGTTGTCTAGTTGATAACTCATGTCATGATCAACTTAACATTCCACTTCCTATTGCTGGACATGGCACTGGACAGCATCACTCACTGAGTTGTCAAAGTGCACTTGTCTACATGTCAAGACATGTGTTCTAGCCATGTGCTCAGCGGTTCTGCTTAAGGATATTGAACAAGACCTATTGCCTCTTGTGTCCCTACTTTCCTTTATTTTTATTTTTATTGAATTATGCATACAAGAGCTGTGGTATAGAACAGAGGTGCAGGGGATGAGAGGATTCACCAGAGACAGAATGGGGAGCAGATCAGCCAGATTGACTGAAATACACTGCTGAGGGGAGCAATGGGCGAGACAGGAGAGGTCTGCTGTGCCATATGGATTAGCTCCCTGGCCGGGGATTGAACTCATACTGCAGTGGCTGTGAATAGCTTCATAGCACTGCGACTTAATCTCTTGTGCCACCAGGGAGGCCCCCGTAGTTTCAATTGTTCAATCAGTGTGTTGCATTTCCTCCTCCTTCCCAAAGATGGGTACTTAAAAAATAAACAAGTTGAAAAGAGTTTGCATGGACCTATTTATTTCAATGAGTCAAAATATCCAGAGTGGGGCTAGACAACATTTTTAGACTAGATGCAGTTATAACATGAAACCCAGTTTAGAATGTATCATCCTGTGACTGTTCCAATCTTTCCCAAGTCTTCAGCACTAAAAACCTTCATTTACTCTAGTACTCATGCGTATTGAAATATGTCATTTAACTAACATATAAGTTTTAATTACAATAAATACAACTATCTTTTTTCTATTTCTCTTCCTTATATAAATACTATTATCTCTGCTTGGAAAATACCCTTCTACCCTTAGCCTGTTTAGCTTCTACTCATATTTTGGGTTCTTCACTTGAACATTAAATCCAGGATTTTATTAGAAATGTCCTGCATGTGGCCTCATACCATCTTCTATATCCCAATCATTTCTTTTATAATTTATATGTCTCCATCCATCTCTGTACCTTTTAATGTAATGCTTTTTTTAATTTTTTGTTTATTTTAGCATAGAAGAACTGGGGTGTAGCCAGACATGTGGGGGGGGGTGAGAGGATTCACCAGAGACAGAGTAGGGACCAGAATAGGCAGATTTACTGAAATGCGCTGCTAAGGGGAGCAGCAGGCAAGACAGGAGAGGTCTGATGAACCATATGTGGGTTAGCTCCTTGGTGGGGATGGGACTCAGGCCATAGCCATGATAGAGCTGATACTTAACCCCTATGCCACCAAGGAAGCCGTAGTGTAATTATTTACTTCTTTGTGTGACTCTATCAGATAGTCAAAAATGTGTATACCCTAATCAACACTCTATCCTGAACTCTTGTTAAGTTTCTCTTTTGAAAATATATTCTCTCTCTCTCTGTTTGTGTATGGGGTGAAGGGGGAGTTTATGTTCTCGAGCATCACAAAGAACTCAATGTAATTACTGAGATAACAAGATAAAAAAAAGAAAAATATGATTTTTCAGTTTTGCCTCTTGGTGATAAAAATAAGTCTTTAAAACTATAAAATAGTCGCTAGAGTCATATCTGCCTTTGTGGATCACTAAGTTCCTATTCCTGGATAGGTACAGATTGTAAGCCATTGGATCAGCCAAGTCTCAATTCCCTCGTAGGTATAAAAAATCTTGTGATGTTATCTTTTCTAATCATGAATGTTTTAAATATTTTTAAGTACAAACTATTTTGTGGGAAAATAAAAGATTTGTTATGTTTTCTCTGCTTTTCAGTTCTTGCAGTCAAGTAAAATACTAAGAAAGAGGCAGTAAATGTTGCATTTATTTATTTCCCTTTAAAAAGGCAGTCTGCTTTGGCTACATCTGGTATTATTTATACAGGAGAAACTAGAGTGACAACATTCCCACTACAGCAACCAAGAAACATCTACATGTTTTTTCCTAATTACAGCTCAAAACTTTCACAGGTGTGTTTCCAATTTATAGATATCAATAGGGTCTAACTAACCTGGATTTTAGCTTATCTGCTTTTCTTTTTTTTTATAGAATAGCACATATATATGTATATATAGATGCATATATACATATATGTATATATGTATGTGTATATGTACATACGTGTATATATATATATATATATATATATATATATATATATATATATATTTGCTCTGTCAAATCCACACACGGAGTTGTCCAAAGAACAGTGTTTTAATTTGAAAATGTAATACACTCATTAAGAAATTTTGAAAAGTATGTGGTCACTGGGGATCATATAATTCTTTTTCAGTGTCCATTCATTCATAAATCTAAAGTTAATGCATCAGCAGATCATTATAAGAAAAATTTTGTAAGTCCTATACTAAATCAAATACTTAACATTAAGGTCTCCTCATCTGATTATAAGCTATTAAACATTGAATTCGTGTTCAGATTGACCTTGCTTTGTGTTTCAATAGGACTTTAGAGGAAGAAACTAGACAAAATTGCCTTGTAGAGATGTCTTAAAATTTAGTTCCTTAAGATAAATAGATTTTAATCTAAGCAAGGTGTTTATTTTAATGTTATTCAAGAAAGTGAAAAAAAAACACACCTATAAAACTAGGTGTGTTTGATGAAATATGAGGAAATACTCAAATAATGGTTTACAAATTTTGGAATAACAAAGAGTAATACTAATAAAATCCTAATTTGCAGGATTTTAGAAAAGTCAGTAGGTGTGCATTTAGTAAAAGTAGAAAGTAAAGTATAAAGAAAAAGCAGAAAAGCAGAACCTAATATTCATCTCTGTTCTACTATATGAATATCTTAGAAAGACTTAGTTTCTTGGTTTTTAGCTCAGTATAACTAGCTCCAAAAAAAAAAAAAAAAAAAACACAAAAACAAAAACAAAAAAAAAGCAAGAATAACCTATATCAAGCTTCTATTGTGATTTACTTACCCTGGGTGACTTATATTGATTTTCTTCATTAATTCTATCTACTTACAATCTCAATTTATAGATCAGAGAAGTGAGAAACCTCATTCTTTATAAAGACAAATCAATTAGTAATTAATAAGACAGACACGAGAATCCAGTTCAATTTTTTGAATCCAGAATTTATTTCCAAAGCATTCCTAAATAGGAGAAGAACTAGAGAGATATCTGATCCAACCAAACCTGGGCAGAATTAACACATTGTTCCTCATTTTGCCACCACTGAGAATTCAAGACACAATTTGTAATTGTCATTAATTAGAAAAACTTTGTGACTCTATATAGAGATATGCCCCAATAGGGATAAAATATAAACAAATATTAAGAATCCATTGAGTGTCAGGGCTTTGGTGTTGCATAATTCATTTGCTTCTCATAATAACTTTTTATAATGGCCTTGCGATCTCATTTCAAGATGAGAAAATTGGAAAGGAGTTACATATAAAACTAATATATGAAATTGGGATTCAGGCTCAGTTTTTGTGATTGCAAGGTTTATGGGGACTTACTACTGTCTTACCATGTTAAAATCATTAATAATTGAAAAGGTTTGGGCAAATGCCTTCAGAACGGAAGCCCCGTATATGTGAGTCATTCTAAAAAAGAATGGAAAATAAAATATTTTCTATTATTAGATGGCTATGTAAATTTAGACCTGCCTCCCTAAGGCTATGTTTTCTAATCAGTGAGTGAGTGATAAAACTACATACTTGCCAGTTAGATAGATGGAGATAGAGGGATGATAAAAATTGAAATCTTCTAGCAATCATTTGACAATTTTTATAACCACAATGTATGCATGTAAATGCTAACTGTGGAATACAACAAAGACAGATACTGTCTTAGCTGTGGAATACAACAAAGACAGATTCTACTTTACCCTTTAGAGTGCTTACAAACAAATAATAGTCTATTGTTACTTGTGCCATCTTTAGTTTAGTGTTACTCTAGAAGCAATTACCACAAACAAGTATAAAGAAACAGTAAAATCTTGTGTAGAAAATGGATGGTTAAAAGGGCAACATTTCTTCTCTAATTGTTACCCTTCCAACTTTTCACATAGATTTGTGTACTATCAGCCAATTTAAATGACAGCAAAGTGCTTGTGATAAGGGAAGACTCCCATCTAAAGCTTTGTAAGTTTGCAGAAATAAACACAGTATGCTCTGTTGACTACTGTTGCCAAGGGTGTATTGTTCTCATGTTAAACTTCTTTTAGAATCCAATGCCTTGCACCTGGGAATATAGTTGCCAAGTAATATAAACACTCCGACCCCAAGATTATGCTGTAGAACAAGTACAACTCTTATTTCTGGCAGATACAAATAATTGTAAACAAGACGTCCCTGACGTACTATTAGTTGATATGAAAATGATTCCTGACATAGAAGACTGAAAATAGAAGCAGCATTCAGTGCATGTAGTAGTGGATTTGGGAAAAAAAAATAATAAACGCTTGCAACATGTTTCCTCATCACATTAATAATTTAAGAGATAAAAATTTCTTTGTAAAGCGCTGTGCTAGAGGAGATAGTTGAATAGGAGTTGTTAATTAATAGTTGGGTCCATTTTGCACTGGATACCTTATGATAGTCAATAAGTTACAATACTGAAGTTAAGATGATGGACTTTGGAATCAGTCAAATTCAGGTTGGAATCTTGTCTTCTAGGCTTAGAACAAATCAATTAACTTCTTTGAGCCTCAGTTTCCCCAGACTTAATTGGGCAATAAAAGTCTCTTTCTCACAACATTGTGTTGAATCACAAAAGACAAAGGAATATGTTCTCAGAATATTAAACTTGATTCTGATGCATAATGATGCATCATTAACACACATAATGTCTATGTCTGTAACAGCAACTACAGAGCTGTTTACCTTGTACATGAAGAAGGAACCAAAATATGATAATAATCTTTCAACTACATCTTATTTGGATTCTCAATACCTGTCTTGTTGTTTAGAGTTCTGAGAGGTAGTAAACATTATCTATCTCATAATCTCTCTCTCTGATGTATAAGTGTGTGTATGTGGTATTATACATATTTATATATAGTATTAAACAGAAATAAATATTATAATTTTACATTGACATTAAAATCTTACAATGTGAATGTTCTCAAACTCTTCTCTCCCACCAAACTTATCACAAAATCTTTTGTTTTTTTCCCAACTTCACTATATACTTTAATTGGTCAGACTAGTGTTTTTAGTTTTTTGTTTGTTTTGGTTTGGTTGTAAGAAGTAAGTAGAAAGAATAAGTGGTAATCAAGTAAATTCAGAGACTAACAAGTTTAAAGGAGGTCACAGGGTAGAGAATGATGTGGAGATGCTTAACTTATCTACTTGGGCCAAGCTTTCTTAAGAAAGTAATATTTGGGTCCTTCCTGGTGGCACAGGGTTAAAGTCTCGGCACTATCAAGCTATATCGCCAGCCACTGAGGCCTAAGTCTGATCCATGGCCAGGGAGCTGACCCACATGGTGCAGCAGACCTCTCCTTTCTCACCCACTGCTGCCCTCAGCAGTGTATTTCAATTGATCCACCTTTTCTGCTCTCCACTCTGTTTCTGGTGAATCTTTTCACCCTCCTGTGCATCTGGGCTGTACCGCTGTTCTTATATACATGAATAAATAAATCTAAAAAAAAAGAAATAATCACTCAGAACATTTATGTTTAAAAAAGGCAGTCCAGGCATCACCAGACTCCTCCTGGTCAACACTAAAATCTTTCTGGTGGTCTTATCAAGTTAGGTTTATTTTCACAGGTAATCTAACAGATGCCTTACATGTTTGCATTTTGACTAACACATATCATAAAGTGATATCAGAGATCATCATCATCCCTATTTAATAGATGAGGAAACTGAAATTAAAAATCTCAGTGTATATCCCAATGCCACACAGATATAAACTTCTCTATCAGATGTCCACAGTATGTATAGCACCCTTTTCAAAGATAGGCCTAGAACAACCAGAAAATAGGAAAAAAATAATATGTATGGATCCCAAAATATTTTTTTGGTTATCATTAAGAATAGATAAGCTCAAAAGATGGGACATTAGGCCTATAATCCCCTATGGGCTTTTTGCTACTTTAACCCAGATCTAGGCATAGATTCAGCCAGTCCCATACAGGTCTGAACCACACAACCTGGAGCACACCTGCCTAGGTAAGATACCTGGAAGGACTGCAACAGGGTGGTCCCCAGGAAAGAGGGAGGTTCCCTGCCCCACCCAAGGGAGGGTGGAGCTGAGCAGGAAGAGGAGAAGCTGCAGAAGAGACTGAGGAAGGAAGGAAGCAGGATGGAGCCAGGAGACCTGGAGGAGGCGCGTGGAGCCTAGAGACACGTGAAGAAACTGTGCTTGTCTTTTGGTCGTGGACTGGGTGACACAGATGTGGGTGAGACCCGTGGGGAGGTGACCATGGCAGCTTTTATCTTGATGTTAATTTTGCTCTTTTCCTTCCGGGCTTGTTTGGTTGTTTCTGACTCTTTTCTGGGGGTCCCCACTGGAAGATGCTTTAGACTTGTGGCAGGCTTTGGGGCCTTGTTCTGGACCAATCCCATTTGGATGGACTTTTACCCACGAGGGGACGGGTAACTTTGGGTGCTTCATTTAGAAACTAGACTCTTTGCCTTTCCTGTATTGTTTCCTAGTTTTATTAAAGTTCCTTCCCATTAAAGTCTCCTATGTTTTGTGTTGATGCGACGGATGGCAGAACCCATTTAGAATAGGCAGGTTTGCGGGGTTTGGGCTGCCCCTCTCCCTGTCCTATAACAGATTTGGCGACCACGAAGATTTAGGACAGAGCCATCCGTGGTTAGTCAGCCCCATGGGGAAATTGGGCTTCCCTATGGCACTGGCTACCATAAGCGCAAATGTGATTTTTGGTTTCTCCGGTGTGTTTGTTTCATATGTCGATTTGCTGTTGAAAAACTGGCTTGGGCTTTGTGAAGATCTGTGTGTCTGTATGTAATTTGTTTGTAGTGACTTTGGACCACTGGACAGATACATGCTTGAACCAATAGAGGAAGGAATAAAATGCAGAGGTGAACATTCCCATTTTTCACAAATTTATCTGAGTGATTGTCCTCCAAGAAAAAGTATATAAAGGAAGGAGAGTACCTATTAAGTGTCCCCCATAGTGCAGTGGGTTGAGCGCAGTGCCTTGAAGCTGTCCACAGCCTCTGCAACATGGGTTCGATCTCTAGCATGCCAGGGTGATCCCCACATGGCACAGCAGACCTCTCCTGTCTCACCCACTGCTCCCCTCAGCATTGTTTTCAGTTGTCTGCCTGTTCTGCTCCCTTCTCTGTCTCTGGTGAATTCTCTCACCCTCCCATGTCTCTGGCCTAAACCATAGTTCTTATATAAATAAATAAATCTTTAACCAAAAATGTCACAGCAGTGGAGTTCCCCATTCCTGAAAAGAAATAAGATGCACAAGGATGAAGCTTTTTCTACACTCCACCTGTCTTTGACCCATGCAGTTAGTTCCTCTGCATCCCATGTCCTTTTCATTATCCCCCATTGATCTTCTCTCTGATCGTTGATCCTCATTTTCCTATTCCTTCACACCCAGACAGGACCTTTAAGGTAAAAAGCAAGTCAGAGTCTTCTAACTAGAGGACAGTAGAGTTTTGGAAAAAGAATACTTCGTTTTTGAGTTGCTGCGCTTATGAATTAAGACTCCTGGAATGCTGTTCCAATGCAGGCATTAAGTTAAGCATGCTGGGTAGAGAAGAATGCACTGTAGTCTTTCTGCAAAAGCTCTTTTTGAGTGAAAGCTGCCAGTGAGCATTAG
This sequence comes from Talpa occidentalis, assembly GCF_014898055.3. Taxonomy (NCBI): domain Eukaryota; kingdom Metazoa; phylum Chordata; class Mammalia; order Eulipotyphla; family Talpidae; genus Talpa; species Talpa occidentalis. The sequence goes on from NW_023601754.1 coordinate 31,747,102, forward strand.
TGGCATCCAGGAGGGAGAGCTACAATGCAGCCCGCTGTGCCTTTCACAGAGGGGGATTTTGATGATTCTGCTTAAACACACACACACACACACACACACACACACAGAGGACATTCCAACAGCAGTGACTTTATATTGTAAAAATTTTAAAACCAGTATTATGTTTCCATGTGGTCATTACAATTTTTTGGGGGGAGCCCACGAGGGTCAATTTTTATCATAATTGATGTCTTATTACAACACCTAGGGAATGAATCAAATGAAGAACTACCTTTACCTTCTTCCTAAATAATTATACGTCTATGCATAGCCCAGGCTGCCTTTGCTGAGAAAATGTGTTCTTTTTTAACTTAGCCGCACAATGAACTTGGTGAAATGTGCACAATAAAAGGTTCCTATTTTGAGCTGCTTTTTAACTAAGAATATTTTATACTACTGCACCTCCATAGTCTTTAACACACTGACATTATGTAAATTAAATATGTTAATCCCCAACTCTATGCAATCTTCTCCCACTTAAACTTTTTTTCCCCTTTTGTTACCAGAGAGGAGAAACAAAAAGAAAAAAAAAAGATATAAGAAAAGATTTCTGCCAAAAATAATAGCTATGTTCAATGTTTTCCCTGGTTTCTTATTGTTTAAAATGTGCTTTTCCTGCCAAGGTCCCGTTAAAGTGCATTACCTCCACATGCTAATAGACTAATTAAAATATGAATAAATAAAACCCTGCATTTCCTATAAACTTTTTTTCACCTTTTCTGGTGAACTTGGAGTTAGAGTTTTTATGAACTTAGGGTAATCAAGATGTCTTTTACTTTATTGCTTTCTTGCTAGGAAAACTTCAACTCCCACCCTTGTCTCCAGCATGAACATAGTACAGGATGGTGCTCTAAAGAATGATGACAAAAATGTTATTTTGGATTAAGAAATTAATCCTACATTTGAATCTTGTGCAGCCTTGGACTTAGTAGTGCTTAACTACTCTGAGCTTTAGTTTCCTGAGGGAGAGGGATCAGAAGGAGGGAGGGAGGGAGGAGCATAGGGGACTGAGGTAATAGTGCACAGGTGCATTGGTGAAGGAAATTCTATGGGGACTACACCTGAGGGGGTGGGCGGGAAGCACATAATATTTAAAAATGAACAATTATGTGAAAAAATTAAAAAAAAATGGTATGCATTTCTTTCATTGTGAAGGAATTATAAAGAAGTATTGGTTTTGCTAAGACCTTGCTTGCTTCTGTCTATCCTTGGTGTATAGGAATTATATCTTATTTATATTCTAGCCTAGTGATTGAGCCTAAGTCTGGAGTATAAATAACTTGAGAAAATGGTATCCCATGAATGCAGTTCTGAGTATTTGGAGTAGGTTAGATGTGGAGGTTTTTTAGAAATTTATCTGAATTTTATCTGAAATATGACTAAGAGGACATTGGTTAATTTATCCATATACCTAGTATCCCAGGAAAGGAAGAGAAGGCAAACTGTAGCCAAGATATGAGGCAAAAAATTATATTCATGAATGGTATACTTGTTGCTTAAGTGTTGCTGATTAAATTTCATAGTTATTAGGTATTTAGTGAATATCCAAGAGTACACTGTAACTACACTTAGAAGTTGTGCTTAAAATGTATTACAAATTGAATAGATCTTACACCAACTTAAATTCCATTAATCACTATAGGGGAAGTGACTACATTTTTCAGTTATCTACAGTGCAGCCCTTGTTATAGTCCCTTTCTTATGGCATTTTGTTTAATCCGTGTGACTACTTATGTTATATATTTAATATTTGTTTCATTTTGTAACAGGGTGGTCCCCAGGAAAGGGGGAGTTTCCCTGCCCCACCCAAGAGAGGGTGGAGCAGAGCAGGAAGAGGAGAAGCTGGAGAAGAGACTGAGGAAGGAAGCAGGATGGAGCCAGGAGACCTGGAGGAGGCGCATGGAGCCTAGAGACACGGGAAGAAACTGCGCTTGTCTTTTGGTGGACTGGGTGACACAGATGTGGGTGAGACCCATGGGGAGGTGACAATGGCAGCTTTTATCTTAATGTTAATTTTGCTCTTTTCCTTCCGGGCTTGTCTGGTTGTTTTTGACCCTTTTCTGTGGGTCCCCACTGGAGGATGCTTTAGACTTGTGGCAGGCTTTGGGGCCTTTCTCTGGGCCAATTCCATTTGGATGGACTTTTACCCACGAGGAGACGGGTAACTTTGGGTGCTTCATTTAGAAACTAGACTCTTTGCCTTACCTGTATTGTTTCCTAGTTTTATTAAAGTTCCTTCCCATTAAAGTCTCCTATGTTTTGTGTTGATGCGGCGGATGGCAGAACCCATTTAGAATAGGCAGGTTTGCGGGGTTTGGGCTGCCCCTCTCCCTGTCCTATAACAATTTCACAGAAAAGGAAAATGAAGGTGTGCTATTTAGAAGTCAGTTTATATACAAAGTTTGTATTTATGAGTTCTATGTTTTTATGTGCTGGAATAAATCAGCATCATTGCTAGGATAAAGAGACTGATAAAAACCGATTCAGGAACTATCATATGAAGTTGATATAATGAAGCCAGAGAAGTGTGCTATGCATCAGGATTTCTCTTGAGGAGACTGAAATGAATCATAAGGACCTGGGGCATCCATATCATAGAGTTTCATAGCTCAGAAAGTTCTTTGCAAGCATCTAATGAATAGATTTCCATGGTTCTGGCCTATAGCAGAAAGATTTTTTCCTCAAACCCTCTCACAACACTAATGTGGATTTTAAAAGGCAGGAATGACCGATTTTATCCTTTCATGTCTGACTTTCTCACATAAGATACCATCTAGAAACTGAGTTAAGTGTCACACAATTGCAACTGCATAATTTCTCTAAACAGAACAACTCCTCAACCAGTAATATATAATTCCAATTCATTGATCATGTTTGGTGCTGGGTCCTTTTCTCATGGAAAAGAGGGGTATATAGCATAATCATAATTTTATAACTAATGTATTTTCCAAATTCACATACTTTCTTTATGGGTTCCTTGGGTAAGAATACTATCCTGAGTAGGGGAGAGGAAACCAAAGAGTGTCAGTTTGGGGGTTCAAAAATCAAATTTGAAACCTCAGTCTCAGGGCAGTTTTGGTAGTAAAGTAAAAATACCAACCCTTCTAATATCAAGTTCCAAATTGGGTTAAGCCTTTTTGATGACCCATTTACTCAATATTCACTTATTCATTAACCAAATATTTGAGTGACTACTCTATTTAGTCACAATATAGCACAATGGAGATGATTTAATAAATGAAGCAGCTGTAGTCAAAGTTTCCAAGGAACTTGCAATCTGTTAGAGGAGATAGACCATGATCAAGTAAGGAAATAGTTCATTACATAATTACTCATTGTGATACATTCTATGGAGGAATCAAGGAGGCTTCAGTGACAGAATAACGAGTAGGACCTACTTATATATGGGGTAACATTTAAAACTCTAAGTTGGGAAAAATAATCCAATTTTTGAGATGGAGAAGTTTCTAGGCAGAGAAAACATCATGTACAAAGGCCCCTAGTGGGGTATTTAACATATTTATAGGGAAAGAAAACATCATACCCATGGAAAGTAGCCCCTTCTGGGCTATCATTTAAATCCTTGCCTATTTACCCTTAATAGGTAAGTCTTTGTCTCCAGGTTAATTTGTCCATTGACAGCCTCTAATTAGGTATCTCAAGGGTGTCTATAAGTAACTTCTGTCTTCTTGCTTGCCCTATGCCCTATGCTCTTTGACGCCTTTTTCTACTTCATCCTCATACCTAGTTTGTAACCACAGTCCATCAGTTCATCCTTAGATTTTATTCTTATGTATTTCCCCACCTTCCTACACTGTTGCCCTTGTTCTATTAGTCCTGTCTTCATATATCCTACTTCCTATCTACTTTGGTCTTGTCCTCTTATTTCTAACCTGTTATAATAGATCTATTATAATCTTTATCTGATATTCCTTTTTACAGTATCAGGAAGATTTTTGTAAATACCAAATCTGCCATATAACTCCTCTGCTTAAACTTCTATAGATTTCTCATTGGCCCTTGAGAAAGTACAACCTCTTATCTACCTGGAACCAGAGTATTTTTATTGTCTTTCCCCCTCACAATCCTCTTACTGTAGTTTTTCATTATATTCTTTATTTCATAAAAACTACCTGCCCTTGTGTATAATGTGTGCTTGACTTAGAATATAACCTACTTCTTTGTGTACCAGACATACTTCTTGTCACACTTTAGGCCCCCTTTCATATGTTAAGATTTAGCACTTGGTGACTATGCTTATGATACCATTTTTATTTTTTTCTTACATGGACATGACTCTTGAGTCCAGAAATCCCTCTTTCATTATTGTACTATGCAGGGCATCTGGTACCAAGTGAGTTCTTAAATGAATGGGTGCTTGAGTTGTCAATGGACAAAATTATGTTTCAGAAACTATTTTCTTTTTGTGATTCTGAAGACTTTGAAATGAAGGACATGTGTTTCCACAGTAGAGAAATTACAGCCTCAATTAAACTTCAAGTGATCATTAGAGAGAACAAGTTAGACTGACAAGAATGTATCTGAAATCAAGAAGAATGTCTATACTTAAAGGGTTGTTTCTTTCTAGTCAGTGTGAAGAGAACAGGGATTGACATTCTCTGCTGATCTGAAAAACAAGTCTGTAAGTACAGACTTCATTGATTATTCAAAAAGCTGGTGTAGCCACAGGGTCACAGTCAGAAAGTTCTGGAGGCAGATTTGGTCTCTCACTGACTTAGCCTTTTAGTCAGCATCATTCAGAAGTATATTATATTTGTTGAACTCACACATTCAATTTGTAGCTATCTTTAATCTACCTCACTCTGGCTTATATGAAGTGAAAAGGGTCTTTTAATTGGTCTTTGTTGGGGTCATACTAGTTTCCTATTGGGTTGAGGGGTATTAAAAAAAAAAGCCAAATGAAGAGAAAAAGAAATTCACAGATTAGACCCTCTAGAGTAATGATTCCCAATCAGGGTTATTTATTCAAGGGGGATATTTGAAATATCAAAAGACCTTTATTTATCAAAAGGTGGGTGTTGTTGGCACCTAGTGGGTAGAAGCCAGGCTACTACAAAACATCATGCAATGTACAAGTTAACTCCCCTCAACAAAGAATAACCCAATTTAAATGTCAGTAGTGCAAAGGTTATGAAATCCTGCTCTACAGTCAGTAGCATTAATTGATTCAGAAACGTTCAAGCAGTCACTTGTGATCCTATTTAACTTTCAGTGAAAGAAAGAGGTTAAACTGATGATTACTGGATTTTCCTCGATGTGATGTTTGGCGTTAAATAATCCTGATGCTAATATGGGATAGAAATATAAAAACAATATGAAATAGAAAGCACCAATTAGAATAAGTGAGGACATGGTGGCAAAGGTGGAAATTATTTTCTTGAATCATTTCCTTTAAAACGTAATGTTGACATAGAAAGAATCAGGCAGGAAGTTTTCGCAAACACTGTGGGTTGATCACCAATTAATTTTTGAGATCCTCAGCTGAAAGGAAAGACTATATAGAATTAAAGAAATATGCCAAATAGAATCAAAGGCTCTTTGGAACTTCTCTTTTTGCAGATTCAAAATTATCAAAGTCTCAATGAAAGGCCATTTTACATGAGACGATAGCAGCATGTCCATGATAAAAGACAGTTTCGAGAATTTGGGGATGGTTTGCTAAATGATTGAAAGGAGGTGTTTGTGTGGATAATTTACTTTCTTTTCAGTTTTGAATTTTAGTTCCATGCTCTCCTACATCCTGCCCATAGTATAATAATCGTGGCCTCAGTTCATAGCTAAAATCTCCCTCTACTAACAGAAGTGCATTTTTGAAATAAATGGCTTTGCATTACCATGTCAAGAAGTGCATACTGGAGGGAATGTAAACTGGTTCAGCCACTATGGAAAGCTGTGTGGAGGTTGCTGAAAACATTAAAGTTGGATCTACCATATGACCCAGGGTTTCCGCTCCTAGGAGTTTACCCAAAGGACACAAAACCACTAATCTGAAAGGAATCCTGAACTTCTATTTTTTTTAATTGCAGCATGATTTATAATAGCTAACATATGACCAACAACCCAAATGCCCCCAAACAGATGAATGCATCAAGAAAAAGTGGTCTGTATACACGACATAATACTACTCAGTGATCAAAAAAGACAAATTCATGTCATTTGCAGCAACATGGATGAAGCTGGAAGAGATTAAGTAAAGTGAAACTAGTCAGAAGGAAAACGATAAATATTGAATGTTTTCACTCGTACATGAAAAAAGACAAAACATGCAAGCTGAGCATAGATCTGAAGCATACAGCATGAGAGGTTAAGGGAGAAGGGTCGAAACAGGGGAGGGAAGAGCACAAGGGACTGTGGTGATGGATCACAGGTACTATGGTGGTAGGAGAACTAGGGGACTGCATTTGAGGGGAGAAATTAAATACTGTCCCAAAATTAACAATGATGAAATAAATTAATTTTTAAAAGTGCAGTGTAGGAAAGAAATAAGAGGGCAGGAAAAAAGACCTCCTGAGCATTCTTCATTTCTTCTTATGCTATGTGAGAAGTTGATGTTCTGTTCTAGTTAGCTGTTGTGGTATGGCAAACCATGTAAATCATCAATTTATTGTAAATTGATCTGAATACGCTGTGGGTCAGGGAATACCAGAAACTTTTCTCTCTTCCAGATTACCTGGGTTCTGATAAAAGCTAGGATAACTAAAAGTGCCCTGAGGCATCTGTCTTTTTACCCTTTCTCCCCCACATACTACTTTTTATGTAGCTAACCTGGGCTTTATCACAACACAGACGCCTCAGAATAGTCAGCTTTGAGCTCAAAAGAATAAGGTGGAAGCTGCCTGTCTTATTCAAAGCTTGGCACAGAAGTGGTGTAACATCTCATCTACTGTACATTTTGTGTCAATGTAGTCATAGTCCTTCCTAGATTCAAAAGGAGATAAGATATACCTCATGTGTCATTGGGAGGACTGTCCAAACTGTACGACCATTTCAAATCTACCACTATCTAACTTCAAGTTAATCCTTTTATAAAAATGTCAGGATTATATTTTAAATATTTTGTTGGGATCATCACTGTTTCAAAGGGTTGACTAAAGAGAAAGAAAAACATGAAGGAAAATAAAAGAAGAAAAAAGTCAAAAATAAAATAAAAGCTGTCTATATGAGACATAACATCATAGGGATTATATTTTGTTTATTTTAGAACCAATTTTTCTAATTTGGGTTCCTTTAGCTGAATTTGTTAGGCATGTGTGTTTCTGCCCAATAACATCATTTACATAAAGAGTACTGTTGTAATTTTGTGTCTTAATCTCTCTTTAAATGTTCTAGAAACCAATTTTTTTTTGAAGAATCCTCACTCAATCACTTACTGATCATTTTAAGAAGGTACATTAATCACTCTGAGTTTCAAATTTCAGTTTCCTCACATGTGAAATGGTGATAACACCAGTATCTATTTTACTGGGTTGTTGTACAGATTGCATATCATAACATATGTGAAATGACTACCCTTGGACATATAGCAGAAACTCCATGAGAACTTACTAACTTAACTTGCTTCCCAAATTAAGAACCATGTTGCTAATAACCAGATGTTTGGGGAGGAAAGTGGATAGAAAGTAATCTTTTTGGTGGCTTTAATGAATTAGAATGGAAATATATTTTATCTATTCTATGTTTTATTTGTTTATAATTGGTATCATCTGTCCCCTTAGTATAAATTATCATTTTTATTCTGTGGCTAATACATTTCTCTCTCTGGCGCTGACTAAACCTTTTAATTTCAGCCTCGTGTGTAGTTAGTTGTAAAAAAGCACTTTAAACACTACATGCTTAGTACTCCATTTCCTACAATAAAGACTTTTTTAAACTTCAGTTTGATCAGGTCATTTACATGCAACTCAAGATACAGAACAATGAACAGAGTAGAGGGAGGGAGAGGGGTCAAAACAGAGGAGGGAAGAACACATAGGATATGGTAGTGGTTCATGGGTGATGTGGTAGTGGGAGAACTACGAGGACTACATCTGATGGGAGAAACCAACTATTGTATAAAAATGAACAATGATGTAAGCAAATTAAATTAAATAATAAAAAAAAAACTTCTTAAAGCCCACAGCAGGTCAGACACTCAACAGGTAGAACTACTCTCAGATACTTCTGTTCCCATAAAAATCAATCAATCAATAAATCAGAAAATGAAAGTTCTATAATGTTATTAGCAAAAATAAGGCAGTGACATGGAGCTATGATTAAAGATTTTGGACATATTTTCTATCAGATGAGTATAGCTAAATAAAACAAGATTGTTAAAGATATTGAGGGTTTGAACAGGTTTATTTGGCAAAAAATAAAGAATTTAAGTATATTGCATATGATTTGAATATCAAATGCACTTTTACACTGTGAAAGTGACTGGTGCACAGGAAACAGCTGATGTTTTCATAAACTTGTCTGAGATGGTATTCTCCACCTGGAATCCCTCTCTTCACTATGATTTTGAACTTTCATCTCTTCAATGTCTTTATATATAGAAATAAATGTCTTTAAAATAAATGTCTTTATTTATAGTAAATCACATTTTATTTGATGTATATACTGTGTATACTTTACTAGTTCCTAGAATTAGAAAAAAAAAAGTGTGGTTTCTGCTTTTAGGAAATTATGAGGGGAAAGGCAGGAACAGTTATTAAAATATCTAGTGAATGAAGTGTTGGTCTCACATGCAAGCCTTAAGGGCAGAATGGAATAAGGTAATGAATTACTAATCCATTGATGATTTATCTTAATTAGTAACAACCCATTATTATTGAAATTTAGAGCAACCATATAGCAAAATTCCAAAGAACACTGGTTATGGAAGTAGAATTTCTAGGATCCAGTTCTAGCTCTTCCAGTTATTATGACATTAGGCAAATTATGGCATCCCTCAAAGGCTCATTTTATGCATCTGCAAACACATACATATGTTGTGAGAAATAAATAACATAATACACATAAAGAATGTGGATGAGTGCCATGCATATTGAACACTCAGAAGTGGGGAGGTAGAGCAATGTTCAATGAAGACCTTTTAGACTCTACCAGTAAAAAGCCTTTTACTCTACAAGGTAAGCAATGATTCCTTTGGATGACTTTTAGCACAGAGCACCACGGTCAAGATAAAGGTTTAGAAAAAAAATATATAGGAACAGATAAAAACCACGCACAGGTAGAGTTCATCAATAAGGTGCTTCAGACTTAAACAAGAGAGCTTGGTCTTTAGTTAGTACCATTTTATGGATTTAAAAAAAAAATGCCTACCAGAGATTTTCCTTCTCATTATATAAAACTTTCCATAGCCCTGAGTTTTCAAATATCTATTTTGTGATTCAGAGACTGAAAAGACCTCCCACTCTTTGTCATTCTCCGGGTGAATGTAAGAACCTCAAAGTATATTTCAAATTTCAAGCTTAGAACTAAATTTGGAAGCAGCTTCTAATCAAGAGGTATGGTCCAGATTGTATCAATTTGTTTTTTTCTTATTCAAAACTCATGCAAGGTCCTGATTACTCCATAGTACAATGGGGAAAAAAAGAACAATTTCCCTCCAGTTTTTATTAGTAGCCTTCAAGTATTTGTAAGAATCTTTGCCTCTTTTGACAATTTAAGACAAAATTGTCTAAGCCCAAGGGGTTTGATTTATTTTATATTCTACATATTGAAATTATTTCAACTCTTATATTGGACTAAGCCTTGAATGTGAACTTCAGTGTTTTTTCTGACAGCCAGCACTTCACAACAAGAGAGAGCTTATATGGTGCCAGAGAATTATCACTGTCTATGGTCACTTCTGGTGATTCATGAAAGTCCATTTCAGAGCTTGACCCAAATGAAACGAGTGACATCTTTTTTGGGGCATCAGAGTGCAAAGGTTGGGTCAGTCAATATCTAGCTGCTGAAAGAAATTGCAGATTTAATGAGACACAAATAAAAACAGATAATTGTGGCTGTGGATCTGAGAGGTAAGGTGTGAAGTTCCTGCATGACTGAACAGGAAAAAGTGCTGCTTTCCTGTGGTACATTACAGGGCTGCCAGACAAGTGTGATTAAGGCAATTTACACATGAAATTCGATTATGAATAAAAGGATTCCCCTTCTTTCCATGCAAGTTACGTGAGGGAAATTTGTGAGAGGTCTTAATTAAAAATAACTGGTAGCTGATTGGCAGTTGGGCATTAGGTTGGAAACTGGCAGCTGCTAACAGGAGAGGAGATGGAGAATTAATGACAAGTGAAAGCTTTGTCAGAAAAAAAAAAAAAAAAGGACTGGGTGCAGGCTGTCAGTCATCCATCCTGTGCCTCCACAATTGGCAATTCTCCCGGGGATGCAGCCTGCTAGGCTGGCTTCTGCAATATGGCAATCAATATCACACTTCTCAAACACAGAGTCTAAAGTGATAGGGGACTTTGGCAATGGTATGCAGGTGTGGATAAGGCACAATTCTGACTCTCATACCAAACAACTCATTCTTCTCTGCATTTATGCTTTCCCTTAGAAATCAAATTATAAAAGTTATTTTCACCATCTTACCATGATGATGAAGGAAAGGAGAATGAGGGCAATGAGAATGAATAATGGAAATTCCTTTGGACAGTTTAAAGGTCACCTAACTCTTAATAGATTTTTTTTTTACTCTGCATGATAACAGATGGATTTAGCATAAAAATAAAACCGGATAAATACAAGAAAACCAAGGGATCTGCCATTAGCAATAAATTAGTAAAATTGTATTAATGATAATAAAATGAAACTCTAGCATTTGCATCTTAATAATGTAAGTCTTCTATATTCTTGTATTGCACTTGGGGGGTATTATCATCCAAGGTAAATACAATGATATAGGGCTAGTGTCACTTGTTAAAAAAAAAAAAAGCCTGTGATGCAGAATTAAAAGAATTTCTCTCTCTCTCTTTCTCTCTATCTCTCTCTCTCTTTGTCTTTCTCTCTCTCTCATTCCTCATTCCATTATCATTTGTCTCTGCTTTTTCTGCTTCAGCCAATACATGGTCAAATACAGCTTTCCTAGATCTACCTTCACAACACCTCCGATTTAAAATCTGATGTAATAAACTTGTTAATGAATCCATAATTAGGTTGTAAACTGAGACTTAGATTCCCAATTCAGAATAATTCCAGAGTTTGTATAAACAAGAATTAAAAGTTTAAATTATTTCCCCTAATAGAAGAAACAGAAGATTAAAATGGGAGAAGTTGATACAAGGTGACAGGGAGGAAAAGAACCACAGTTAGAGCCAGTGTGATAACCAAGCTGAAATAAACCACACAAGACTATCAGGCATCAGGTCAGAATTCTTACATTGTTGGATTAATATATACTTTTTCTCCAGAGATCTTCAGCATCTAATGTGACCTTGATATTACTGTTGTATAAAAACACATACTCATATAAGGGATAATATAACAAGTCTATAGTTTCTACGAGCTGCTGTTAGAGGAACTATATTAAATAGTAGATAAAATTGTAAATCAGGTGTTTAATAATAAATTTTTGAATGACTGAATAACTAAATTAATGTACTCTCCCCAGAATATACCAGCAAATCAGATTCTTACTTCCGATGTTTGAAATAGAGCTTAGAGTATCAAAAACATTCAGATAGGATCAGTAGGGACACTTGGTGGGGTGGCATAGTGTGATATATAACAGTTGCTTAAGTGAGAAATTGTATACCTGAAGCCTTTACAGTATTGTAAGCCAGTGTTATAAATGAACAAATACATTAAAATTGGGTGAGATTTGACCAGCCTCATAAGTATGAATGATGTATTCCTATACTATTAAAGATAAAACATATAAATGAAAAAACAAAATAACTCATACAGAAAGAAACTAATGCTTAGAATTTTGTTGAAAGGGTGCATGGTGAAAGTTATGGATCAAATCTACTCCTTTAAGTTGCATAGATTAATTGTCTTTACATATATACACATTGGTCTAAGCACTTATGAGTGAGCTGACACAGAAACAATTAAAATGGAAATTTTCTTATTTCTCTTTTCCACCTAAACTTTTTCCCTCTTATTTCTCTTTCCTCTTTGACTTCTTTTCCTTCATAGTCCCCCTCTGAAAGATAGACACTGTTAAGTCAATTTTACAGAAAACGATCCTTAACTTAGTATCAGTAAGTGACTTTCCCAGATCTCAGTCAGAACTAGAATTTGTACCTAGCTTGGTCTGCATCCAAGTTGCACATTCAAAGACATTCCCTCTACTCTCAAATTCTGGCCCATTCATCCAATTTTGTCATTTTATGGATGAAGATATCAAACTCTGGTTACTAAATTACTGAAGAGTCCAATTCAGTTTTAGTTTTGGAATTGCTGACATATGAGTCTAAATATTTCACTAAGCCTACTGCAAATGTATCAAAGCAGCCTTTGATAAAATGGCATCATGTTTTTCTAACATGATTCTTCAGGGATAGAAATTTATGTGAAGGAAATCTATAGGTTTGTCTTCTCCATGTTTAAAGCCCTGTCTTTCAGAAATTCCCTGAAATGAGGGAAATAATCCTTACAGAGTAACTCTTTTTTTAATTTTTTAATTTTTTTTTTAATTTTCTAGAGGCATGTCTTATTTATTTATTTATTTGTTTGTTTGTTTGTTTTTTTGTTTATACATGCACTGGGTACAGTCAGAAGCGCGGGAGGGTGAGAGAATTCACCAGAGCCAGAGCGGGGAGCAGAGCAGGCAGAAGGACCGAAGTACACTGCTGCGGGGAGCAGCGGGCGGCAGGAGAGGTCTGCGCGCCATGTGGGACCCTCCTCTGGTGGCCGGGGAGCAGCCGGGGATCGAGCCGGCGCCACAGAGGATGCAGGCAGCTTTGCAACCCAGAGCTCAACCGCTGCGCCACCGGGGAGGCCCCCTTACAGAGTAACTTAAACAAAATACAGAAGCTTCACATAGGATCCAAGTACAAGAAAGTCAGTCTCCACTTGAGCCTGGAACAAAGGAGAAAATTGTCATTGGATTAACATTAATTAGTTGATTCTTCTGAGGACACCATCATCTCTTATATGTTATTCTTTCTCTTTTTCTCTGTTCTCTCATCTTTTCTGCAATCAGTTATGTCTGATTTTTCCACTTCTGCAAACACATGACCAAAAATGGCTGCTTCAGACCTGGCTATCCATTACTTCTGATGTCAGAACAGAACCAGACTGAAAAGGTGAGGTTCAGTTTAGTTCCTCGGAGAAAAAACTCAGTGATTCCTGCTCAAGAGAGAGGTTTGCTGCTGATCTAATCAGGACTAGAACAAACAGGGTCATGCAGCAACCTCCTACTGGACTGAGGGTGTAATGGCCAACAGAGAGGTCTCTAACATGAAAATGAAGGATTGGAACAGGAATGATTCACTTTTCCAGATCAAATGTTTAAGGCAGTTGTACAGGTATGGTTAAGATTAGTTCAAGAACTTACAAATAAGGGGTAGAATATCATGAGACCAGGGTGTAAGGAACTGAAATATTAAACTCCACAAAGTTATTCTTATATACATTTTCATTCCTCAATGCCTTTTCATATTGACTTGCAAGAATAAGTTCAGTGCCTTCACAATTGTCTGTAGCCTTTCCCCTGTCTTCACCACATGAATTTCTGAGGAATGTGTGTGAAAGAATAGGAGAATGATGGAAGAAAATGGGTCATTTAGGGAATGTGGGATAAAAAAGAAAACAAAACTAAACTGAAGTCTGTAACAACGATGGGAGGATGGGAGAAACAGTAAGAGATTGACAAACAAAGAGGGACAGCATAAGGGCTGAAAGACCTCAGCAATTATAGTTGCAAAGAGGAAATATAAGATTGCTAGAGTTCATGCATTTAGACTTCTTTAATAATTCTGGACCTCCCTGGTGGTGCAAGGGGTTAAATGTCAGCACTATAAAGAAATCCACAGCCACTGCATCACGATTTTGATCCCTGGCCAGGGAGCTGACTCACGTGGCACAGCAGACCTCTCCTGTCTCACCCGCTGTTCCCCTCAGCAGTGTATTTCGATAGATCTGCCTGTTCTTTTCCCCACTCTGTCTGTGGTGAATCCTCTCACTGCCCCCCTCCTGTGGCCTTCACTCTAGCTCTTGTGTGCATAAATAAATAAATCTTCAAAAAATAATTCTGAACGTCCTAATATAGGGCTGGATTGTTTTCATGGACTGTCCTAGAATTAATGGCAATGCTTCTGGATCTAGGATTCATGGAATAAGGATCTAAAAATGGATGTCCCAATAGGTATTTTCAAATTTGAAGAATGAACTGAGGGAAACTTTAATGTTCCAAGGACTTTGTAGTCTTTGATTTGAACCTTGAAGGGGTTTAGAGATATAGAATCTAAAGATGCTGGCTGTGTTAGTGAAGGACAAAAAAGAGAAAGCAGGGCTTGAGGTAGCATTGAATCCCTTCTGTATGTCCAAGTACTAAATGGACCTCCAATGCAGTTAATGCTTCTTAAATCCCTTGGGGACTCTTAACCTCATTTTTATACAAGGAACTAAAGCTGGGTAATCTTATGTCTCACAGCTCATTAGTAGCCAGTGTCAGTTGAAATTCTTAATTCCAAAAACCATGGTTATCTATTTGCCAGTCTCTCTCGGATAGAAGATACAAACAGATATGTTCATTGTATTTTTTTCACTTATTTTTAATATATAATTAATCAAAAGTTGACCTCCTTACACTGCTGATTTTCTAGCAATGCAAGGAGTTAGGAACTCTGATTTATATTCACAGAATTCTACCTCTCTTAGATCATAAATCAAATCATGATATATAATGCCCTGGTCGCCATATGTTCTTAGCTCTTGACGTCCGTGTTTTAAACAGAAAGACTCTAATTTTAAGTTATATAAATAGAAAGCTCTCTTGATGCAGTGTTTGGAAATGAATATTCTTTTATAAGGCTAGAGACCTTGTTAGGGTTTCAGGATGGAAGGAGTTCAACATATGGTGGGGTATTCGTGAGATTTTCTTTCAGCAATAAAAGCAACACATTTAATATAAGGCTAGGATTCTTTCTGGGACATTTTGGAACAGTTTCAAGGTAAATCTAAGGTACTGAGAAAAAACCTGTAGAGAGGAATTCACCAAGGGGAACTTTTTAAGAACTACCAAATTCAGAGGAAAGAGATTAAAAGTGTAAGCCCTGCGAGTGACTGACTGTGTGATTCCACATCTGGCTTTACAAGTTTCCAGCTGATAACCTTAAGCAAGAGACAGTCTCCATGTTTCCATGCCCTTATCTGTAAAATCAATAAAACTGTTGTTATTTCATGAATTTGTAGAGTTTTAAAAGAGTTAAAATGTGATAAGTAGGCACACCAAAGCTACCACATAGTAAGGACACTTTAATTTTAATCTTTTGTCACTGTGCTCAGTCTGACATGCTCTACCTTTTCTCTCCACATCTCTAACCTATTTCTTTAAAGAGATTCTCAGGAAACTGGAGGCTATGAAGTAGAGATATGGGGAGTAGGTGACCTAGTTTGCAACCAACCCTGATGGAAGAAGGTAAGAAAAACATGTGGAGATGGTGGGAGGAGTAAGAGGGCCAATCCTGACTTAGCTGCATTCCTGGGCAATGTGGGAGAGAAGGAGGAATAAAGGATAGGAGAGAGTAAGGAAGAAAGAGAGAGGAGGAAGGGAATTATGTGATAACATTAGTGAAAAAACTCTAAATTCCTTGAGAGACTACTTGCTGTGTCAATGTTTCCTTGACGTGTCATAATAGTAATTGAGAAGTGAAACTTTTTTTTTTAAATTCACTGTCTTTCAGGGGAAACATAAAACATTATTATATATGTACTGTAACAGATAGCATTGCTTAGCATGAGGCAAAATTCATCTAAGCTAAAGAATGAGGGGGGAAAGTATGATTCCATGATGGTATAGGTGGTACTCAAATCAGATTGCGGAACACTGATTAGATGTTTAAGCAAAAGCCTCTGCTGTCAGTTTTCAGTTTAAAGCCCTGCTTCACTCCTTACAAGCTGTACAAGTCTATACAGGTTACTAGACTTTATGAAGTCTCCAATTTCTCCTGTACAAAATGATCATATAAAATAAAATTGTGTATATAAGCTGTGCATAAATATATGGTAGGTAAAGTACATGGTGAGTTCTCATCAGAATCCTGCTTCTTCTCCCTGGGGAGCCCTAGATCCAGGTCACCCTCACCAAATCATTTTAAGGCCATTTTGTGACATTCAGTCATAGCAGTTTGTTCAGTTTCCTTGAATCAGAGCTGCTGAGAGGTAACTTTGCAAGGTTGCTGCAATTCCCCAGCCCCCATCTGGGTATTAAAGGCAATTCCTGCTCTGTGAAAGTCAGGTCAGGCCACCTGCTTAGCCCAGCACCCCTTCTGGGCAAGCATAATCTATTTTCTTTCTAACATTGGCAGTGAGCCCATGTAATCTTTTTGTAAGATTTGTTCATTTATGCATACAAGAGCTGGGAGTGTAGGCCAGAGGTTCAGGGGGTCAGAGGATTCACCAGAGGCAGAGTGGGGAGCAGAACAGGCGGATCTACTGAAATACACTGTTGAGGGGAGTAGCGGGCAAGACAGGAAAGGTCTGCTGCACCCCATGTGGTCTTAGAAAACTCAACCTCCACCACCACCAGTCCACCACAACTTTAGAAATTTTAATTTCAACACCTGTTTAATATACAAATGAGCAGAAGTTGCTGCGTGTACCCTGAGAAGAAGCAGGGCTAGTGCACACTTGGAACATGCTAGCATCTGACCTTGCATCTATGTGGGCTCCCAGAAACACTATTTCTTCCAACATTAAGTGAAGATTATATTGACTTACTTTCTCAAACCCCTGTAGATCTAAAATTCTCATTACCACACTTTTTTTCTCCTCATTTCCCATTCTTTGTGGAAATCATCAATACCAGAGTGAAATCTTATAAACTGTGTCCTTTCATCATATTACAATTTAAGATGGCTTGATCTTTTTTTCTTTTTTAAGAAGAAATCTTTGTTTCACAAACATATTCACCAATTCTAGGATATGATACAGCATCAGTAACTAAGGTGTTACATTTTTAAGTGTCAACAGAATTGATAACATTTATGGAACATAAAGAATAATCCTATTGTACAATTTTAAGAAGCAGTGCATTTAGATAGATTTTAGAAACTGAAAAAAAGACTTGCCATCATCATGAGACGCACAAGTTCGATCCCTGGCTGGCCAGGGAGCAACCCACATGGTGCGGCAGACCTAGCCTGTCTCTCCTGCTGTTCCCCTCAGCAGTGTATTTCAGTCAGTCTGCCTGTTCTGCTCCCCACTCTGTCCTGGTGAATCCTCTTATCCCACCCCGCATCTCTGGCCTGTATCCCAGCTCATGTATGCATAAATAATCTATAAAAATAAAAATAAAATAAATAAAAAATAAAATATTTGTTATCTTCCATTCATTCACCTGTCAGCAAAAGACCTGGAATTATAACTACATCTGCTGGATTCCAAAGACCTGCTTTTATTTATTTATTTTTTTTTGTATCATGACATGAAATTGTCATCAAAACTTGGAGCATTATTGAAAAGAGTAGCCATTGGTGGTGGTGTTAAATGGTATAAATGTCAGGAAAATTGAAACAGAAATGATAAAATTGTTCTGCTTGCAATCATGACCATAATCTCTTTACTGTTATTCTGAGAACTCCATGGAATGCACAAGTGTGAATGGATCCAGAGATTTAGTCTAGAGATTACGATTCAGTTGATCTGAGTAGTGCCCAGGAACTGAAATAGTTTAACATCTCCAGGTGGCGCTAAAGATTGGACAAATATGAGAACCACTAATAAGACCCAGAGCAGCAGTTCTCAAAGTTGATCTCTTAAGTAGCAACAGCAGGATCACCTAACTCTTGGAAACACAGCATTCTTGGGCTGCATCTTATACTACCTGAGTAGAAATTCCAGGCTAGGACCAAGGACCAGGTTATTCTTTTTGGGGACTTTCAACCATAGACCTTCTTTTCCCCTCATTCCCCCTTCCACCACCCCTTCTCCCTCTCACTCCCTCTTTCTTTCTTTCTTTCCGTAACTGTCTTATATCAGTTTTGGTATTTTGGAAGTATAGGATCCCTTGCCTCAGGTACCAGCACTCTAGTGCATCTACCACCAAATCTAAATAAAGTCTGAGAACCAAATTCCTGAGAGTATAAAGAATAGAAACATTAAGGGGGAAAAAGTGGTCTTCTTTGAAATTAAATGCTCTCTTGACAAGGAGGCAACTGATGTCGAACATCTTGTTTCCTCTTCTAAACTCTGTAGAAAAAATACAGCAGAGTCTGTCTGCCCTATTTAGGGTTTTACTTCCTCTCTCTCCTCAAGGTTAGCAGGTATTTACTTTTATATGCACCCAAAGAAAGAAGTTTTGGGCAAAAAAGGAGAAATACCTGCCTCCTCTCTTGTCTCTAAGGCAAATGATGGAAGGAAAGAGCTTACAGTGTAATTGTGAAAAAGACCTGACTTTGGGTTAACTTGGGTTTGAATCCTGGATCAGTGAGGTAGGGTATTGTCTTGTGCAAACTGCTTGATCTCTCTAAGCCTCATGAGATGGGGATACTGCATTCTAACTGGCCTTTTTAGCACCAATGTCCTCTCAAGGAGAACAAGAGAAATCAGTCCATAGCTCTGTTTCTTCTTGACATCCCCAAGTGGGAAGGAGTAGAATCAAACTCAGTGATTAGGAATTCTAGGATTCTTCTGAATGGTTTTATGGACTTCACACTCTTATCAGGGTGTGATAACTCCTAATCCTCTCATCATCATTTCTTTGATATGTTCCTCATTAAGACCTTTTTGTTTTCCTCTCCTCTTCCCCAAAGAAACTCAAGTAACAGAGAAAACATCTCAGCCATCTATTCTTCTTGTTCACATAAGCCCTGCCGTCTCCAGACTTAACAGAATGATAATGGAGGGTTTTCTCTGCCAAGACTTCTTAGATTTTGAAGAGAGCCATATTGAACTGTGAAATAATTCTGAAGCTGCACATATAGCCAAGGCTTCTTTCCCCTTCCATGATTGTAGTCAAGTTCTTCCTGAGGTTCTTAGGAAAAGACTAATCTCATTAAAGTGACAATTTCTTTGTCCTAAAGATAATACCTTGGCCTTCTAAATGAGAAAATTATGTTCCTGCTATTAAGGTGATTTTAACCATCACAATTTTTAAGAAAAGAGCTCTGGCATTATGCATTTATTCTGGCTGTACCCCACAACCAATGTCCTTCCTACTCCAGGTCAATCAAATAAGACTCTCTGGGAACGGGGTCTTAGCATTAGAGCTATTTAAAAAGCTCCCCAACTGGCTCTAATGTGTAGCAGTGGTGGGAAAGCTGTGTTTAAAGAACATTTAGTCTCCCTCCTAGTCTGATTAAATAACAATGGAGCCAAAGGAAACACAGGAATGTCCTGATTAGCTCAATCTTTTCTGAATATATTCTTTCTGATTCCCAAAATTGATTAGATGGAAGGTTGAGGTGGGCCAGAAAGCCAGCATTTTATATTAATTAAGTTAGCACGTGGATTAAGTATATTATATTTATTAGGGAAACTAGCAGCAATATCTTGCATACTTAATAAATTATTAATTCATCTATACATCTTTTCCTTAGCTATTCATTGGAAAGAGAAGAAAAATGAACTGGCATTGACATACTCCCGGTGCAAGGACTTTGGAGCCATTTTAGGATTATGTTCAAAGTCTTCCTGCATCTGCAGTCCTGACAGTTTCCTGATATGCAGAATGATTTAACAAAGGATTAAGTGAGTGAAGCTACTTGACAGTGCCAGGCAGACAGGGGGAACTAAGTAAATATTGGTGACCCTACCCTGTGTAACTTATTTTGGGGATTGTAGTTACTGCTAGGCTGCCTGAAAGAGTTTATGTTAAGAACTTCCATTTTCTGTAGATTTAACATCTCCCAGAATACTAACAAATCTCAGCTCCCCCCTGGTTATTTGTGGTGGTTTTCCTTCTTGTTTATCTAAGTTGCCAGCCAGTGCTATTAACACTTTCCAATAATCACAGCCTCTATATCCCCATTAAGGGCTCTGAAATGGTTGCTTCTTTTCTCAAAGATTCTCTGTGCAGGTTGGTAAATCAGTCTTCATGGAGCTCAGACCAGGCTTTGGGGAGGGGTTTCATATTAAAGTTTTCCACGTGATTCCTTAAATAAAAATATGTGTTCTTAATAAAAGTCTCTACTTATGAGCTTTTACTTTCCTTCAGCCACTGAAATTCACTTGAACAGATTCTGCACATCCACCCTAACATTCAGTTTTTGTTTGTTTGTTTTTTTTTTCTTATTTCTCTGAATCTTTGTCTTGAATGTTTGCTCAGTGCTTGCATTAGGAAGCAATAGGAAGTCATATTAGCTGAATGTCCTTTCAGTGCTTTTTTTAGGTTTCATTTTTCTCATCTGTTTTTATGCCTCATACTCTGTCCAAGTTATAACTAAATTCCTTTGCAGGATAGTCAAGGCATTACTGGATTGGTCTACTTGCAACTCAAATCCATATTCATTCATGTGTGTTGTGATTGAAATTCTGTGCTTCCATCTCATGTTGAATTCATGGTCATTATTCGAGACCTGCATTATATCTACTCAAAAGTACTTCCTATGACATACATAGGAGAACATTTCCCCCACTTTGACTAATTACATGATTATCTGAGGAGCAGCCCCTTTTTCATGAAATCTATCCATCTTCTTGGCTAACCTAGAAATTCTTAGAGATCTTACTTTTTAGTATCTCTATGTTTCACAACTTGGTGCAGGCAAAGACAATGACCTATAATTCTTATTGAATTAGATTTTCTTCAAATAACACTTTTTTTTCAATGATGTCATCACCGTGGGTTTCAAGCTGAATATTGGTTGAGACTCCAGAGCATCCTACCATGTGTGAACGTTCCATAATTCCATTTCTATAATTCCTTTCCATAATTATTTAAGGATCCAGGCTTCCAGATTTGGCTTAGCTATTCCCTGGTTCTCATCTTCTTTCAGAGACTTATAAATTTCCCATGAATTTCATACTATTTTTTAGAGTTTTGAATTGTAATTTCTCATCATTACTTGATAGTCACTTTTTCTAGATACTATGAGGCATCGCTGAGATTTTAATTGCATAAGTTCCTATATATCTGTCCTCAGCAAACATCTCTTCTCTAAATTCCAGAAGCTGTCACAGAGTCTGCAATGGGTTAATAGTCATTTAAGTATTTTGTGAATGAATGTTTGATAAGGGTGAACTTAGTCTTAGAGGACTAAAATGCAGCTAAAAGTGCAAGTTTGATGCTTAAAGTTGTACCATTCAGTGGAAATAAATTGCAATTCAAATTTTTAATTTTAAATTTTCTAGCAGGCACGTTTAAAAAGGAAAACTAATATATAAAGCAAAATTTTAATAAAATAGCTTTCTTAACTAAATATATCCAATATATTTACATTTCAACTTGTGATCTATGTAAAAACATTATTAGTATGATATTTGTATTACTTTAAGTATTTGACATCCAGTGTGCATTTTGCTCTTACAGATCATCTAGATTCAGATGCTAAATTCAGTTCCCCAGTCTCTCTAACTACATTTTGAGTGCTCATTAGCCACACAAGGCTTGCGACTATTGGACAGCACACCATAATGAATACAAGTTATGGCAGGTCCTAGAGCAGGAGACAAATGTGAGAAAGTGAGGTTTTGTTTTTTTTTTTTTGAGGTAAAATAAAAACATCCTACTCTTAAATGTTACCATTTTAATCTTTACTGCTTGCTTAAACAGACATTTAGCTATCTTTTGCGACACAGCAAAAAGACTTAGCAACAGGAGAAAATGATTGTTATTAAACAACCTGAAAACTTCGAGAGCATTAAAAGCTCTGCCAACTTGAAGCTGATTTCTGTCATAAACTAAATATCAAGACAGAGCTCTTCTTCCCTCTTGTGCCCATTTGACACTTGTATTTTATTACTGCCCACTTTTATGTATATGATTTAATACATTTAATCCTTTTTACTAACGTCATTTCTTTCACTTCTTATTTTTCTCATCCCCATAGTGATTATCTATCAAATCCTACAAGACTTTGGATAGGAAATAGAGAACATGTATGAACTGATCTGACCTGATTGTGGAAAGTCTTACTGCAGTCAAAAATAATAAAAGGAAGACTGTGTCTTATAAAGTGAGTTTGTGTCTTGCTGGAGATGCTGCCACACAACCTTGATAAAAAAAGTGTTTCTCTTACTAAATAGTATTGGGATTGAGTCAGCGCCTCAGAGCCATCTGAGTGCCTTCCTGAGGTTTGGGCATAGAACTCTCAGGGAAGTAAAATGCCTCTGGCCTTGCACTTACCTGTGGTTTTTGACCTTGACTTTGTCCTCTGTCCCACTTGTCAGATCAAGAAAACCAGTGAACAAACAGCTTAAATGAGGCAAGGTGTGTAATATAAATACAATGAAATCTCTGCCCAGATAACTCCTATCGATCCTCAGGGGCTTTGAGACACATCACATTGAATTTTTTTTTTTTTTTCCTAGGTTAGCTGACTGCACACAGATTTCACTGGATTTATATGACTTTTCAAGCCACTAGGATACCAATTAACAGAGTGCTAATACAGTGCAAGAAAGAGTAGCCTGAAATAATTAATGCACCTCTACAAAGGCCTGAATCCTGTTCCTAGAGGGACATTTTATCCTTTAGGAAAAGCCAGCTGGTCAGAGGAACTGGGGCCCTTAACCCTCTCTGTGAGTTTAAAATAGAAGCTGCAGTTTAGTTGGTGCCTTTTCTTCTCTCCCTAGTGTCCCCTTATGCCCTATTGAATGCCAGCCACCTCTTTCTGTTTTTGATGA
This sequence comes from Talpa occidentalis, assembly GCF_014898055.3. Lineage (NCBI taxonomy): Eukaryota > Metazoa > Chordata > Mammalia > Eulipotyphla > Talpidae > Talpa > Talpa occidentalis. Next base: position 31,770,097 of record NW_023601754.1, read on the forward strand.
ACTCTGGAAAAGGGAAATGAAGTGAAAAATAAGACCCAAGCCTTGTAATATCAGTGTGGGTTTTAGAGAAGGAGGCAGACACAGTGGAAGATGTAGGGACATTCTTGTCTTTGGACTTTCTGTGATAAGACAAAGAATTTTGCAGCTTCTTCAAATTAGTTGTTATTATTTTAATTTATTCTGTGTCCTTAGTCATGGCTACTATCTCACTGAGAGTGAAACCATAGTCCTTGAGATGGGCATTTACTAGTTCTGCTTATATTGTAAGCAGAATAAACTTGCAACAGTGGAACAAACATAACCCTACTCATTTTATTTTATTTTTTAAAGATTTATTTATGCATACAAGAACTGGGGTACAGACCAGAGTTTTGGGGGGTGAGAGGATTCACCAGAGACAGACTAGGGAACAGAACAGGTGGATTGACTGAAATACACTGCTAAGGAGAGCAGCGGGCAAGTCAGGAGAGGTCTGCTGCACCATGTGAGTAGCTTCCCAGCCAGGTATCGAACTTGAGCTGCAGTGGCTGCAGCCACCAGGGAGGTCCTCTTACTCATTTTAAACAAGGGACAAAAGCAGCAATATTTCATAAATGGAGAGATTATGTTCAGAACATAGGCCCAGAAGAATGTTTCATGTCCCAAAGATGACATTTTAATTCTGGGATAGGAAAATGCCATGAAAAACAAAAATTTCCTGGAAGATCATCCAGGAAGATGCCTAACTCATGGTTAGATGGATAACATGCAGACGCCTTTGCAACTCTGAATCCAAATTTGGTTGATACCCCTATTTCATAGGAAGAAATCAATCAGACTCTACCAACTTATGTTTTTTTAATATTTGGTCTTCAACCCCGTAAGTACTGCCCCACCTCAGCGAAGACTGATTTGAATGACTTGTCTCCAATCCCCTGCCAAGTGACCACAAATTAAACTGGTTCTTTTCTCAAAAGCTGGTGGCATGATTTTTGGCTTTTGTGCCATCAGATAATGGGCCCACATTCAACAGAGAAGAGACATTCTCATTAATACATAATATTTTCCATGTCTTGGTGTTGCTATATAGTCTGATTTTTATCTCTGAGGAGAAAGTGACTAGGAATATCTAGGAAAGAAGATGAATAAGGATGGGGAAAGGGTACCTGTTTATCAGTATTTGTAGAATAATGATAAAGATTGACACCAGGCATAGCAGTAAAATTGAAGTTAAAGGAAGGCAGATTGTTTTTCTCAGTATGCAGAAAGAGAAATTTGACAATTGAATGCCTTTACCTTTATATCTCTCTCCTGCCCCTTTGCCCCCTACCCTGGAAGAATAAACAGCCATTAAAAAGGAAAACCAGGGAGCCTCCCTGGTGGTGCAAGGGGTTAAGCACAGCACTGTGAAGCTATCGTGGCCTCTGGAGCACGAGTTCAATCCCCAGCCACCCAGGGAGCTACCCACATGGTGCAGCAGACCTCTCCTATCTCGTCCGCTGTTTGCCTCAGCAGTGTATTTCAGTCAATCTGCCTGTTCTGCTCCCCACTCTGTCTCTGGTGAATTCTCTCACCCCCACAGCTCTGGCCTGTACCCCAGTTCCTGTATGCATAGATAAATAAATCGTTTTTTTAAAAGGGGGGAAACCAATGGAGCCATTCAAGAGGACACTGTACATTCATATTTGCAAAATATCCAAAAGAATTTAATCATCAAAAGATGTTACAGTAAGAAAAAAATCATTTCCTCACTTTTTTAAATTTATATAGCTATTATATAGTTAGAGATTTATATAGTTGTATATAGTTAGAGATTTTTCTTATCAGAGCTAAGCCAACTTGTTTCACAATTGGAGAATTGTTTGGGAAAGATGGCCCATTGGTGACCCAACGATAACATGAATGCTGCAATTCCATGTGGGGAAGGTCTAGGAAAGACAGGGTTGAATGACAGAACTAAGGTATCAGTTTCATGCCTATGGAATCTCTGCATCAGTGGCATGGTAAAGAAGAGTTATCATGTGACTCTTATTATTTCTCTGCACTTCTAAGATTCTGCAATATAGAAATAGTTATGTGGTTTGAAGTGGCATGCTGAAACACAGAAATAGCACTATTGATGAGCTCTGCCTGCAACTTAAACAAAACAAATTAAGGTTGGCAAGGGGATACACTCCTTTTCTAGAGCCATCAGCATCTGCTCAATCAGATGACCTAATAAAAACAACACACAGATGCATTTTATGACTGGGGGCTGTTTTCGGGAGACTGGATTAGACACAGCTAATGAAGGCCAGGCAGTCAGCTTAATGCTGGGGTTGGCCCTCAGTGGCATGCCTGGCCAAGGAAAGCTCAATAACTAAATGGCAAAGAGAACAGATGAGTCTGGTAATTGGCAAACGGGAAATACATTTGGGGCGGCAATAGACCTGGCAGACTTGGGGTAATACAAATTTCAGTGTGATCTTTCTCACACATTTTGTGGTGCTAGGATTCAGCGTGGTGATTCTAAGTTGCAGCAAAAATTTAGAGGACCATCTAGCACAAATCTGCACTCTGCTGCTGAATTAATTTCTAAGATATCCTTAGTAAATAGTTTAGTCTGTGCTTGACTGATTATATAAATATTCAGTTTTAAAGCATGCAAGTGTGCATTGAATGTCTACTCTGAGCCACCCCTTACTAAGGAATAGAAGATGTTAAGAATGGAGCATATACAGATGTTGAAGTGTGAGGTTGTACTTCTGAAATATATACAATGTTATAAGCCAATGCTACTACAATAAAAAAGAACATTTCCTGGCCTGCGTGTAGCTTATGATGATGGAGAAAGAAAAAAACAAATAAATAAAAACAGTTCCCAGCCACATAAAAAAATCTATTAGGGAGGCCTTCGTTAGGCATCAGCACTGTGAAGCTATCTGCAGCTACTACAGCATGAGTTCGTTCTCTGGCCAGGGAGGTGACCCACGTGGCACAGCAGACCTCTCCTGTCTTACCTGCTGCTCCCCTCAGCAGTTTATTGCAGTCAATCTGTCTGTTCTGCCCCCATTCTGTTTCTGGTGAATCCTCTCACCTCCAACTTCTTCCCACCCTGCACCTCTGGCCTGCATCCCAGTTCTTGTATGCATAAATAAATAAATCTTAAAAAAATCCATTAGGGTTATTTTTCTGTTTTTTTTTTTTTTAAGAAATAATTGACAAACATCACTATATAATTTAAGGTGGAGGGTTTGATTACACATATTGTGAAATAACTACCATAATATATTGAGTTAACATCCACCATCTCATATAGATACCAAAAAAAAAAAAAAAAAGTTATTCTTGTGATTAGAACTCTCAAGATTTACTCTTACTGTCTCAGCTATTTTCCTTTATCTTGTGAGTATAAGATACAGGTTGATTGAGATTACTTTTACAGGAAAGTGAAGAGGCTACTACCAATTAAGAATATATGGGGTAGGGCCTCCCTGGTGGCGCAGCGGTAGAGCGCTGGGTTGCGAAGCTGCCCGCGGCCTCTGCAGCGCTGGTTCAATCCCCGGCTGCTCCCCGGCCACTGGAGGAGGGTCCCACATGGCGCGCAGACCTCTCCTGCCGCCCGCTGCTCCCCTCAGCAGTGTACTTCGGTCCTTCTGCCTGCTCTGCTCCCCGCTCTGGCTCTGGTGAATTCTCTCACCCTCCCGCGCTTCTGACTGTACCCAGTGCTTGTATAAACAAACAAACAAATAAATAAATAAAAACATGCCTCTAAAAAAAAAAAAAAAAAGAATATATGGGGTATAAGGAAACTTTGTGATGCTAAAAATAATTGATTTCTTCACAAAAATGTGAATTACATAGACTTTCTCATAATGATTATTTGTTAAATGAGGTGTTTCACTTTTTTCAGACATCTCTTGTATTTTGACATTAAAGAAAAGTATATTTATTCATTGTCTTTTGAGTGGGAGTTTTTAATTCTTGTCCCTTGATATACTAACTAGGTAGCATTGATAAAATTGTTATTCCTCCTTGCCAGTCATTTTCTTCACAGCAATTAAAATAGTAAATAATAATAGAGTGATCAAAATAATAACAGCAATGTTAACAATAATCACAACCTTTTAGGATCAAATGTGACTATGCATTTAAAAACACCTAATAAGTTGGTTGACTCACAGTAAGTATTAAATGGAATGTAATTTTTGCACTTTCTTCTGGATAATGATAATAAAAAAAAGATTCATTGAGAAGTCTATTCTGTCTAGCTATCTGCCAACACTAGACCCTTACCTTTGAACTCTATTAATTAAAATACAAAATTAACTGAACTGATTGTTATTTGGGCATAGGGAATATTTTAGGGACTATATTCAGTGCTAGGACTCGAAAGTAAAAAAAAAAAAAAAAAAACCTCATTAGTGCAGTCTCTATATAGACTAGATTTCTCACTCACTACCCATATATATTTAGTACTTCTAGTTCAAGGACTCACAGGATATGCATTTATTATTATCTGATGTCTTTGTCAATATTTTTGGATAATATGATCATATGGTCAGGCAGTTTTACAAAATTTTTAAAATGAACATTTTTTACCCACAATTAATTAAAATCACTTTTCTTTCTATTCTGTCTTGCCCTGTATCACAATTTATCTCATATACCTGTGGTCAGTTTCTATCTAAAGGACATATAGCTATGTGATTTACCATCATGGTTTTTTTTTTAATTAATTTATTTATTTATGCAAGCACTGGGTACAGTCAGAAGCGTGGGAGGGTGAGAGAGAATTCACCAGAGCCAAAGCGGAGAGCAGAGCAGGCAGACTGATGAAGTACACTGCTGAGGGGAGCAGCGGGTGGCAGGAGAGGTCTGCGCGCCATGTGGGACCCTCACCCGGTGGCCAGGGATTGAACCAGCGCTGCAGAGGCTGCGGGCAGCTTCACAACCCAGCGCTCAACCGCTGCACCACCGGGGAGGCCCACCATCATGTTTCAATATAAGTTAGTTAGCTTTGTTCTTCCATTTTGGGAAGCACTTTCAGAAATACTCCTTAAATAAACTTTTCGGACTCACCTGCACATAGGTGCAGTGATAGATGCCATAAAATATATCAATATAGTGTATGAGTTTCATTACTCAAATCGGTTGGGTATTGGGAAAGAAAGATTTTAAATTTGTGGATCTAGAAGTTAGTCTCTGACATATTAAAATTTCAAAACATCATAATGCAAAATCATATGTGCCAAACTTAGTTTTTATTTGCTGGTTAAGTGGAATTTTTTCTTATCAGGAACATACCATTATTCATCACATAAAAGAAATATAATAATAGATGGATGGATAAATATATATTTGATACAAATTGCACGTGATATAATTTATTAATACCCTGAATTTGTAGAGTACAGACCTATAACAGTATTACATGCAGCAAGAAGTTTGTGTTTGCTTGATATTTTATGCACCCCAAATATCAATACATATAAAAATGATAAGAAATGCTAGAGGAGAGAATTTGTGATGTCTATTTTCTTCACACAGAAGTATTTAAAATGTATTACCTGAATAGACATTTGTGCAAATCATATCTTCAGTTGCTTAATAAGCACATGAGAAGAGGCACAGCATCTTTAGTCACTGGACAATGCAAATCCAAACCATATTGAGATACCACTTCAGACACACTGCCATGATTATAATAAAGGGACATATGATCACAAGTTTTTAGTAGAAGACAAAGAAAATACTAGTTGTGGGGCTTCCCTGGTGGCACAGTGGGTTGAGCACAGCGCTCTGGAGCTGTCCTCAGCCTCTTCAGCACCAGTTTGATTCCCATCCAGAGAGGGAGATTCCCACATGGCACTGCTCCCTCAGCAGTGCTTTCTGTCCATCTGCCTGTTCTGCTCCCCACTCTGTCTCTGGTGAGTCCTCTCAACCTCCGGTGCCTCTGACCTATGCCCCAGTTTCTTGTATAAAAAAATAAATCTTTAAAAAATAAATGCCCACAACTCGTATTTTCCTTTTTTAAAAATATATATATATTTCTTCATTTTATTTTTTTTAAGATTTATTTTTTATACAAGAACTGGTGTACAGGCCAGAGATGTGGGTGTGTGAGAGGATTCACCAGAGACAGAATGGGCAACAGAACAGGCAGATTGACTGAAATACACTACTGAGGGGAGCAGCAGGCGAGTCAGGAGAGGTCTGCTGTGCCATATGGGTAGCTCCCTGGCAGGGATCGAGCTCCTGCTGCAGTTGCTACGGACAGCTTCATAGGTTGCATCTTAACCCCTTGCGCCACTAGGGAGGCCCTAATTGTGGGCATTTAAAAGGATACACCTACTTTGGAAAACAGACTGACAGTTTTTTAAAAAGTTAAGCATATAGTTATCGTATATTTAAACAATTCTACTTATGGGTATACACCTAAGAGAAATGAAAACACACATTTACACACAGTATTGTACAAGAATTTTAATAGCAGTTTTATTCATAGCAACCAAAAAATAGAAGTAACCCAAAATTCATCAACTGATGAGTGCATAAATAAAATGAGGTATTATCATCTTGGGATATTCTTTGCCAAAGAAAAGGAATGAAATACTGATAAATGCTACAATATGGATCAATCTTGAAAACATTATGCGAAGTGAAAGAAGCTAGTTGCAAAAATCCAAGCAATGGGATTATTCCACATGGATGGTGCTGGAAGGGATCATGCTCAGCGAAATAAGCCAGAAAGAAAAAGAAAAATACCGGATGGTCTCACTCATAGCAGGAATCTAGAAAACTTAAATAAGGGACCAGGAAAATCAAAATCAACAAAAAACTATGAACCAGAGACACTTTTTGGGGGGTGGGGGGTGGGAGAGGAGGGATTGGGGTCAAAATGGGGGGGTTGCAATTGTATGGGGAATATAAAAATAAAATCTATTATTTAAAAAAATAAAAAATAAAAAAAGGACATGTTCAGAATAAGTAAAGCTATAGAGACAGAAAGTTTATTAGTGACTTCCTAAGTGAGATATATAAGGAGTGATTGCTAATGGTGTGGGGTGATTAAAATATTCTAACATTGATTATGGTTGCACCACTTTATCAACCTAATAAAAACTCTTGAATTGTACACAATAAATAAATATAGGATGCGTTATTATATGATGAGATAACCAAGATATATAGACAAAGTAGTAGGTAAAATTTCCTACTATTTAACTTAATTTTATGCTCATTTGTGTGGATTTTTATGTCAAATTTATTTGTTATTCGTTAATCTTTTAACTCATTATAACTTTTCTTCTCATCCTAAAAATCATACTCACTTCCTTACCTAATTTTTATTTTGTACTTTCAGTAAAGAGCTAGATGGATAAGCTTCATGCCCCATAACTTTACTCTATCCCTTTTGGGAAGTGTTTATTTTTTTAAAGATTTATTTATGCATATAAGAACTGAGGTACAGGCCAGAGGTGCTGGGGTAAGAGGACTCACCAGAGACAGAGTGGGAAACAGAGCAGGTGGATCTACTGAAATACACTGCTGAGGGGAGCAACGGGCAAGACAGGAGAGGTCTGCTGTGCCATGTGGGTTGTAGCCACCTGGGGAATTGAACTCATGCCATGTCAGAGACTTCTGATAGCCTGATAGAGCTGTCTTTAACCCCTGCACCACCAGGAAGTGCCCTCTTCAGGGAAGTGTTTAAAAGCTCTATCTTGGGCCTCCCTGGTGGCGCAGCTGTTGAGCGCTGGGTTGCGAAGCTGCCCGCGACCTCTGCGGCGCAGGTTCGATCCCCAGCTGCTCCCCGGCCACCAGAGGAGGGTCCCACATGGCGCGCAGACCTCTCCTGCCGCCCTCTGCTCCCCTCAGCAGTGTACCTCGGTCCTTCTGCCTGTTCTGCTCCCTGCTCTGACTCTGGTGAATTCTCTCACCCTCCCGCGCTTCTGACTGTACCCAGTGCTTGTATAAACAAAAAACAAACAAACAATCAAATAAATAAATAAATAAAACATGCCTCTATAATATAAAATAAATAAATAAATAAAAGGTCTATCTTTTGAGCTGCTGTTAAAGGGAGGTTATATAACTTCACCTGAAGAATTACTAGGGAGTTAGAAGCTTAACAACCACCAGATAGCACACAAGTCTGGAAAATATTTCAGTTTTTCTATTGTCACATTCTAGTAGCCTCACCTAGCCTCTCCCCACCCAGCACTCAGTTGAAAACCCTAGTGGATCATCCCTGAGAACTGAAGGAAAGCTAGCAGTAGGACAGAGGTCCTTCCATATAAGGTCCTAACAGCGAGAAAACAAATTTTAAAAATCTTCAGTTGATCCACATGCAAATTTACTGTCTGCCAGAAAAAAATTAAAAACTTGAAAAAATATTTATATTTTACATTTATATATATTTTACATCTTTTTTCATTTTATTTTTTTTACAATGTGTGCTGTCTTTTCTCAGGTGTAGTCCCCATACCCAAATGACACAAAAACACTAATTTCAACAAATACCTATACCCCCTATGTTTATGGCAGCACTATTTATAATAGGTAAGACTTAGAAACAACCCAAATGCCCAAAAATAGATTACTGGATCAAGAAGATGTGTTATATGTACCCAATGGAATACAATTTAGCAATCAAAAGAGATAAACTCATGCTATTTGCAGCAACATGGATGGAGCTAGAAGGGATTATGCTCATTGAAATAACTCAGAAGGAAAAAGAAAAATATCGGATGGTTTCATTCATAGGAGGAATATAGGGGAACCGATTAAGGCATTAGAGAAAAAATAATAATGATAAAAGTAACAAATTAAAGACTTTTAAGGGAAAAATTAAACATTTAGAACAAAATATTCACCTTATCGAAGATGAGCCAATTTTTCATAGAAAAAAAGTTTGAGTGAATCTTTTACAAAAGTCTTACTTTTAAAAAATAGTAATTATTGGGCCTCCCCTGGTGGTGCAGTGGTTGAGCAGTGGGTTGTGAATCTGCCCGCAGCCTCTGCAGCACCGGTTCAATCCCCAGCCGCCGGCGAGGGTTCCACATGGCGCGCAGACCTCTCCTGCTGCCCGCTGCTCCCCTCAGCAGTGTACTTCGGTCCTTCTGCCTGTTCTGCTCCCTGCTCTGGCTCTGGTGAATTCTCTCACCCTCCCGCGCTTCTGACTGTACCCAGTGCTTGTATAAATAAATAAATAAATCTTAAAAAAAGAGTTTTAAAAAAATAGTAATTATTCTGAATATAGAATAATAATCCAGCTGGATCCTAAATTTAGAAATAGGAATTAAGACTAAAAATCTGACTATGTGGTTACATATAAAAGTTCAGCAAAGTAATTAAAGGTATCTGAAGAAATAGAAAAATGTGGCCAATACCGGGAGAAAAAATGGTAGATAGAAACAAATACAGAAATGGCAAGCATAAGGCATGGTTCAGTTTTAAAAGCAGTTATCATGAATATACTTTATTATTAAGAACAAAACTAGCATAAATAAGGAAAAATTGGAAAACTCAAATAATGACTAAAACCCTATTAGTCTGACTCAAATGCTGTTAGTTTATCTCACATCAGGTGCCACTAGTTGTAAAACATCATCTATCTAACAAGAGGTTAGGGGTCAGGGACTTTTGATAAAGAAAATTGTCCAAATAGCAGCCCAATCTGTAGATTTGTGCCCCTTTGATAAGCAAAAATGGTCAAAACCCATTTAGTATCCCATCTATGATTCCCTGTCTCCTCAAAATAAGTATTTACATCAGCACCCTTAAGACCCATGGGGGAAAATTCTCCTCTGAATCTGAAATTTTTTCCTACAATTTCTTTCTGAGCACCTCTGGTGGTGCAAGGGGTTAAGCATCAGCACTATGAAGCAATCTGCAGCCTTTGCAGCATGAGTTCGATCCCCAGCCAGTCAGGGAACCACCCACATGGCACAGCAGACCTCTCCTGTCTTCCCCACTGTCTCTCCCACTGCTCCCCTCAGCAGTGTATTTCAGTCAGTCTGCCTGTTCTGTTCCCTACTCTGTCTCTGGTGAATCCTCTCAACCACCCCCACACCTCTGGCCTGTACCCTAGTCCTTGCATGCATCAATAAATAAATCTTTAAAAAAATTAAGTTTCATTCTAACTTATCTACACTGACTCCTGCATGAATTTCTTTCCTGTACAAAAGAACCCTCCTCAGTACCCCTGAGCCCCAGCAGACTTAATGGCAGAATAAACACTGAAGGGAGAAATAGTAAATGTGAAGAAGTAGTAGTAGATGAAATTGAAATGAGTCAAGTAAAGAATAAAAAATAAAAAAATAGAACATCAGTGACCAGTGAGATAATACTGAGGTTTTAACATACATATAATTGGAGCAACTCACAAAAGGGAGAATAAAATTTATTTGATGAGACAGTGATGAAAGTATTACTTCGACAATTAAAATTAAAATACCAAAATCTGAGAAACTAAGGAATACCTAAACAGGGTAAAACCAAAAACATTATTGGAAGGTGTATCATAATCAAATTTATGAAAGTCCAAGATACTGTGTCATAAAATTACAGTGAGAAAAAGATATCTTTAGTACATAACAGTAAAGAAAAAATACAATCTTCTCAGGAACAATACATGCCAAAAAACAATGGAAGGCCATATTTAAAATGCTGAAAGAAAAATAAAGTGATGTTAATATTCTATGGTTATTTACATTTTTAGAAAAATTGAACAAGAACATTTTTCAGATACACAAAAGATGAATCTGTTACCAATAAACTTTTAAAAAATGCTAAGTAATGTCAGTAGAATATGGAAGAGCATGGAAAAAGTAACCAAAGGATATTGAAGCTAGAAATAGGAATAAATACACCAGAGTGAATATAGGTAAACATGACATCATTTTTTCTCATTAACTTTTTCCTTTAAAAAATAATTTTCACCATAAATATCGGCTTCTTTTTATTCCCGAGGATCATTAATAGAGGCAAATGAATACATACACATGCATAAATACATACATACATGGGGCAACATAGATAAATTTCCTAAATGTTATAGTAAGCAAAAGATCACTACTGAATTGTTTCATTCATATGACAATCTAAAATATATATGTTTAGGAACAGAAATCTAATCATGGATTGTTTGAAGCAAGGTTTGTGGGGAAACTTCCCGCAAAGACTGGACAAACTTTTTTTTTTTAAGTATTTTTTTTTATTTTTTTAATAGAGGCATGTTTTATTTATTTGTTTGTTTGTTTGTTTTGTTTATCCATGAAGCGCGGGAGGGTGCGAGAACTCACCAGAGCCAGAGCGGGGAGCAGAGCAGGCAGAAGGACCAAAGCACACTGCTGAGGGGAGCAGCGGGCGGCAGGAGAGGTCTGCGCTCCATGTGGGACCCTCCTCCGGTGGCCGGGGAGCAGCCGGGGCTCGAACCGGCGCCACAGAGGCCGCTGGCAACTTCGCAAGCCAGCGCTCAACCGCTGCGCCACCGGGGAGGCCCTGGACAAACTTTTTGAACTCATGGAAATGTTCTAAATGTTGATTGTAATTGTGATTATAGTCTATATTTATTTATCAAATCCCATTGAACTCTATAGTTAGAAAGTGTTAGTTTTATTATATAGAAATTATATCTCATTATAATTAATTAAAAACTATTGAAAATAATTAGGTTTCTTAAGTTCAAATACTTGAATGCACTTTTATGCCAATACCTGATATAAGAAATATAACTTAGAGTCTATGAATTCAGTGCCCTGCTGATAAATTGCAACTAATAATGTTTTCCTTCCTATTTTGAGGAAGGAACAATTGAACTAATGCTCATGAATTTGCTCTTTGTAAACTGTTCTATCAGTATTGCCATAGCTCCTTTTTCCTTCTTGAGTCATAATCAGGCTTTTTGCAATATTTTTACTTATAAAAGGTTTGAAGCAACCATGCAGCTCCCTATCACATCCACATTTCTACATCCCAGCATTTGCCACAAAGACCCAGGTCTTCCATGACATTCCCTCTGTCTTTCAGGCTTTATTGTGAAGGCCTGCACACATGACCTACTGTAGTAATTTTCGGTTCCCCACAGTTCATGTGCAGGGCTGTTTAAATATTCTTGAATCCACAGTATCTATTAGCAATGACAGGTACCACCTCAAGGTGCCTTGGGCAATTCTTTGGAAAGGTCAACTCTAAACACATTCATTCCTCTACTTTCTGTCCCCCACTCCTAACACCAAGCCCAATTACTTCTGTTTTGTAGCTCAGTATTTTCATCACTACCACTCAGTAGAAAGCACAATATACTTAGGTGACAATTTTTAGCTGGCAGTGGACCTGATTAATGAGGCAAGGCTGAAATTAACTTTTTCTCATGTCATGAACATTTCCTGAATCATGTAAAATTCCCCATGTTATGCTACCCATTAACATCTTCACCACCAATAACCATGTTGCAATATAATGTAATTTTTACTGAAACAGGCATCCATCCATGCCCTATTATCCCTGTAAATAAAATGTGACATGATTTGATATTAACACAGACAAATTTGTCCATGTAAAGAGCTCTTTAGTCAATACAATATTTCCTGATTGCATATTTCATATACATATATACAGGTAGGCATATTATGTTAAAAATAGTAATTTGGTACATCTTGATGACAAAAATGGAATATAGAGTAAGGCAAGAAATCTTTGACAGGTAATTATTGTGAATGGCAGCAATGCCATATATGTTTAAAAATAATCAACCGTGTAAGCAAAGCAGAATGCTTTTCCCATTTAAAATTAATTTTCCAAAAGAACTCTGTTCAGCATGGTGAAATTGTTTTCAGAGCTCAACATTAAAAATGGCAAGTGCTCCAATTCCTCTTCTTTGTCTGTCTATATTTAAGAAAATTCATTTGGCCCAGGCCCAGTGAGCTTAACAGCAAATGTTGCATATTATCATGTAATTAGAAATAAATAAATTAGAAATCTGCTATTAGAAGATGTGTTTATAATAGAGCTAGTAGCCCAGAAAATAGTTTAAAAAATGATTAAAAATATAATTACTAACTTTCTTATTGCAATATGAAGGCAATATTATATTTTAGATATCAACCTAGCTAAACATTATATTTTAGTTATCAACCTAGCTAAAATTACAATGTGGAACAATTAGATGAATTTAATATGGAGGAATCACCCAAAAACTACTGGACATTAGTTGATCCCCAGTAATATAAGAAAAATATAGTACCTATTTTTAAGATAATTTCTAAATATTTTTTTAAACATGTATTTATTTATGCATACAAGAACTAGGGTACAGGCCAGAGGTGTGGTGGGTTAAAGGATTCACCAGAGACAGAGTGGGGAACAGAACAGGCAGGTTGACTGAAATACAGTGCTGAGAGGAGCAGTGGGCAAGACAGGAGAGGTCCTTGCACCATGTGGGTCACCTCCCTGGCAGGGGATCAAACTCGTGCTGCAGTAGTTGTGGACAACTTCATAGTGCTGACACTTAATCTCTTGTGCTCCTAGGGAGGCCCCAATTTCTAAATATTAAATGAACTTTTAAACATAATTCACTAACATAACCTCATCTAATGTTAGTATTTCAGTAAGTATTAGCTGTTAGTTATTACTGTTGTCATTAAAACTTCATTTTTGCCTCACAAGTTCTCAGTATCATGTTTTCTATTCTCCTTGACAAAGTGTACAGTTATGCAACCTACGTTTAGTTTTGCCATTGAATAATTTTTGATCTTGAGCAAGTTAACACATCTGTCTGAATATTTTCTCCTTCCTCGTTAATGAAGAATCTTAGTGTAGATAGAGTCCTTTTAGGTCCTATGCCATGTACATCAAAATGTCCCCAGAAACACTTCTGCAGTTTTGTGTTATGACCTCACACAAAAAATGATTGCTTATTAATTTTATTTCAGACATTGCAGGAAAAAAATGACTTTGATATTTGGGGGTCAATGGGATATTTCTCATCCTTTAAATCAACTCGTGGTGCATTTCTAATCAGTGAATGGCATTCTCCATCACTGTTCTCCACCCTGAAACTCACCCCAGTTCATGCCTAGCAAGAATCAGCTGCATGCTAAGTATTAGTACCTATTTTCCAGAGATGTAGGTGGAGAGTCAATGAGTTATCTAGGAGTATCACTGTCCTTTAGTAATAAAAAAATCAAGATTCTTTCTCTTTGTACATATAATATTAATTTTCGTTAAAAAATAAAAAAGAAGTTAAAATCTTTGCACAGCTATATTCTTAATTTAAATCCTACTCTTCTAGTCTTCAAGTTTTGAAAGATAGATGTTTGATATTACTGTTTTTTTAATTAAGCATAGAAAAGGGGAATCAGGCTGAAAAAAAGATAGCTTAAGAAAAGGAAGATAACATATACACCATGGAATATTACTCAGCATTCAAAAAAGATAAACACATGCAATTTGCAGCAACATGGATGGTGCCGGAAGGGATCATGCTCAGCGAAATAAGCCAGAAAGAAAAAGAAAAATACCGGATGGTCTCACTCACAGCAGGAATCTAGAAAACTTAAATAAGGGACCAGGAAAATCAATAACTATAAGAAAGTGAAAATCAAAATCAACAAACAACTATGAACCAGAGACACTCTATGGGGGGTAGGGGGCGGGGAGGGGAGGGATTGGGGTCAAAATAAGGGGGTTGCAATTGTATGGGGAATATAAAAATAAAATTTATTTAAAAAAAGATTATAATGTTCCCCACTTGTGATGCTAACACACAATTAAAATTTGATGTTTTAATGCCTGCTCAATAAACATTTTAATATCTAAAAAAAAAAAGAAGAGAGAAAGAAAAGGAAGATAAATAAAGCAGAATAGTTTTACCTTAATTTATTTTATATATGAAGATTCTGAATACTACCAAGTGACCTTACTGGTCTACATTTATAAAGCACCTTTCCAAGTACAAATCTCCAATTAGACCAGAATCTTGAATGTGGTCATAGTACCTTGGTCCTATTTATCTTTATAACATCACTCAGTAAATCTATAAGCTTAATATGGTTGGGAATATCCCCATGCCTACCATAGTGCCAGAACAAAAGGAAGTCCTCAGAGACGGTTTTTGGACTTATATGGAGATGGCCCTGATAAAAACTTCCTGCAAATAGCTTTTAGTATTATTAAGCATTAGGCATTATCAGTAACACTATCATTTCTAACATTTTATATAATTTATAAAAATTATCAAATGGTTAATAAACATTTATTTTTTAATTAAACTTTATTTAAAAATCCGTATCTTTAGTAGATCCCAAATTAGCAAAATTGTATATCCACCACTGCTAGCTATAGTTCTGGTTTTGAAGTTGAGAAAAAGGAATAGAAAGATCCTGACACTAATCCTTGCCTTATTTTAGCAAGTATCTTGCTGGATGTGTGCAATACATGAGTATAGCAAGTTGGGATGGTATGACAGGCACAGGCAAGGTATCAGGCAGACCTGAATTTTGGCCCTGTAACTTTGACTTTCAATTATTCTCTCAGTCTCCCTTATTTTCATTATAAAAGGAATAATAAGGTTTACCTTTCTGTCCTTCCTTAAGGATTACAGATAATTTTCTTAGGGCGTTTGTACTGCAGTCATACTGAGGTGTTTACTGATTGATAGTGACTATATTTTTATTACTGTTATAAACTTTATCAAATAATATGCAGGTTGTTTTTAAATATTTCATCTAATATTAGATTGTAATTAAATTAGGAAATATATCATTACAATTTAATTATTGAAATATACAGGGTGAAAGTTGAGGGGGTTTGAAATGAAAGAGGAAAATGCAACCCCTCAGGTACGAATAAAATTCTGTTATAGTTACCCCACATGAAATAGTAGGAGGAGAGAGAGAGAAAAAAAGAAACAGGACAGGAAAGAAGAGAGGAGAGGATTAGAGGGGAGGGGAGGAAGGAGAGGAGAGGAAATGAGAACAGAAGAGAGGGAAGTGAAGGGAGTTGGGAAGGGAGAGGAGAGGAGTGTCATGGAAGGAGCCAGAAGAAAGAATATATATACATATATATATATGTATATATATGTCAGGGCCTTCTAGGTGTCCTAGGGCTTAAGTCTCAGCATTATCACCACTATAGCCTGAGTTCGATCCCTGGCCAGGGAGCTACCCACATGGCACAGCAGACCTCTCCTGTCTTGTCTGCTGCTCTCCTCAGTGTGTATTTCAGTAAATCCACCTGTTCTGCTCCCCACTCTGTCTCTGGTAAATTCTCTCACCCCATGCATAGTTGGCCTACACCCTGGTTCTCCCATGCAAACGTAAATACATTGAATATACACACACATATTCATTGTGTATGTCAGTTACAGTTTCTAAATAGTTACATTAAAGAATATAACATTATGTTTAATGAAATATTTTGTCTCAAGCATGGAGCCTTTTATCCACTTCTTTCTCTGCTTCAAGTCCATTGTTTTTGTATTCTTTTATGAATAATAATAATCATTGAACCTTCCATGTGATCTTAAATATCTTAGCTATATGCATAACAATGGACCATGTATGAGCCATATGTAAACACTGAGAAGGAAAAATGAAGAATGCAGAGAAATACTAGTATTTTTAGTCCTTTCTTTGCTCTGATATTTCATGTTTTATGTCACCATATCCTCAAAACAACACAAAGGATATTACTTCTAAATATTACAGATGTGAAAGCTAAGAATCAAAGAGTTATGGACTGGCAGAGCCATGACTCAAATACAAGCCTTTGGATACCCCTTTTACCTGTTGTCTGCACTCAGTCAGCACTGACAAATGAGCGCATGGATAATATTGTGAATTAAACGGCAAGATTAACATCCTCTGTGATGAGTTGGAAAAGACTTCCTGAAATGAACACTGTGGCTAAAGATTTCATCTTCCTTGGGTTTACTACCTTATCTCTGAAATGAGGGCAAATACTTCGTCTCTTGATTTTTATGAAATAAAAAAAAAAAACAGACCAATATGAATGTGTTTTTAAAATTCAAAAGCATCTAAAAATGTGAGAAGGTGTTCAGAAAGTAGCTGGCTTAGCTGGAATTAGTGGTGATGCTCCCATAATAGTAATCACTTAGATAATGATTGATTTCTGGAACCACAGGTACATATGGGGTGAAAGTGCCAAGGTCAAATCCTTTTTTTTGTTTGTTTGTTTTTGGTGATGTTTCTTTTTCCCCCCTCTCCTTGTGATATACTTAATGCATATTGGCATAGTAAAAAGTACCTGAGATTTGTACACACACACACATACAAAACCCCACAGAAATTAACATTTATAAATAATTATATTTAATTCAGTATGAATAAACATATTGAACAGACTCCTACATTCAAATATCAACTATACCATTTACTAGCTCTGTCACTATAGGCAATCTATAAAATCACTGTGGCTTGATGTGTACTCATAGGGTAATCCTCTTGCAGGATAGTGATGGAGGACAAGAAGAGGAAAAAAAAAACTAGGACCTCCCCAGTGGCTCAGTGGGTTGAGTGCAGTGCTGTGAAGCTGTCTGCAGTCTCTGCAGTGCGGGTTCCATTCCTGGCCAGCCAGGGAGATACCCACACAGTGCAGCAGACCTCTCCTGTCTGGTCCTCTGCTCTCCTTCGTGGTGTATTTCAGTCCGTCTGCCTGTTCTGCTCCCCACTCTGTCTCTGGTGAATCCTCTCACCCTGCCACGCCTCTTGCCTGTACCCCAGCTCTTGTATAAATAAATAAAATCTTTAAAAAAAAGAGAAAAATAAACTACAAAAGGAGGCACCACAAGACCAGAAACCTGGCTCACACAAAGAGGTGGGGGCAGAAAGGTTAGAATAACCATCAACACAGTTGCATCCTGAGGCATGGATGCCTAGATTACAAAGCATAAGATCCAATGTTGGCGAGGGTGTGGAGAAAAAGGAACTCTTCTGCACTGTTGGTGGGAGTGCAAACTGGTCCAACCACTATGGAGAGCTGTGTGGAGATTTCTGGACCTACTAAACATAGAGCTTCCATATGATCCAGCAATTCCACTCATAGGTATTTACCCAAAGGACACAGAAACATCAATTCCAAAGAACACCTGCACCCCTATGTTTATAGCAGCACTGTTTACAATAGCTAAGCTTTGGAAACAGCCCAAATGCCCAAAAATAGATGACTGGATCACGAAGATGTGGTGCATATATACCATGGAATATTACTCAGCATTCAAAAAAGATAAACACATGCAATTTGCAGCAACATGGATGGCGCTGGAAGGGATCATGCTCAGCAAAATAAGCCAGAAAGAAAAAGAAAAATACCGGACGGTCTCACTCATAGCAGGAATCTAGAAAACTTAAATAAGGGACCAGGAAAATGAATAACTATAAGAAAGTGAAAATCAAAATCAACAAAAAACTATGAACCAGAGACACTTTTGGGGGGTGGGGGGCAGGAGGGGAGGGATTTGGGTCAGAATGGGGGGGTTGCAATTGTATGGGGAATATAAAAATAAAATTTATTATTAAAAAAAAAAAGAATATGAAGGTGTCTCAAAAAAAAAAAAAAAAAATCCAAGCAAGTATCACACTGCTGCATAGAGCACAGCCCCAAGGGTAAAGATATGGAGATTGAACCCAACAGACCCCAAAGGTAAACATATGGAGATTGAGCCCATTGTAGAATCTCTGGTCCTTTCAAATTCTACTTAGTTATCCAAAATTAGCAGCCAGCTCACAAGGAGTGGCCCCTCCCAAGCAGAAGAAAACTGTATAGATGCAGTCTCTGCACTGGCTGGGGCAGTACTCCCACTGCCCACCTGTGACTGTGTAGGTGCCTCTTTTCACCAACTCTCTCCCTCTGCAGGGCAGCAGCCTTCCTGCCTGCCAGTGACACATCAAGGCTGCCTGCCTGCAGCTGTTATAGAGCAACCCCGATATTAAACGGGTTCCTGGCTGTGGGTCCTCACCCGCGCGCTTTAAAGGGACTTATGAATACTCCACTGCAGGCACACGCAAAAGGGTTAATAAAAGGTTTATTTACAAGAGAAAAGGAAATAAGGAAAATGTACAACTCAGGGAGAAAATAGGGAAATAAAGTCTTTAATGCGTCCTACCCGATCCAACGACCTGGAAACCCAAAGTCACTCTCAGAGCTGGCCGGACGCTGCGAGCTGGCCGAGCGCCCAAAAATGGAGAGAGCCCCCAAAGCCCACGTGTCTGCCTTTTGTATCCACCTGGCTGCTTAACCCCACCCTCAGGTCCCAGCCACCTTCCCTTTGGTGGTGATGAGATTTGGAGTTCCCAGTGTCTTTGGCTTTGACCTGGGGTGGGGGTGGAGTCCACAAAGCCTGTATGGAATTTGCTTTGGGACATCCTTTTCCCCCTAACACAACCACGCAGTCCTTTCTTAGCAAACCTGTCCCTTCTGGGGCAGCTCTTCCTACCCAATTGTGTCTCTGCAAGTGTCTTTAATTTTTATTCCTTCCCTAATAAACCTGCCCTTTAAATATAACTAATGTGTCTGTTCATGGAGAAACTTGCTGGGAAACTGGCCGCCTGTTGCTGAAATGGGAGCTCTGGTGACACCGTTCCCAGAGTGAGCCCCAGGACCTCCGCACCTCAAAACTACAGACTCCAAAAATTACAACAATAGCATTAGTTTAAGTTAGTTGTACATTCAGTGCCTTATGCAATGTAGTACACAGTGTTTAATAAATATTAGATGTTCTTCATTCCTCCCTTCTACAGAATTCATGAGCTTATTACACCAAATAGATAATTGTCTTGGAGCAAGAGAACCATCTAGTAGGTGCATTTGCCTCATCTGAACAGTTTGTGTGAAATCTTGGTTTTTAGAAAAAAGAATTTCAAAACTCTTTTTGTCACATTGCCAGACACCCATCCCATTCTTGGAAGCTACCTAGACAAATTATTGTAAATCAGTAACTCCACATCATTTTCAAAAGTTCATTAAGGGAAAAGGAACCTGAAGAGATAAATTGCTTCTGTGTTTCACCTCTCTTACACCAGGACAAGAGACAGATCTGAAGTTTTCTTTCCCTGTCCTCACTAACATGCTCCAAAACTTTTCCTTTCTCCCTCCTCTCACAACCCCCAACCCTACCGCATCTGAATTTGGAATTCATTCATGTTTACTCATAGCAATAGCATGGATTATATCTTTTACTTATGCTGGAATTCATCAACATGAAAAAGAGTGAGGGATGATCTTTCACTTCTTGTAAACACTTCATTATTTGCCTTTGGTATTTGAAGACAACAAAACAAAACAAAGCATATCCTTACAGAGTGTCTCCTCAGTAATTACTACTGGTGTTGTCAGTTCCAGACAGCCTGCCTGCTAGCATCTGAAATATCTAGCAGAGAAAGACAAAGAAATGGCGTTAGCCACTTTTACTCTTTCCCATCTGAAAGCAGTCTAAAATCAACTCAGCTGCCCTTGCTTTGTGGCAAGCTCCCAACCCAAATGTGCTTCTGATTTTGAAGCTAGCCTTCCTAAATCAGGTTTGGACAGGGATACCAAGGAGCTAGCAACAGAATTCAGCCAATCATTTTGCCAAGACAATGCCTGCCCTTCAAAAAGATTTTTTTGGGGGCCTCCCTGGTGGTGCAGGTTGTTGAGCTCCATACTGTGAAGCTGTCCGCAGTCTCTGCAGCGTGGGTTTGATCCTGTACGGCCGGTGAGAATCCCACATGGCGTGGGAGACCTCTCCTGTCTCGCCCACTGCTCCCCTCAGCAGTGTATTTCATCAGTCTGCCTGTTCTGCTTCCCACTCTGTCTCTGGTGAATCCTCTCACTCTCCCGCGCATCTGGCCTGTACCCCAACTCTTGTATAAATAAATAAATCTTTTAAAAAAATTTTTTAAATGAGAATAACTGGTATATATTACGGTTGTCCTCATCCCCTTGGCCTGCCATTTCCTAGATATTATTTGTTATACAGTTATCTTCTTTGCTGTATGTTTTCCATGACATAATTTAATGACCACATTTAATTATATACTTTCCCTTCTCATATAAATATTAGGTAAAAAATGTTTCTCATGACTGTTTTTTTTTTGTTATTTATTATATTGTTTAAATGTGCAAAGACAAAAAAAGTAGAAAGACTGTTTCCTTTAGTATTGAAAGATCAAGCTTAATATCTCTAATGGAATTTGCTCACTTCATCTTCTTCAGCAAATAGCATGTTTCTGAGCTAGCTTGGTGCCCTAGGGCTGGAAAAGCAGATTATGTCAGGGACTTATACGTTCTCCCCACCAAAGGAACAAGATCACTGAGTACTGGTGTTTTCAGACCCGTAGTCTGGTCATAGAAGGTGCCTTAGGTGGGCTCATTACCTTTCCTAGATGCATCAGTGTGCTTATGGCACTATCATTTACACAACCAACAAGTGTTATATATCAGGAGTTCTTCTAACAAACTTCCAGGGTAAGCCTCCTACTCTCCAGGAACTAAGACTTTCCTTCCCCATTGAGAAATAATGAGAATGGAGTGTAGAAATGGCAGAAGGACTGAGTCATTATAACTGTTTCCATTTGGTAGTCACTTTGTCCACACAACTGAGACTGTCTCTTCTCCACCTACCTTAGTCTGACAACCTCATCCCTCCCTACTGGGGTTGGAGCACAACCAATGGAGGAATCCAGCCATAGCAAGTGGTTAGGACTTCAGAAATCGACACCTGTCCAGATGTACTGAGTGTTTAGGTGGAAATAGAAAGTTGGGTAGTAAGTAAAGGTAGTAAACTGATAGCAATGCCAAAATGAATCCAGTGTTAGGATTCTCTCACAAAGATTTAAAAATTTTAAGTTTTTAAAAGATTTAAGTTTTTACTGAATTATATATTTCTTAATGCAAATGAAATAATGCAAATGACAGGAAAGAAGTAAAAATTATGCTCAAAAACCCAAATGGTAATTGTGGAAATGAAAAATATAGTAACAGAAATAACTAAAAAATTCATTTGAATGGGCTCAGTAGTAGAGTCGAGACGGTACATGAAAGTGAATTTAAGAGCAGATGAATGTAATTTACCCAATCTGAAATAAGAAAGAGTAAATAAACTGATAAATTTTGAAAAGAGTCTCTGGGGGCCCTGGAACTAGGAGAAGACCAATATTCATGTTATTGAGTATTAAAGGAGAGGAGGAAGAGTAGGGTTGAAATAATGTTTGAAGATGCAAGGGCTAACAAATTCCTAAATGTGATAAAGAAACTAATGAACAGGTCTAAGAAATGAAGCCAACCCTAAAAAGGATGAATTCAAAGAAAATTACACTAACATACAAAATAATTAAACTTTTAAAAACAAAACACAATTTTATTTTTTCGTTATATATATAGATATATACATTTTTCTTTATATATACATTTCTTTATATATATTTCTTTACATATATATGGATGTATATATATAACATTATATATATATATATATATATAACATTATTCTTCCTTTTTGTACAATGTAAAGAAACTTTTAAAAGGTCTTAAATCAGTTAAAGAGAAATAATGTGTATTCTACAGGAAACACCATTTCAAACATCAGCAGATTTCTCATTTGAAACCTTAGAGCTCAGAAGGAAGTGGCCCATTGTTTTTTTAAAGTGGTGGAAGAAAACCAGCAACCACAATTTCTGGTAAAACCACCCTTCAGGTTTCTGGCAAAACCACCCTTCAGGGATAAATGTTACAAAGGAATTCTCACTTGGAGAAAAGTAAAATAATTTATTGCTTATGGAACTAAACTTTTAGATTGGCTAAAGAAAGTTCTTCAGATGGAAAAATAAATTAAAAAATTGTGGAGCATTAAATAGGGTGAAGCAAAATGGAAGTGGGAGATATGGGTGTATACTATAAATTATCCCTTTCTTCATAAGTTTTACAAAATATACTTGTTGAATGAAGTTAAATTATTACATCTAATATATAATAAAAACATTATATTAAAGAGTGATAGATAAAATGGATCTAAATGAAAGTGAAATTTCTATATCTGAAGAGTCAAAATATTGATACTGGAAGACTGGGATGTGACAAATGATATTAAAATAGCCAGGTACCCACTATGAAACTACCCAAAGAAATGCATTCATGAATACTATAAATAAATCAAGAATGGAATCCTAGGGGCCTCCCAAGTGGCGCAGCGGTTGAGCGCTGGGCTGTGAAGCTGCCCACAGCCTCTGCAGCACCGGTTCCATCCCCGGCCACCGGGTGAGGGTCCCACATGGCACGCAGACCTCTCCTGCCGCCCGCTGCTCCCCTCAGCAGTGTATTTCATCACTCTGCCTGTTCTTTTCTCCGCTCTGGCTCTGGTGAATTCTCTCACCCTCCCGTGCCTCTGACTTACCCAGTGCTTGTATAAATAAATAAATAAATCTTAAAACAAACAAACAAAAAAAAAAAGAATGGAATCCTAGGGCCTCCTCAATGGTGCAGTGGTTGAGGGTTGGGCTGGGAAGCGGTCCCACATGGCGTGACAGACCTCTCCTGCCATGCCCGCTGCTCCCCTCACTCTGCCTGTTCTGCTCCCCGCTCTGGCTCTGGTGAATTCTCTCACCCTCCCGCACTTCTGACTGTACCCAGTGCTTGTATAAATAAATAAATAAATCTAAAAAAAAGAATGGAATTCTACATGATGGCCATATAGCACAGGAAAAGGTGAAGTAAGAGGAATAAGAACCAGAAAAAAACAAAATGAACAAAAATAGCAGCTGTAAGTGCCAATATTTCAGTAATTATTTTAAATGTGAATAATCTTAATTTAAAAATGGTAGAATAGATATTAAAATATCACCTGTTTCTAAGGAACTAATCAAATTCAGTAATACACGTCAATTATAAATAAGTGAATGGAAAAAAGTTTAACATGCATTCATTAATTAACACCAAACAGAAATTGCTATAACAATATCTGATAAAGTAGAATTCAAAAGAAAGAAAATTTTAGACAAAAAAGGGAGGTATTACATAATGATAACATTATTATTCACCAGGAAAACAACAGTCTTAAATATTCATGCATACAACAACTGAATCTCAAAATATATGAATAACAGAAAGAAAATTTAAAATAGATAAAGGCAAACCAACAATTATTATTGCATACGTCAACATACCACCTCTCAGGAACTGACAGAAATACTAAACAAAAATCAGCATGGATATAAAATATGTGTATAACACAACCAATAGGGTCTAATTTACATGTAAAGAACGTGCTACCCATAGCTAGCAGACTCATTCTAACTTATGTGAAGACTTACTATATATGTATAGTAATTAAATCAATATGGGACTACAGGAAGAAAAATAAAACATAAATTGGTAGAGTAGGGGACTCAGAAAGAAGGAAAGAGGACCACACCTCATCCTAAACTCCATACCTCATATAAAAATTAATTCAAAGAAACCATATACTTAAATATAAAATGTTAGCAGTAAAACTTCTAGAAAAGAGGGACCTCCCTGGTGGTGTAGGGGTTGAGACTCAGTGCTATCACCTATGTGGCCTGAGTTTGACTCGCGGCCAGGGAGCTGACCCACATGGCATAGCAGACCTCTCTTGTCTCTCCCTCTGCACCCCTCAGCAGTTTATTTCAGTCAATCTGTCTGTTCTGCTCCCCACTCTGTGTCTGGTGAATCCTCTTACTTCCGTGCACCTGTGGACTATACCCCAGTTCTTGTATGCAAAAATCAATAAATTAATCTTTAAAAAAAATTAGAAAAGAATAGAAGAAAATCTTCAGTATCTCACCTGGGCAGAATTATTAAGCTTGACACCAAAAGCATGATCCATAAAAGAAACAACTGATATATTGAACCTCATCAAAAGTTCTTTTTTTTTTAAGATTTACTTATGCATGGAAGAACTGGGGTATAGGCCAGAGATGCAGGGGTTGATAGGATTCATCAGAGACAGAGCTGGGAGCAGAACAGGCAGACTGACTGAAATACACTGCTGAGGGGAGCAGCGGGCAAGACAGGAGAGGTCTTCTGCGCCATGTGGGTCAGCTCCCTGGCCGGGGATCGGACTTGTGCTGCAGTGACTGTGGATAGCTTTATAGTGCTGAGACTTAACTCCTTGCGCTGCCAGGAAGACCCTTTATCAAAATTTCTAAAAAATAAACAACTTTTACTTTGTGAAATTCATATGGAGATGACTGGAAGAAAATATTTAAAAATGACATATCTGACAAAGAACTGGTACCCAGAATATATTTTTTATCTCTAAAACCTCAACAGAACAAATATAAACAGTTAGAAATGGGCATATGACATGAGCAGACATTTTACTGGAAAGGATAAAAAGGTGTCAACTCATCACATGAAAAGATGTTCAACACCCTTCGCCTTCAGATAAATGCAAATTAACATCATAATGACATATAACTTCACATCGACTTCTAAAATTAAAAAAAAAAAGCAGCAAACTACCAAATGCTTACATGGATGTGAAGAAACAGAATCACTGGTGGGCATATGAAATGATAGAGCAACTTTTGGCAGTTTCTTATGAAGCTAAAACATTCAATTAAACTATAGGGGCCTCCCTAGTGGTGTAGGGGTTAAGTCTTGGGGGTAACAATGCTGTGGCCTGATCCCCAGGCTGGGGATCAAACCACAAATACACTGCTCCCCTCACCAATGTATTTCAGTCGATCTGACTATTCTGCTCCCCAATCTGTCTCTGGTGAATCCTCTCACCCTCCACTTCTGGCCTACACCCCAGTTTTTGAATGCATAAATAAATAAATTTTTAAAAATAAAAATAAACTACATCACAACAATTGCATTCCTTGGTGTTTATCCCCCAAAATGAAAATTGATGTTCACCTAAAAACCTGTGCATAAATGGTCATATCATCTTTATTCATAAGCCCTAAACTAAATCAACACAAGTGACCTTCAATAGGTTAATATTTAAATAAACTGCAGTGTATCAATAAAAGTCAATGAAATATTGGTTAACAAAGTTCTTTACATGAATCTTCAGGGTATTATAATAAATGAAAACAATAATCCCCAAAATTAGCATCAAAATATTTGTTATGTAGCATGTTTGAAATGACATACTTTTAGAAATGAAGAACAGATTAGTGTTTGCTGGAAAGTATGACTGGTAGTTGATGAGGAGATAGTTTGCGGTGAGCGTGGGATTAGTGAGATGCAACACACAGGCTCTGCTGTGATGGCGAATCTGCTTTTTATCTTGATCATGATGGTGGATGCACAAACCTACCAAGGTGACAGAATTGTGTAGTACTAAATACAACAAATACACAAAGATGCACAAATACAAATGAAACTGGGGAAATCTGAAGGTGAGTAGATTGTACTGTCATTGCCCTGGTTGTGACATTATATATAGTTTTGCAAGGTGCTGTCATTAGAGGGACAAATCATATGCGGAGCCTCTATTTCTTATAACTACATGTAAATAAACAATCACCCCAGGGCAAATGCCAATTAAAATAAATAAATGTTTTAAAAAAATGTTTAGAGCAAGTGAACTAACACAATGGAGACATAAAAACCTATAGTATTATATAAAATAATATTAAAAAAACTATATTATTAACATGCTAAACTTCCATCTTTATTTATGACTTTGGGCTTACTAGAAATCCCCCTGCCTTCCTTTATTGTTTATCTCTTTTCTGTAGCCAAGCCTGCATTCATTTATTCATTCAGCAAACTGGAGTTGGCACAATTTTATAAACCCTGCAGTTTTTAAGATATGGGACTTAAAATGAAGGAATCAAAACACTCCTAGAAAAAATAAAAATCATAGTAAAATATCTGCTTGTAAAATGTCTCTAAATTAGTATTCTAGCCTCACACAACTTTATTATTGTGAGGAGTTACTTGTCCTTTTCTCATATTGCATTATCCAGAGTAGCAGTATATATTGGAAATCATATAAAATAGTTTTTGGGTATTTTACTGTTTAGCTATAGAACTTGAGATATGTTTTTACTAACTAATATTATATACACACATACACACATATATGTATGTATATATTCATGATTTTGGGAAACAAATCATATTACATATTTTTTCTACCCAAATTTCAAATAAAATACCCTGCACAATGTTTAACATTCTCAGGCCTCTGTTGTTAATATTTTTTTAGTGTAATACCTTCATTTATGTTGGAGTTTTTATTAGTAGCGGCAGTAAATAATGCATTATCCTTTGAAAATGTTGTTAGAATAACTGTGCCTTATCAATAATGTACTGTGAGAAATCCATTGTTTTGATTTAAATTCTAAAACTCATTTATTATTGACCAGTTCTGGAAAAAATCAGATTATTTTTTACTTGAATTGTCAAGCACTTCACAAAATATTATTCCTGGGTCTCTGGATAGTCAAATGGTGTAACAAATGCTGCATCAGCAGTGTTCCTATGTCTACACACACAGACACACACAGACACACACACTCTCATACCATTTAAAATCTTGAATTTTAAGTATGTATTACATCAGTATTCATTTATCTTTAATGCATTGCTTTTATACTTCTCATTTGTAGGGCTAACTAAAACACAAAGTAT
This sequence comes from Talpa occidentalis, assembly GCF_014898055.3. Lineage (NCBI taxonomy): Eukaryota > Metazoa > Chordata > Mammalia > Eulipotyphla > Talpidae > Talpa > Talpa occidentalis. The sequence goes on from NW_023601754.1 coordinate 31,797,661, forward strand.
GTACTTATATGTAAGTCTGTGTTGGTGAAACACAGGAAAATAACATTTTTTATCACATTTCCATGAAATTACAGTTGCATGACAGCCATTCATTGATTGAATAGCTTAACAAAAAAGTTCATTGAGAGGAAGTACACTTAAGAGAATTGTTTAGAATAACACAGGGCCTCCCTTGGTGGCGCAGCAGTTGAGTGCTGGGCTTCACTGGTTCAATCCCTGGCCACCAGTGAGGGACCCACATGGCGCGCAGACCTCTCCTGTTGAGCCTGCTGGTCCCGTCAGCAGTGTATTTCGTCAGTCTGCCTGTTCTGTTCCCTGCTCTGTCTCTGGTGGATTTTCTCACCCTCCCATGCTTCTGACTGTACCCAGTGTTTGTATAAATAAATAAATAAATCTTTAAAAGAAATGACACTTTATTTTTTTAATTTTTTTTTAAAGATTTATTTATACAAGAACCGGGCTACAGGCCAGATGCTCGGGAGGGTGAGAGGATTCACCAGAGACAGAGTGGGGAGCAGAATAGGCAGACTGACCGAAATACACTGCTGAGGGGAGCAGCAGGAGAGGCAGGAGAGGTCTACCATGCCATGTGGGATTCTCCCTGGCCGGCTGGGGATCGAACTGGTGCTGTGGAGGCTGCAGACAGCTTCACAGCCCTGCGCTCAACCCGCTCCGCCACCGGGGAGGCCCTTGTTATTTTCTTTTGTACAGAGATGTGTTATTCTCAAATTATCAAAGAGTATTTTGAAACCCAGAGAGGCAATTCACTTGCTCAAGATAAAACAGAAAATAAGAGAGCCTGACCTCAATCACAGATGTGTCGGTATCCAAAGCTTTATCTCCTACTCTGATCCCAACTTCTCCAGGATTTGATCCAGTGGAAAATAAATCTTATAGTACCAAAAAATTAGAATAATGTTGATTATTTTACAGATATAGTCTGTAACTATCAGTTGTAATTGCTAAAACATATTGAATTTCATATTAAGGTTTTCCAATCTGCTTTGCATACTTTTTTTTACTATTGTGATTTTCATATTGGCAAGGTGGTAGTGGTTATCATAATTATTTGGAGGGATAGCTTCAGGCAAGTTAGCTTGAAATAGAATATTTTACAAACATTTGTCACTGCATTTATTGATGAAAATTAATTGATTTCACTTCATGATTACCCTCACAATATCTATCACTAGAATCAATATGGATTTGAAGAGGTTTCTAGTATTTTGTATAGTTAACCCATATAGGCTTTGATGTGACTTTCCTAGAAAGGCTAAAGACTTTTCATGCTTATGATCATTTCCAATTATATGTATGGTGTTTCTCTGATGATAAAACTTTAATAACCGGGTGATGCTGAATCAAGCTGGTAGTGATAGTCAGATATTTAATACTAGTATATTCAAGGGGGGTATTGTCCTTAGTTCTTTTTTATTTGTTTACATCTCTCTTTGAACCAAGAATTTGTTTGTTTTCCCCCTAATTATAAGGGATGTTCCTTTGCACTTTGTCATTATATTAAATATTTCACTGGGGAGTAATTTCCATTTTCTTAAAGTAAAGGAAGTGTTACCTTCAAATACGGCATATTTTGACTTTTTTGAAATATAGATACAATTAAAGATAAAATTTAATAATAAGTCAACAATTTGTGAAATGTCAGTAGATTTATTTATTTATTTTTTAAGATTTATTTACTCATTGCATACAAGAGCTGGGCAACAGGCCAGAGTTGTGGGCCGAGGATAAGAAGATCCACCAGAGACAGAGCAGGGAACAGAACAGGCAGATCATCAGAAGTACACTGCTGAGGGGAATGGCGGGCAAGTCAGGAGAGGTCTGCTGAGCCATGTGGGTTGCTCCCTGGCCAGGAATCAAACTTATGCTGCAGATGGTGCAGACAGCTTCACTGGCTCTGTCCTAACCCGTTGCACCACCAGGGAGGCCCTGTTAGTAGACTTAAATAACAAACTTTATTTTCAATTGAATTGAAAACTTTGTATTCATAACAGTTGAGATTTCTCAGAACTCAGTAATTTCTTGTGTACAAATTCATGATATATTCTATATACTAACTAGGTATAATGGGAAATTGTGAGGGGATAGCTACAACTCTTTGAAGTTATTCATATGATGCACATTTCTATAATGCCTCCGAAACCCAAACTTTGACCTTCTCTAGATATCAGATTATCCACATGTCCCCTACAATGTGGTTCCAGACCTTGACATATTGCAACTGTGACCTTTTTTATTTGCTTGTTTGCTTAGTGGATAGCAAACACATGGTGCAATACCTTTGTAAAGATTGTTTCCATGAGAGAGAGATTCTTGGTTCCAACACTAGAATATTGACTGCATTTACTAGATTAAGCTTACCCAGTATCAGACCAGGAAGCAGACCATCAGATCAGGTACTGTTACTGACAGAGAGATTGACTCACTTAACCTCACTTAACTCTTTTGGTGCCATGAAAGGATAACTTGCATTATGACAAGTTCACATATTAGGAACCCGATCCATGAGGAAGTTATGTGATCCATTAAAAGCAAGGAGAAAGTGAATGAAAAAAAAGAGAAGATCTGAAACTTGATGTTCTCTGAGACTAGGGCATTGTTCTGTCATTTGTGGGATGGGAACAAAGGATCTTCTCTGCTGTCTTCTAGTAGATTTAAGAATGTGATAATTACACAACAGTATACCAAAGGATGACCCTGATATACATGACTATCTGATCTTCATATCAGTATAATTGCCAGTTATTTTTTCCCCCAAGGAAAATTTGAAAACATTTCAGATCATTTGAGAAGAAGTACAGTGATCAATACATTCACAGTTCTGTTATGTTTAGCTAAATATTCTGGACTCCAAATACAATTTAAATTTAAGCTACAGAATTCAGAATCATAGTAACAAAATAATAACTATTTTTTCTTGACTTGAAACAACTAATTCCTTTCTTATTTTCATCACCATATACTGATTTTTTTACTAGTTACTTATTACATAATATAATCTTTATCAAAATAGTCTAGCCTATATATTACTACTAACAATTTTATAGCTGAGTAAACTGAGATTCGAAAACGTAAATGATCGGCCCACAGTTACAGAATTTCTGGGAGAAAGGATTTAATTACAATTTCATCTGAGTACTACCTAATGGAAGACCTTAATTTTTATCTTAGCTTAATCACTCACTCCCTGGATGATCTCAAACAAACCTCTTAACTGCTTCATTACTTGTTTTTTTGTTTTTTTTTTTTCTTCATATGAAATTAAGGATACTAATACCCCTCATAGATTTGTTGTGGGTATGAAATGAATGACTCATATGAAATCATTTGTACATTATAACATCTTATACAAGGCAATATAGTTTTCTTACTATTATTATAAGCAATTATGAGATACTTTGGAGGTTATTGTGAATCTGTATCCATATTTGGTTGTGTTATAGCATATACTCTTCTTTTATAAGAGCAGTGATTTTCTTTAAACTATTGTACATGTAATTGTATAGTGAGCTGGTATGAGCAGTGAATGACTGTGTTGGGAGATCTTTTCTGAAGTTTATTGTTAACAAAAAAGCTGCATAGCTCATTTGAGCAATGAAAATTTAAAATGTATATGTGAGACTTAAATACTCAAAAATAGCTCACAGTTAAACACATCATACTACTTAAATTTTTTAAAGATGCTATTATCCTTTTTTGCACTCTGAATACTCTCTGGATTGTTAGTAGATGTAAAATGGTTTCAAACAGTACTTTTTACAAGGTTCTGTTAAACTGAAATACAGACGAGTATGTTATTTTCCTCTTTTAGTATAATCTCTCCTCTAATTTCCTTTGGAATATACATGCTCCCTGAAAAACGGATTCATTCAGTAATTTCAAAACTTTGAAATGGAGGTAGGTAAAAATAAGCTCAGTCATTACAATTGTATGAAGTAGAATGCTTTGGAATGTCCATCATAAACATATAAATCTAATATTTAAATTTCTGTTAGACTTTGAAGCTGTCAATGCATGAGTGCTTATTACTGATTGCATAGTGTCAAAACAATTTAGAATAGAAAAATAATTCTTCTTACTTGAAGTATATTGGAGGAAGATATTTTTTAAAAGCTTAATCACCATGTTATAAGCATGTAGTGTATGATTTCTGTGCATATTTTATTATTAGACATGTATATACTGGATACCTACTATATACCAAACATTGTTCTAGAAAATGGGATATAAACAGTAAACAAAATAGACAAGGTGCATAATTTGTGAGGCTTATATTATCATGAGCAAGCAGACTACAAACAAATAGATATGTAACTGTGCTAAAGAATAATCAATGCCCTGAAAATAAAATGAAGTGAAAGGGTAAGAGTTATAGGGCTGCCTTTTTTATATAGGATATTAGTTAGGATTCTTGACACATTCAAATTGGGATAATTAAAGACACTATTTCCCAATGGAACTAGTAGGGAATCCCAAAGGATGGTTTCATATATCTAGAGATAGTAACAGTTGAGGACATAACTACCTCTAAACTTGAAAGGATCCAGAAAATACAATCTGAAACAGTGAGAAAGTTTATAGAAAGAGCTACCTGATAAGGAAACTGTCCCTTTAGTGGTTAAACCCACAATAAACAACAGAGGAACAAATACCCCAAGCTAACACTCCTTCCTTAGAGTCTCCTGCTAGTATTCCCCAGTGGACAAACCCTACTTGAAATAAAAGGAACCGGGATATTGATCATGCTGTAGCTAATATGAATCTGGTAGACACAGAACTGAATAGAGAAGGAAAGCATGGATCTTGAGAGGAAAAGAGAAGATAAAACATAAGTGGGCAAAACGGTCCTCCCTGGGTAGTGAAAGTTAAACAGAAATCTGAATGACATAAAGGGCAGAAATTGTCATATTTATTTGGTAGAAACTAATTGAAGACTTAGGGAACAAAATAAATTTCAAGGACTTGAGCAAATCATCTCCAGAACAGTTTATATCTTGTAAAATTCTGCCTGTCTTCATTTATATTATCAATCTACTACATCCTACCCTTACCTCCAAATACCTCTCATGGCTGCTTGACTAAGATCGCATTTTTTTTTTTTTATAAATTCTACATCAGAACAGTCTTGACTTTGCCTTTATTTCCCTGACCTTTCCCACACAGCTGACATGATGTTCTACTTGTAAAGCATATCCTGTCTACTCTCATTACTGTGTTTCTAGTCCTCTCTCTAATTCTCAGGCCATATTTCTATTTTGTTCTATCTCTCCAACAACAGTTCCACTATTGTACCATTTTTCTTCTCCCACTTTTTAATTGCTTTGTCTTATCAGTAGCTTTCCTTTGCTTACTGTATACATGGAGAACATATATGCAATTTTGAATACTAGATTTTTATAAAAGTGTTAAAGACTGATCTTTTCAATTGCTTGTTTGATAGATAGCTCTCGATATTTTTACAAAAAAAATCAACAGTCTTTCTTTTGTCTGGTTTAGTGAAAGGTAGCAGTATTTTTCAACTGATTGCAGCTTAAACTCTATTCTTTTCAGATTCTCTCCATTTTCAACATGCCTGTGATGGTTAATTTTATGTGTCAACTTGACCTGCTCTCATCAGCAGCAAAATATTGGACTTCCCAACCCCCCAAACAGTGAGAAATAGGTTTCTGTTGTTCATAAGCCATACAGGCTTTCATTTTTTGTTACAGCGACCCAAGTGGACTGAAATACTTAACAGGTGGTGACTTCAGTTGCAAATGCTGCAACAGATGTAGTTTCATTGTTCAAGAAAATTAACACATCCCCTGATAGCTGATACATAGTTAGTAATCTGAAATATACCTTCCCCTTTATTCCTTTTTTCATAATATCCACAAGGAACAATTTTCTTTCAACTGCTAAGACAAATAATACACTTTTATTGTCAGGGGTGTATCATTTCTTCAACTGCATGTCAAACTTAATTAACAGGTATTTCTTTCCCTTCTACAAAATATCATACTTGCCCACTACTTTAATGATCTTATTCTAATTGCACCTAGGAAGCAAGACATAGCAACTACTCTTGACTTATTGTTAAGACATTTGCACATCAGAGGGTGAAAAATAAATGTGACTAAATTCTAGGGGACTTCTACCTCGGTGAAAGGCTAAGGAGAGGTCAAGAATAAGAGAAGATTCTAAAATAGCTCCACAGCACTATATGAAGCTGTTCTGCCACTTGGACCATATGATTCAGAAGATCCAATCAAGCTTAAAGAATAATTGAGAGATAGGGATGCTGTTTAGAACCTTTGCAGGCCCTCATACCTGATTGTAGTGCAGGCCTTAATATTTAGAAGTCAAGTTCTGCCATCATCTGCCCATGACTACTTTCTCTCTATATTTTATTTTTTTAATTATTGAAGTAGCATTACATAATAACATTCTGTAAGTTCCAGATATACATCATTAAAAATAAACACGTGTATATACTACATTAAGTTCACCACTAAAAATGCAGTTGGACTACTCTCCTTTTGAGAAATAGCTCTTAGCCTGATACTTTATCTTAGTAGAGACTATTTAATTATTGACTATTTAATAATTATTTAATTATTGAAGTTATGATGTGATGTAAGTTGCCCATCATTAGCTGACCCACCAAGTCATAAATTTGGGTATAAGAGCAACACTTCACCATAAATGGAAGTGGCATATAGATGTGGACCCAAGTAGGTCCTGAAGATACAAGTAAGTCACATGAAGAAGTGGTCCAAATGACATGGTCCCCACTCATGCAGCATTGCCTTCTCTCACCCAGTCTGCACTACAGACTCATGGTGGGGCAGATATCCTCTGATCATTGGATAAAACAAGATCAGTGGGACCTGGTTTACAAATGTTTGTCATGATACACAGGTACTATCTGAAAGAATTTGGCTTTAACAATAGGCAGAAATCTGGTACAGCTAGAGAGTGGTGAAGAAAAATCCAGTGGAAGTACTGGCTCTCCACTATTTTAGAAACAAAAATTATATCCAAAAATTATATCTGACTTGTGATTATATCCTAATGTATGGACTATGTTCAATGATTTATCTGAATGGTCAGAGACTTGCAAAGAACATGTTTGGAAAATCAGTAACACGAGAGTTTGGGGAAGAGGTATCTGGATGGAACTCTCTGAATGGGTAAACATGTGTCCAATATGAATACTCATAAAACAATGTCTTTAGCAGAGGAAGATTTTTATATGAAAGTGGGTAAGATTGTTCACTGCATGGGTAATAGTCTCTTTCCCCTGCTACCTTTGTAATCATTTTCTAAAGGCTTATGAAAAAAATGGACATTGTGACAGGATGAAAATTTTATGCATAGTTTTAGTAATGTGGTCTTATACTCCCTGGGAATAAACACTTCTGAAGACCCAATCTGCCAGCAAGAGGGACCATCACTAAACCCTCAATATGTCACCATTCTTGAGGGTGACCAACTTTCTGCTTGTTGGAAATTTGATCAAATTTCACTCCATTGTGGAAGGGGTAGTGTTTTGTTTGACTGAGATAGTCACTTACTCTGGATATGGATTTTTCCTTCCATGCACACAATGGTTCTTCCAATTTTACCATCTGCAAACTCACATATGCCTTATCCACCACACAGCATGATTTCTGATAAAAAACTCATTCCACAGCATAGGAAGGCTAGCAATGATCCATGTTCGCTAGTTTTATCATATTCTCCACCATTCTGAAACATTTGACTTGATAAAATGGTAGAAGGCCTTTGAAGACTCATTTGTAGTGGCATCTAGATGGGGTGGTCAGAGAAGGTTTTGGTGAGATAACATTGTAAACTTACAAAGGTACAGATGCACATGGGAAAGAAAGGATGAGTATGCCTCTCTTTTAAATCTTTCTCCAACTCTTACTTCACCCATTAATTAAGAATCTGTCCCTAAGAATAACTGTGATAGTGTTAATGAGGATAGGATTATGATGAAGATAATTTATTGAAGATAATATTAGTAAGGCCACTGACAGTAATTGATATAGTGAAATTTCCCATGAGGGCAGAAACCATGTGTCTGTTGTTTGATGTTTTACCCTTAGCATCTATCACAAGCACAACATTGATATTCAATAAATGTTTGTTGAATGAACAGAAGCATGAATGAAAGATGATGGTAATGACCAGGAGAGGTTCAATTCAATTCAGTTGATGATAGCATATTATGTATTTTAAAACTAGAGACTGTCAATTTTTGTCTGTTTCAATTGCTTTTAAGGAAATGAATCATTCCAGTGATTCCCTATCTCAAACAATTAATTTTCACCTTATTCTGTGGAGCATTATCACCTAGTATTTAGCACATTGTTAATTATCACTTTGTAACCATTTGTAAAGTGTGAAAAAGCCTGCTGCACAGATTCCACTCTTCCAGTAATTGTGTTTTTCTCCAACCCAGAGCAGTGACAAGCAGAAAAGACACCATTTATGGTAGCTTAGCTAAAATAAACTGATTACAACTTTTATTCTTAAAAAAGAAAATGCCAGGGCCTCCCCGGTGGCGCAGCGGTTGAGCGCTGGGTTGCGAAGCTGCCCGCAGCCTCTGCAGCGCCGGTTCGATCCCCGGCTGCTCCCCGGCCCCCGGAGGAGGGTCCCACATGGCGCGCAGACCTCTCCTGCCGCCCACTGCTCCCCTCAGCAGTGTCCTTCGGTCCTTCTGCCTGCTCTGCTCCCCGCTCTGGCTCTGGTGAATTCTCTCACCCTCCCGCGCTTCTGACTGTACCCAGTGCATGGATAAACAAAACAAACAAAAATAAAAAAAAAAAAAAAAAAAAAAAAAAAAAAATGCCAGTGATTCCTCTGGATGTACTGATAAAGACAAAAGCACTCTGTAGAATATTTAATGCTCCATTGAAAAATCCATAATAATGTTTTAGAAAAAAAGAAAGCAAGATGGGTTTGTAAGGTGGATTTGATTATACACGTCAAGAATTTGCCCCAATTTGATTTATAGCTATATTTATTCTTTCTTCATTACCTTATTTAAATTTGGTTGAATATTGAGAGCTAAGAACACATGTACTTGATATGATGATGAAAAAGTAATATGCCACAATTTCTTACTATGCTTTCACTCAAAAGTTTTTTTTTTCCCCCCTAGTGCTTAACACAATGCTAAATCAACTGTGTCTGTCTGTCTGTCTAATCTATCTATCTGTCTGTCTAATAATGAGATTGAGGAAGGAAATGTAACAGCTTTGCTGAAAACACATATGTGATTCCCACCTGAGCTCTACAAGTGGACTTCTGAGTCACCTTGGCTAGTATTATATAAAAAAAAAATGATTCTCAGTTTCAACATCTGTAATAATTGGGATGATTAGATTATGCTCAGCATAAAGTAAGCACTTAATTGAATACCAGTTGTCCAAATATTTTTACATAATACAATTTCATATAGAGGAATATTTGAGCAGTGGATGGGAGAGAAAGTACTCAAAGTTTAACTACTTAAATAAACCCTTAACTTTATCATCTCTCTACATTCTGTGTATACAGTTTGGTGACAGATACTTTTGAATACATTTTCATTCATAAAATATAGGCCCTGACATTAGTTAATAGTTTATCAAAATATTTGATTTTATGTACCAGTAATTCTGAATTGGAATTTATAAAAAATTAAGTAAAAACCAATTCTGAAAAGATCGCTTGTTTTTATTCAAATTTCATGCAATAATTTTAAGAAATCAAGAAACTATGCATAAACATCCTGTTTATGTGACTAAAACTATTATATAATTATATAGAATTACAATTTTGTTTCATTTACTAAATAGTTACCCCTCTTTCAGTGCCCCCTAATGTCTTCCTTTCTAGTACCAGAAATATCTCATCCATAACTTCATATAGAACTGTTATATGAAGCAATAGTTATGAGCTAAACCTCTTTGCTTAATCTGTGACTTTTAAGACATTATAGGGGATCAGAGATTATTAATTTAAATAATATATAAAAATCTAGGACTAATCTAAAGGGCTCCATACTGTATGATTTCAATTATATGACATTCTGGAAAAAAGTCTATGAAGACAATAGAAGATTAATAATTCCTGGGTCTGGGAGTATGGAAGGAATGGAATAAATAGAAAGAGCATCAGAGGATTATTAGCAGTGGAAATACTCTATGGTTTCATAATGATGGATACATGTTATTGTACATTTGTCCATATTCATAATGTGCACGCTACCGAGAGTGAATCATAATGCAAGCTATGGATTTGGGGAGATTATAATGTCTCAGTGTAGGTCCATCAGTACTAATCGATACACCACTGTAGTGGAAGATGTTGGTCATTGCTCTAAAATTAGATATTCAAATATGAAAAGAAACAATGAACAAAATTGGTTGCCTGAAATTAGAAACATGTACCCCAAGAAAACAAATTAATAATTTGTAAGACAATTTGAGCTTGTGATATTGACCAGACCCAAAAATGCTAGGAGTTGTATATGACAAGAGAAAATTATATTTTGGTAGACAAAAAGTTAAAGAGATCATTATATTTCTTATTAGTGTTATGATAAAAAATACTAAAAAAATGTTTTGTGTAAAATTGTGTAAAATTTGTGTAAAATTTGCTATGTATATTTTTAACAATACTAATTATAAATTTTCTTAAAATTTAAATAATTGTGATTACTTCTCAATAAAGTTCAATCACAAAATAAAGACATATCCAAGAAAGTTCAGGCATGATAGTTATGCCATCAACAATAGATTTGCAAACATGCATGATTAGAGTTGATTTCCCCCAGTATCAAACAGTCAATAGGGAGGACATCAGAGTGAATAAATCAGAGATTAGACATTGGTGTGGTTTTGATAAAACACTTTCTAGAGCTGGATATGGGAGTTAGGTGGAGAAGAATTGATAGAGTCCTTGAGAGCTTTGAGGATTTGAGAAAGGAAACTTTGAGTTGCTTCCAGATTTTGCCTCATAGATCTCCCTTATCAATACTAGTGTGCATAATAGAATAAATATTGCTATGTTGGATATTTAGGCAGACCGGCCTGATTCTCCCATATAAAGTCTGTTTCTGCAAGGTAAGAACCAGTAGGTTATTTTGTTCTGCTCCAGAATGGAACAGACTTTGTAGAGAGAGACAATAAAATGGGTGAGTCAATTGCTGAAAATCTGATAGGAGTGAGGATGTCATAGACAATGCAAGCAAATTTATAAAACAACCAAGAGTTAAATGATTCTTTCCTACATCCCAGAAAGACCAGTTTCTATTCAATTTCCTAAGAAATTGGGTACAGGACATGAAATTCCTGAACTGAATGGGATTACTATTCATTCATTTATTGGGGCAGAAGCTCAATCCTGGAATTTACTTTAAACCAATATTTACATTTGCTATTTATTTTTGGAAATTTTTTTCATCTAATGAATATACTTGCTACACAACTAAAAATACTATAAACTCCATTTATAAATACCAAATAAATATATATCATCTGCGGGCTTTTGGAAAGCTTGGAAGCTGGCACTCCTAACAAGTAAAAGCCAAAGAAACTGAAAATGACTTTTCTTAGACCCAGGAGGGAATACAGTTTACAGAGCAGACTGCCACCCCCAAAACTAGACACAGGTGAATTCACAGTCATCATTAAGATCCACTTACCTAGAGCAGAAATCACTGGTACCATAAACTGGTAGTGAGATGTAATTGATACATTGCAGGGGGGTACATATGCACTAGCATAGGAGTGAGAAACTCATGGGGTTGTAGCAGCCATGAAGGGACAAAGACACACTTTGGGTTGGTTTACCTACAGGAACCATACTAGGTTCTCAAGATGAGCACCTGAGAAAGATCTTCTCTGGGCTCTGGCAGGTTAACAGGAGGAGGTATCCTGCAATACTCTCAGATCATTCTCTTTCACAAAGGCTTACTCTCCAAGACAAAAGTCATCACCAGAGTTGTATCCATTGTGGAAGAAGAGAAATTCCCCAACTCTAGCCCTCTTTAGCCTTCTCGTGTCACCAGAATTGAAACAAAAAGCTGAGAAACATTTGTGAGCATCACAGTGCAGGAGAGTCTTAGTAGGTGATTAGTTGTTGATTAGGATTTTTCAGTAAGTTTATGTAATGATTCCCTTCCTCCATGTATTTCTTTTTTTTTTACATCCTTTCTCTTTTTATTCCCAATGCATGCATATATGTGTTTTACATAACTGAAAGCAAGCTGCACATACTGTTTGAAAGTCTGCTTTAATGTCATCACCCTGACTTATTTTTGTCCTATGATTTTTTGCTTAAGATTTATAAAATATACATATATTTTATTTTTTCTTCTTTTTTAATTAATATTTTATTTTATATAAGCCACGGAATCCTCCATTTATTTCTACTGTGCTAACAGAACCCCAGCATTATAACAGAGAATTACAACTGAAAAAGCTACAATATGTAGACCCTTTCTAAGGAGTATTACTTAGAGAAGGCCAAAATCAAGAGTGAAAACAAAAAGAACATCATTAGAGGAATATGAAGCTACAGCAACTATTAAACATAGCTCCCTATAAGGCAGATTAAAATAAATGCTACACTTATGACCTGTTCACTGTAGTTAACATTGTCAGATACAACAGGATCATCTTTTAACAGAAGAATTACAAGGAATTCCAGAACGAAAAAAGAAAAGTACAGTCTCTTCAAACAAAGTAAACATCAGATCCAAATTCAAAATGGCACAGATGTTGGAATTATCAGATAGGGAATTTTAAATAACTATGATTAATATGTTAAGAACTCTAACAGAAAAGTAGGCAGCATGAAAGAACAGATGGTTAATGGAAGCTGAGGGATGAAAACTCCAAAAAATAATCAAAAGGAAATAGTAGAAAGTAAAGACACTGTAACACAAATGAAGAATTATTTTAATTGCCCCTATGGTAGACTGGAGATAGCCAAGGAAAAGAATCAGTGTGTTTGAAGATAAGTTATAGAAATTTCCTAAACTAAAATACAAAGCTTAAAAAGAGTGGAAAAGATCTCACAGACAATCTAAGAACTCTGACAATATCAAAATGTGTATATTATACATGTATTTGGAAATAGCGGAGAAGAAAAAGAGAATGGAACAAAAGAAATATATGACTAAGAACGTCAAAAAATAGTTAAATACACCAAATCACATATCCTGGAATCTCAGAAAACACCTATACATTTCACAATCATACTACAGAAAACCAAAACAATTGAACTTTTAGCAGTGAACTTAATGTAGTATATACACATTTTGATTCTTGATGATACATACCTGAAAGTTATATAGTATGATAATACAGTGTTACTTCAATAAAACAATTAAAATTTGAATTGAAAAAAAAAAATGTTGGGCTTCCCTGGTGACGCAGTGGTTAAAGTCTCAGTGCTATCAAACTATCGCCAACCACCGCAGCATGAGTTTGATCCCAGGCCAGGGTTTACCCGCATGGCACAGCAGACATCTTCAGTCTTGCCCACTGCTCCCCTTAATGTTATATTTCAGTGGCTCCAGCTGTTCTGCTCCCCATTATCTCTGGTGAATCTTCTCACCGTTCCCCACAACTCTGATATACACCCCAGTCCTTGTATGCATAAACAAATAAAAATAAATGTTTTTAAAAAGGAAAACTAATTGTTGAACCCAGGCAGGGGAAAAAAACTAACTTACCTGCTGAGGAACAAGGATAAGACTTAGAGGGAACTTATTTCAGAAACCATGTAAGAAAAAAAAGAAAATATATTGAAATATTGAAGAAAAAAATCTTTAAATTGAAATAGGTATTTTTAAAATTCCAAACAGTCTAAGAAGTCTTAAAACTCAACAATAAAAATCAGGGCCTCACTGGTGGTGTTAAGGTTAAGTTTCAGCACCATCATTGCAAAGACCTGAGTTCGATCCCCAGCCAGGGAGGTGACTTACCCGCTACTCCCCTCACCAGTGTATTTCAGTAGATCTGCCTGTTCTGCTTCCCACTCTGTCTCTGGTGATTCCTCTCATCCCCCACACCTCTGGGCTACACCCCAGTTCTTCTATGCAAAAATTTAAAAAAAAATAAAAATAATTAAAAAATGATTGGTAGTATGGAATCTTACTTTAATATGAAGAAAATGGCAATTTCTTTGGTTGTTCTCACAAAAGCACATAATCTCACTATAACCTTGACAAAAATGACAGACAAATCCCAAGTGAGGTACAGTTTGCAAAATACCTGTCCATTATTGCTCCAAAATATCAAGATTATCAAAAACAATGAAATTCTTTAAAATTACCACAACTAAGGTAAACCTAAAGATACACAATTACTACTATAATGTAGCAATCGGGATGGAATCCTGGGACAGAAAAAAAAAATTACTTGGTAAAGACTAAAGAAATCAGATTAATGACCAAATGTTAGCTAATACTGTATTGATTTTGTTTTACTAATTGTTACAAATGTGACATGTGAAATATAAATTTTAGGCAATACTTGATGTCATAGAGGAACTCCCCAAATAAGCTTCACAATTTTTGTCAAAATATAAAATTTCTCTAAAATATTTTTTTTTAAAAAGGCAGTCAATAAAATTGAGTGACACCTACAATTTAATATGCTTATGACATTGATGATAGTTTCGTTAGAACTTATAATTCCATTTAAGAGTAAAAATATGTTCCTGCAGTCTCGTTTTATATTTTGACTGTATTTGTATATTTTCAACAAAAGTATTGCAGAGACTGCTGTTTATTTTCATTACCATGTTGCACAAACTGTATTAATGATTTTAATGATCAATTTATAAGTCAGGGGCCTCCCCTGTGGTGCAGTGGGTTGAGCACCACCCTGTGAAGCTGTCGGCAGCCTCTGCAGCGCGGGTTAAGTCTCAGCACTATCACTGCTACAGCCTGAGTTCCACCCACCCACCCTGGCCTCCTTCCTCCAGGGAGATTCCCACATGGCACGGCAGACCTCTCCTGTCTCACCCACTGCACCACTCAGCAGTGTCTTTGGTCTGTCTGCCTGTTCTGTTCCCAGCTCTGTCTCTGGTGAATTCTCTCACCCACCCACGTCTGTGACTGTACCCCAGGGCATGTATAAATATTTTTTATTTATTTTTTTAAGATTTATTTATTTATTTATTTGTACAATCACTGGGTACAGTCAGAAGCGCAGAAGGGTGAGAAAATTCACCAGAGCCAGAGTGGGGAAACAGAACAGGCAGACTGAGGAAGTACACTGCTGAGGGGAGCAATAGGCACAGCAGGAGAGGTCTGCGCGCCATGTGGGACCCTCCCTGGTGGCCAGGGATCGAACCAGTGCTGCAGAGGCTGAGGGCAGCTTCGCAGCCCAGCGCTCAACCGCTGTGCCACCAGGGAGGCCCAGTTCTTGTATAAATAAATAAATCTTTAAAAAAAATTGTAAGTCAGAAAAATCACCATTATGCTAACCCTAAATAGTGCTAGCAAATAATCCACTGTAATTAGATTTACCTGTTGCATTTCTGTACTTGTTTTCTTGAAGATAAATTTATCAATAAGGTTCAAATGAAATCATTAATTAAGATGCATAGTACTACTTGTAATACTTATTACATTTTTGCTGATGGAAAGTAAGCTATAGATCAACTTACTGTGCACACACACATATGAGTGTGTGTGTATATATAATTACTTTTATTTATATATATAATGCATCACAATGTGTCTATATTCAAACATAAGGTATAGAGATACATTCATTACATTATTGAATATACACATAATTTTGAATGATAATAGAATTATAACATGACATGAAATTTTGTACCATAACCACCAGTGATTGGTGAGTGTGTATGTGCATAGACAGAATGACATAGAAATAAATTCATTATTTAATACATTATTGGGCCTCCACTGGTGGCACAGCAGTTGAGCTGCCCGCAGCCTCTGCAGAGCTGGTTTGATCCCCAGCTGCTGGCGAGGGTCCCACATGGCATGCAGACCTCTCCTGCTGTGCCCGCTGCTCACTCCAGCAATGTATTTCGTCAGTCTGCCTGCCTGCTCTGCTCCTGCTCTGGCTCTGGTGAATTCTCTCACCCTCCTGTGCTTCTGACTGTACCCAGCACTTGTATAAATAAATAAATAAATAAATAAATAAATAAATAAATAAATAAAAATACATTATTAAGTCACAGATTGAATGAACATGGGAAAATGGTTTATGCATTTACAGCATGAAAATATTTTCATTTAATCCTTCTATTGTATTGTATAGCCTTTAGTTAAAGAAGCCCCACCATCCATTGCTAGAACTACCTATTTCAAGTCAGTAAAAATAAAAGGTACTATTTTTAGAGCATGAATACTGTATCTTGTGATTTATATTCATCATCTTATTCCATTCTCTTAAGTTTGTTATAAAATATTTTACCATTTTCTAAATGAGAAAAAAGAAAGAGAAGTCAAGGAATTTCTCAATAAATTAGTGAAGACTGTAGAGTTTGAAATCCATGGTTTCTGATGACAAAATCTACTATATAATATACTATCATGTCTTTCAGTATCCTAATTGGAAAAAAAATAGGTTGGAAGCCAAATTAGGCAGTTGATTAAGTTAGACCTATTTATCTCTGCTTGAAATATTGGCTATCATTGTGTAGTTGCTCAGAGATGATTTCTTTTCAGCAAGTACCAGTATTGTCCACTTTCCTCTATCCCTCATCTCTTGCCCATTTTCCTCTGGAAGGAACATTTTCATTTGTATTTTCCTCTAAAGAGATTACATTTCACACACTACTTCCTTGCTATTAGGTATCAAAATGCAAAGCCTAACACTGGTCTTCAAAACTACAAAGTACATTGACATGACCACTAAAAATATTTGTAATCCTCCTACATAACTATAGTGGGTAGTGTGGGATAAAGAATTTGAGGGGTAGTCTCAGGTTCTGACTGATAAATATGGTGCCATCTTGGTCCTTGCGTTTGCAAACTAAAACCCACTAATTATTCACACAGTCATAATCCATTCCTAGAAAAATTCAAAAAAACAATCTAGCAACTACAGTGGTTCTGTGTTAATTTACGGTGAATATAAAATGTGGTGGAATAGGATCTATTCCATCTATTTTATTGGACACCTATTGATTGCTTACAATATTGATTCACAGTGTTGATATGGACATTATAGGAAAAAGCCAATGTTGGTCAGTGAGATCATGGTCTAGATTTTAGTACTACAGGGTTGAATAGGGAAGTGACTCAAAAGATGCTCTGTCAGTGTTGGGGAGCCCTTGCATAACAGAATGATAAATTATGACTTAATTTCTTTGGCAATTTGAAGATGTTGAAAGTTGTGGAGTAGGGAAATTTTATGATTAGTTACATGTCAGGAAAATTGATTTTGCAAATAATTTATAATTCCAAATATTGTTCTTTTTCTGCCTAAGATTGATTTTCCCATATTCTTGGGGAACTGCCCCATTTTTCTTTAGAGAGCCACCCTATTCCTAGTGATAAAAGTACTGTCACTGGGTTTAAGTGGAAAATTAATACAAGGGAAGTTTTGATTTATTAACATTGTCAAAACAAGAAGAAATAGACTCCTCATTAGGGCGACATTGATGGGATTGTTTCTCAATAATTAGTCTAGAGAAGATCTACCAGGAAAGAGGGAATGGGAGATTCAAGAATGTCTCACTTTGATCTTGGGGAATGGGAAAATATTGATGGCCTTAACATATTAATTAATGCCTGGTGGGAAATGATATTTTGAAAATTAGGAGAATGGGATTCCTGCCCACCAACTAATTATGTGACTTTAAGTAGATCCTCTATGTTCTCAGTTGTTTAGATGTTTCACTGTGAAATGAAGGAGTTAAACAAAATTATCTCTAAATCTAATCCAGATCTAAGATCCATATTATAACTGAAATGGCCATTTTTATTTTATCATGGAAAATTCAATTTCTTGGATGATTACTCATTATTTGAGATCCTTATGTGAGCATAAAGTTCATTTCATACACTATTACAGAACAGATTCTAATTAAACCTTAGAACTCAGAAACGTTGCATTAAGTTCAATTTATGATAGCAACAACTCGGAATGGCTATTTTGCAATTCCGTAATAATTGCACTAGTGTATTGTCAGGATCTCATGATATCTTATTCTTGATTACCCTCTCTCACTACCACTGGGGCCCCAGGGCTTCAAATATAAATTAGTGAAGCCTCGATCCTAAGACTATAGTGTAGGCTGAATTAAGCCCACAATTTGAATTCTCTAAAAACTCATTCTTAAGGAAGCCATCTTCAGCTGCTCCAAATTATTGAAACCCATGTAGCTTTTATGTTTGAGAACAAGACTAAACTTAACATTAGACACACACACACACACAATCAAGCAAAGTACCCACAACAAATTAGAAGGTCAAAATGTCATTTGCTAGATGAAGTAATGCTGGATCTCTGTGTTGATGACTTGTCCAGAAGCCAGAAAATGTCTTCCATGGGTTTTCTTTGCTTGTGTGGTATTATCTCTGTCCCATTATTATCCCCTGAGTTCTTTCATCTGCACAGACTTAACCATTTCCTAATACATCCCACAATATATGTTCTCAGGTCCTATGATCATGGATATTAATTGCAATATACACTTCTCTTTTAGTTTCTGTACTTTAAGATACTCTATTTTTTTTTTTAATGGCGCTTGAGTTTTGGTGGGCATTTAAAATGTTTTGCCTTGCTTTTTTCACAGACATCCTTTAAGGCAGATCTCAAATTAATACAATTCTGTTTTTTGTGTTGTCTTTGTTTTTTTTTTTTTTTTTAAATATTAAATTTTATTTTTATATTCCCCCATACAATTGCAAACGCCCAATTCTGACCCCAATCCTTTCCCCCCCGCCCCCCAAAAAGTGTCTCTGGTTCATAGTTTTTTGTTGATTTTGATTTTCACTTTCTTATATTCATTTTCCTGGTCCCTTATTTAAGTTTTCTAGATTCCTGCTATGAGTGAGACCATCCGGTATTTTTCTTTTTCTTTTTGGCTTATTTCGCTGAGCATGATCCCTTCCAGCGCCATCCATGTTGCTGCAAATTGCATGTGTTTATCTTTTTTGAATGCTGAGTAATATTCCATGGTATATATGTACCACATCTTCTTGATCCAGTCATCTATTTTTGGGCATTTGGGTTGTTTCCAAAGCTTAGCTATTGTAAACAGTGCTGCTATAAACATAGGAGTGCAGGTGCTCCTTGGAATTGATGTTTCTGTGTCCTTTGGGTAAATACCTAGGAGTGGAATTGCTGGATCATATGGAAGCTCTATGTTTAGTAGGTCCAGAAATCTCCACACAGCTCTCCATAGTGGTTGGACCAGTTTGCACTCCCACCAACAGTGCACAAGAGTTCCTTTTTCTCCACATCCTCGCCAACATTTGTTGTTGCTAGTTTTTTTAATATGTGCCATTCTCACTGGTGTGAGATGGTATCTCATGGTAGTTTTGATTTGCATTTCCCTGATGACAAGTGATGTTGAACATTTTTTCATATGTCTGTTAGCCATTTGCATTTCCTCTTCAGAGAAGTTTCTTTTTAGCTCTTCTGCCCATTTTTTGACTGGATTATTTTCTTTGTTGTTGCTGAGTCTCATCAGCTCTTTGCAGATTTTTGTGATCAGTCCTTTATCATTAGTGTTGGGTGCAAAAATGTTCTCCCAGTTGGTGGGGTTTCTCTTTGTTTTTGTTATTGTCTCTTTTGCTGTGCAGAAGCTCTTTAATTTGATGTAGTCCCAGCTGTTTATCTTTGCCTTCACTATCACTGCTTTGGGTGATGTGTCTGTAAAGATGTCTTTGATGTGCAAATCCCGTAGTGTTTCGCCTATATTTCCTTCTATGTATTTTATGGTTTCAGGTCTTATGTCTAGTTCTTTAATCCATTTTGAGTTGATTTTTGTGTATGGTGTGAGGTAGTGGTCAAGCTTCATTCTTTTGCATGTAGCGACCCAGTTTTCCCAGCACCATTTATTGAACAAACTTTCTTTGCTCCAATGCATAGTCTTTGCTCCTTTGTCAAAGATTAGTTGACCATAAATCTGTGGGTTTATTTCTGGATTTTCTATTTGATTCCATTGGTCTGTATGTCTGTTCTTGTTCCAATACCATGCAGTTTTGATGATTATGGCTTTGTAGTATAGTTTGAAGTCTGGGAGTGTGATGCCTCCATTTCCTTCTTTTTTTTTCAGTAGAGCTTTGGCTATTCGGGGTTTTTGGTGATTCCATATGAATTTCATCAATAATTGTTCTATTTCTTTGAAGAATGCCATTGAGATTTTGATTGGAATAGCATTGAATCTGTATATTGCTTTTGGTAGGATGGCCATTTTAATAATGTTTATTCTTCCAATCCATGAGCAGGGGATGTCTTTCCATTTCTTTGTGTCTTCTTCTATTTCTTTTAACAGTGTTTTATAGTTTTCTTTGTATAGGTCCTTTACCTCTTTTGTTAGATTTATTCCCAAATATTTGATTTTTTTTGTTTCGATAATAAAAGGGGTGGTTTTTTTGATTTCTTCTTCTTCAGATTTATTGTTTGTGTATAGGAAGGCTACTGACTTTTGCGTGTTGATTTTGTATCCTGCCACTTTACTGAATTGATTGATGAGTTGAATTAGTTTTTCTGTGGAGATTTTGGGGTTCTCTATGTATATTATCATATCATCTGCAAATAGTGATAGTTTGACTTCTTCTTTTCCTATTTGGATTCCTTGGATGTCTTTCTCTTGTCTTATTGCTCTGGCTAGGACTTCCAGTATTATATTGAAAAGCAGTGGTGAGAGTGGACATCCTTGTCTTGTTCCAGATCTTAATGGAATTGCTTTCAGCTTTTCACCATTGAGAA
Source organism: Talpa occidentalis (assembly GCF_014898055.3). NCBI lineage: Eukaryota > Metazoa > Chordata > Mammalia > Eulipotyphla > Talpidae > Talpa > Talpa occidentalis. The sequence goes on from NW_023601754.1 coordinate 31,818,594, forward strand.
TGATACTGGCTGTTGGCTTGTCATAGATGGCCTTTATGATGTTGAGGTACGTTCCTTGTATCCCAAGAATTTCAAGGGCTTTTATCATGAATGGGTGTTGCACTTTGTCGAAAGCTTTCTCAGCATCTATTGATATTATCATATGGTTTTTATATTTCTTTTTGTTGATGTGTTGGATAACGCTGATTGATTTTCGGATGTTAAACCATCCTTGTGCCCCTGGAATGAATCCAACTTGGTCGTGGTGAATTATCTTATGGATACATTGTTGGATTCTGATAGCTAAAATTTTATTGAGGATTTTTGCATCAGTGTTCATTAGGGAGATTGGCCTATAGTTTTCCTTTTTTGTGTTGTCCTTATTCGGTTTTGGTATTAGTGTAATATTGGCTTCATAGAACGTGTTTGGTATTGTCCCTTCCTTCTCAATTTTTTGGAAGAGTTTGTGAAGGATAGGCACTAATTCGTCTCTGAATGTTTGGTAGAATTCATTTGTAAATCCATCAGGTCCTGGGCTTTTGTTTTTGGGGAGGTTTTTAATTACCATTTCAATTTCACTGCTTGTAATTGGTCTGTTTAGGTGTTCTATTTCTTCTTTATCTAGCTTTGGGTGATTGTAGAGTTGTAGGAATTTGTCCATCTCCTCTAGATTGTTGAACTTGTTTCCATATAACTGTTCATAGTAGTTACTGATTATTCTTTTGATTTCTGCTGTGTCCGTTGTGATTTCTCCTCTTTCATTTATGATTCTGTGTATTTGTGCTTTCTCCCTTTTTTCCTTTGTGAGCCTGGCTAGGGGTTTGTCTATTTTATTTATTTTTTCAAAGAACCAGCTCTTGGTTTCATTGATCTTTTGGATTGTTTTTTTAGTTTCAATTTCATTTATTTCTGCTTTGGTTTTTATTATTTCTTTTCTTCTACTGGTTCTGGGGTTTTTTTGTTGTTCTTTTTCTAGATCTTTGAGCTTCGAGATTAGGTTGTTTCTTTGAGTTCTTTCTTGTTTTTTGATGTGAGCTTCTATTGCTATATATTTTCCTCTTATTACTGCTTTTGCTGCATCCCATACATTTAGGATATTGGTGTCCTCCTTGTCATTCAATTCAAAGAATTTTTTAATTTCTTCTTTGATCTCCTCGTTAGTCCAGTGGTCTTCCAGTAGTGTGGCTTTTAATCTCCATGAGGTAGGATAGTTCCTTGCCTTCTTTTTATGATTTATTTCTAGTTTGATGCCTTCGTGGTCAGAAAAGATGGTTGGTATGATTTCAATCTTGGTGTATCTGTTGATGTTTGTCTTGTGCCCCAGTATGTGATCGATCCTGGAGAATGATCCATGTGCGCTTGAGAAAAATGTGTACTCCGTTTTTTTTGGGTTTAGTGTTCTATAGATGTCTGTTAAGCCCAAATGCTCTAGGTCCTTATTTAGAGCTTTGGTTTCTTTACTTATTTTTTGTCTTGTTGATCTATCCATTGTTGATAGTGGTGTGTTGAAGTCTCCCACTACATATGTGTTTTCTCTGATATCTGTTTTCAGAGAGGACAACAGTTGTCTGATATATTTTGGTGCTCTTTCGTTTGGTGAGTATATGTTAATGAGTGTTATTTCTTCTTGAAGTATTGTCCCCTTAATCATAATGTAGTGACCATTGGGGTCTCTTTTTATTTTTTTGAGTTTGAAGTCTGTTTTATCTGATATAAGTATAGCTGTTCCTGCTTTCTTTTTTGGCCCATTTGCTTGTAGGATTGTTTTCCATCCTTTGACTTTGAGCCTATTTTTATCTTTTGTAGCTAAATGTGTTTCCTGGAGACAGCAAAAGGTTGGGTTTTGTTTCTTAATCCAGGCTGCAACTCTGTGTCTTTTTATTGAAGAGTTTAGTCCATTTACATTTAGAGTTAATATTGATATGTTAGCATCTGTATTTGCCATTATGTTTGTCTTTCCTTTGATTTTATTTATTTATTCTTTTAATAACTTTTTTTTTTTTTTTTTGGTCTTCTTTCGTTGTTATTCGTCCCTCTGAGGTTCTGGCTTTAGGATTCCTTGTAGTATTTTTTGGAGTGGGGGTTTAGTCGCAATGAAATTCCGGAGTTTCTCTTTGTCTGGGAAGGTCCATATTCTTTCTTCATGGAGGAAAGAGAGCTTTGCGGGATAGAGTATTCTTGGTTGGCATCTGTTTTCTTGGAGTCTGTTGACTATGTCCCTCCACTCTCTCCTTGCCCGTAGTGTTTCTTCAGAGAAGTCTGATGTCAGCCTGATTGGTTTTCCTTTGAATGTTATCTGTTTCTTCCCTCTTGTCAGCTTCATTATTTTTTCCTTGTCCTGGATTCTTGGGAGCTTTACTATTATGTGTCTTGCTGTGTTTTTCCTTTCGTCGTGGAAGTTTGGTGTTCTTCTTGCTTCTTGTATATCAATTTTCAGCTCCTTCTTCTCATTTGGGAAGTTCTCTTCAATTATATCCATGAATATTTTCTCTGTTCCTACATCTCTCTCCTCTCCTTCTGGAATTCCTATAACTCTTATATTTCCTTTCCTCATGGAGTCAGATAGTTCCCGAAGTCTTTCTTCATTCTTTTTCCTTCGTACTTCTCTTTCCTTTTCTGTTTTGGTTCTTTTTATTTCTGTGTCTTCAAGATTACTTATTCGTTCTTCCATTTCATCTATTCTGCTTTCATTGCTTTTCCCAGAGTTCTTTAGTTCCTCCATTAATTCTTTGATCTCCTGCATTTCTCTTACTTCCCTCTTTAGGGACTCAATTTCCTTCTTCTGATCTATCACTTTTTTAATCATGGCAATTTTAAATTCTCTTTCTGGAAGGCTCAGAAGTTCTTCCAAGTTGCTGTCGTTGCAATCTGGGGAATGGTTTTCTTTTTGTGGTGTGCTTCTTTCCTGAGGAGTTTTTAGGTTGCGTGTGGTTCTTCTACTCCCTACTGTCTGTTTTCTAATTTGTCGTATGCGTTGGGACACTGTGTTGCTCGGACTGACTGACATCTTGGGTGAACTTCTCCGCTCCCCTCTGGCTCTTCCAGGAGCCATCTCTGTCTTCTGGGGGAGCTTTCTGCTGGTTTTAGGCAGTTTTTACTTAAGAAATGTCCCTGTTCTCAAATGGCGAAGTGGGATGCAGTCCCTGCGCCTCCGGTTTCAGGCACACTCTTCTGCGCACCCGGTCTGCCCCGGACGTGGGTGCCTGCTCCCTCTGTGGGCTCAGACTGCTGGTCGGAAGGGGCCTGGCGTGGAATAACTTCCCGGCTGGCCACTGGGTCCTCCAGAAACCTTCTGCCCTTTTCAAGCAGTCTTAAGAAATGTCCGGCAGCCCGGGCTGTGTGCGCGTCTCCCGGGGTCTTTGTTCTTCTCTAATGGCGCCGGGAGCCGTTCGCTCACCGCCACGGCGGATCCTGCAGGGTTCGCCTCAGCTCCCGTTCACGGGGTGTGGTGGCTGCAATAGTTCCTTTCCACTCACAGTCCCGCTTGCTGCGTCGTTTGTTCTTGTGGGTCGTTTTGGTTTGTTGTTTCCTCCTCTCTGCCGGTCGGAGAGTGCCGCCTCTGTGGGCGGGGGAGGGGAGCAGGGTTCTGCGCTTCCCTCCCTTCTAGTCCTCTTTTATGGCCACTTTCTTCTTCGGGCAGTTCGCTGGCGTCACCCGTTTATCTTCCGTGTCCCAGTTCTCACTGGGACCTGCCGATTTTCCTCCCTATTCACTTTTTTTAATGGGAGATCTTACTCGCAGCGTCTCCTCGCCGCCATGTTGCTCCGCCCCCTTGACCTTTTTGTGTTGTCTTTGAACACCCTTTCTTTTCCAACTTGTAATTCCTGACAAAGTAATCTGGATAAGTACACTTATTATAGGATTAGAAATTCTCAGCACATTTCCCTCTTACTCAGGTTGTAAAAAAATCATTACAAGGCTGGAGTGAGGTGAAATTGGCGTTCAGGAAAAGATTCCTAAGACTGATTTTTGATCACTTTAGGAACCTTTTTCCTGCTAATGAAGTTAGGAAACTTGCTTAGATCACATGATATTTATTTTCAGTTTTAATTTAAATACCTAAAATGCAGATCTTGATGCATTTTCAAATTTATATTAGTGATATATTTTTACTTTGTCTTGTTTTTATTGCAAGGTTCACAAAAAATTCAGAGGAAGCCTGATCATTCAGTCATAAACTGGGTAGCATGATTCAGAATTATTCCCTTCCATCACCCATCTGTCTATGAAATTAACATAAGGGCAAATATCTTACACTGTACTTAAGAACAGTCAATTTTCTAGGTGAGCAAATCATGCCTCAAGTCTTTGTTTCAACATATACTCAATGTTTCTAAATTTTTGACCTCAACCTTTCCAAATTTTCCCTTACAAAGACCTTAAGTTGGAAATCACAATTTAACTAATTCATGATTTATAGTGAGGTTAAATGTGTTGTCAAATTTAACCCAATGTCAGGCGCATAAAAATGCTAATTAAATTTGATTATCATTATTAGCCATACAATTAGTAGAAACAGTCTTTCTAGTAGTTTTGCAAATATCCATACTATAAGGAGGGTACTCATGAACATGACTGATATTTTAATGCTGAACCCCTAACAGTGTATAGGTCCATTAATCAATGCTCAGAAGAGGGTAGCTTGCTTTGTGAAAACAGGCTATTTCCTTCAAATTTATATTTCTCACTAATCCTACTACAGACGCCCCACATCATATATGCACCTGGGTTAGTGTCTGCTTATAACATCATCTTGTCACTGTACTATGACTAAAGGAACACAGTATTTTTCTTTTAAACTTGATTTCTAGTGGCAAACTTCAACAAATTCCATAAGCCTGTGCTTTACAATCTTGAGAGAGTAGTGTAAACCATCTATTTCAGATGGAAGATATGTGGTATGCTTGTATTTTAGCAGACTTATTAATAGCAGCATATTTTTCCTATAGAATTTCCACATAGCCTTAAATATTTCCCAAAGAATATTCCAGAAGTCAGTTACAAATGCAAATTAGATCTAATTTTCTCATTATATTTATGTTGAAGTGAGACCCAAGTGACTTTCTCATGAAAATAAGGATTTCGGGTCACCCAAGTTGAGAATTATAGAATTGTGGAGGGTGAGATTTTGAAGCAAAGAGAGGAAGAATTTATTGACTGTGTTTTCTCAAGTCATGGCAAGTTTAATATGGATTCACTTTCACCTCACTGTAATTCAAAAATGTTTTATTTGTAGATGGGAAACCATGTAGTGAGCAGTGCTGAGTACTATGCCTCAAATCTTCAATTACTTTTCCTTTTACCTTTCCTCCTTCAACCATGTAAGGAAAACCCCTTATTTAACATACAAATGCTTCATTCCCTGTGCCCTGAAGTTAAGTGGTTTGTTCAAAGTTATTCATAAAGTGAGTGGTAGAATTGGAAGACTTCAGAGCAGGTTTAGTGTTCCTTTGAAAATCACAGCTGAGGGCCTTCCCTGGTGGCACAAAGGGTTAAACACAGTACCATGAAGCTACCCACAGCCACTCCAGCAGGAGTTTGATCCCCAGCCAGGCAGGTGACCCACATGGCATAGCAGACCTCCCCTGTTTCACCCCCTGCTCCCCTCAGCAGTATATTTCAGTCAGTATGACTGTTCTGCTCCCCACTCTGTCTCCCATGAATCCTTTCACCCCCCACAACTCTGGCCTGTACCCCAGTTCTTGTATGCATAAATCAATAAATCTTTAAAGCAAAGAAAAAGAGAGAAACTCACAGTTGAACTCTTCATCCTGATGTATTTTTACATTAAAGGCGACTATATATTTGGCCTCTACTGAAAATATTTACTTACAATTCAAGGTGGGTTACATCAAGCTTGTAATAAATTGCCAAAGGACTGTAGATTTGATACATCTTTATAGTGAATTTGCAGAGATCATTTTCAGTTACTTAATGCCTTTGGTGGTGCTTTGCTGCCTCTGGAAATATACTACATGAACGATGACATTTCCTTCATTTTGTTCATGTTCTTGACTCAATTTGTCAAGCAGAATCTTTGTACATCTTAAAAAGGGCAAGTCTTAGGAGGTGGATTCACTTATTAGACAAACTAGAACATCACACATAGAGCATATGCACATGTCTTACACACATACATATACCAGCTATATCTGTGGTTCCCTTTAGAAAATGATGTTTTAGACAATTTTTATGCTTTAAGCACAGCTTCCCATATTTAATTCATCTACCACCAAAGGGACACACTTTAAGGGTAATGAACATCAAGAGAGACCTCTACTACAAAACATTTAGCCTAGTGAGTGGCAAATTACTTTGAGCTCTAGTGATTCCACCCGTACACATCCTAAAGGAAGACAGCATAATTGAGGGCAGATGAGGACCATAGCAGATCAGTTAATGTATTTCTATGTCATATTTGCAAGGATATTGAGCACTAAATGATATAAATCGTTCTGAAGCTTTTGCCCCTGTCATTTGATATTTTGGCTGTGATCTCTAACCATCCCACACACCAACAGATAGCAGAGACAACAATGGCACAAAACAGTTTTCATGGTGACAAATCACAGAAATTCTGCAGTCTCTCTAATAACACCAATTCTACTTCTTCTGCTTCTTACCTCTCTAGACTTTATTTATTCATTTGTAAAATTGGGATAATTAAAATGCTTCAGGAAGGAAACATTTCCAGATGAAATAAGATAATGATAGTACTTGATATAATGCCTTGCAATAGTAAAGATTCAGTGAATGACTCTTTTTTGTGCCACAGTAAACTATCTCTAGTCTTCAAAACAAATGTATGAGAGAGAAATCATTGTCCCCATAGTATAAATTAAAAAAAAATGAGCCTCAAGGTTCTATAATTGACAAACTATTAAATGGTCAAATCAATTCAAATTCTAGTCTTTTCAGCTCCAAAGCTTATGTATTTTCCACTCCACCAAGCATGACATTACTGTAACATTCAAGAAGTGGTCATAGGAGGTAAATGAACCTGTTAGCAAGGCACCATTAGAAAGAATAGCTCTATTTCAGCTCTGCCAAAACTCTGACCATTGTGTTTGGCAGACATGCTTCAGTTTCCAGATGGATAATGTTGAACCACGTCACTAATCAGGTCAGTAGGTCAACCCAGAGGAAGTGTTTTGTAGCTAATGTATCTTGGCAGGTCTATCAAAATGTGGTCATGCTCAAAATCTGGTACCCTGCAGGGCATTTCAAGAGACTTTTAGTGCAGAGATTTACCTATTTCCAGATCTCCCATGCTAAGATAACCACTCCTGCTTCTTGAAACAGAACTGCAGAAATCAATAATGTATTTGTGCAAAACTTGAAGTAATAAAGTACTTCCCGCTAAGGGACATTTTGATGGATGCAACCTTACAAACAACTATGAACCAGAGACACTCTATGGGGGGTGGGGGGGGAAAGGAGGGCTTGGGGTCAAAATAAGGGGGTTGTAATTGTATGGGGAATATAAAAAATAAAATTTAAATAAAATGTGAAAAAAAAGACAAAAAAAAGTGCATGGGGATGTTACTGTGTAGAATAATGCAAAGCATGTCCATGATGAAGATGTAGTACAGTGAGAAAAAAATAGTACATACCTCAGACATGGGCCAATATAACTCTATTCCTGAATCTTGTCACTGGTGATCTTGGTTAAATTGTTTCTTCTTAGTCTCAGCTGTGCCATCAGTAACATTGGGGCAGTAAGATACCTACACCATAGAATTGCTATTAGTAATAAAATGGAAAAAAAAAATAAGCTTTTGGCACAGTCTTTGGTACATAGTACAATTTAAATTAATTTACCTTTTCATAAAACCTTAAAGTTATATCACTAAACTCTAACATCTTAAACATAGGATTAGACATTCTGCACAAAGCATTGAAGATGATTTGCTGAAACGTGTACTGACTGACTCATGGGAAAAGAACCTAGTAGTGAATTGCTCTAACTATAAATTTATGGTTATAAAAATCAAATGAGTATATTCAAACTACTTCACTATTGTTTTGTTGCTTCCAAACCTACCACCATCTTGAACAGATGACCCAAAAGATTCTCTGAATAATGTTTTATATTATCTGCCCTTTTCCTTTTTGCTATAAAATATACTCATAATTATGTAAGGAACATATTTTTGGTTTTGTAGTTAAAATTAATTCCAACCACCCACTATAGCTTCTGTGTGTGTGTTTATACACATATATAAACATACACACACATACACACATATGTGTGGTAAATGAATGAGCAGTTCTAAAATAATTATCAGGATGGGTTGAAATAATAGAACATTTTAAATTTGGAGTAAAAATACCTCTTTATAATGTTGCTGTCCTTTATACATGGTGAACTATTTTATTTCCTTGACAATTCATGTCTACTTTGTGAAGGAGGCAAGTCAAAGATTCTGATCTCGGATAAATGTCAGTTCAGAGATGATAAATAACTTTCCAGAGAAAGTTAATCATCTGGGATTAAAACATAGGTTTCCTGTCCTCATTCAAATTTTTTTTGTATATGGTATTGTAAGTGATTATTATGGAGAACAGTGCCTATACTCAGCAAACCCAGAACTGTGTCATGTTGAGTAAAGGTTTATTTAATATTTATAGATAGCAAAGATCTGGTCAACGTATAGTGTATCCTGGATTTGTTCTGACAGGTATGCCAACAAGATCAACTTTAATTATTTATGACTCAAAAACTTGGCAATAAATTTTCTTAAGTTACCATTGTACTGTCCTAGATATTCTATCCTGTTTGGTTTACTACTCTTAGTCCCACAACCAGTAGACTTCACATTATAGGGCCTCCTCGGTGGCGCAGAGGTTGAGCACTGCAAAGCTGCAGGCAGCCTCTGCAGTGGCGGTTCAATCCCCAGCCGCTGGCGAGGGTGCCCCATGGAGTGCAGACCTCTCCTGCTGCCCGCTGCTCCCCTCAGCAGTGTACTTTGTCAGTCTGTCTATTCTGCTCCCTGCTCTGGCTCTGGTGAATTCCCTCACCCTCTCACGTTTCTGACTGTACCCAGTGCTTGCATAACTAACTAACTAACTAACTAACTAACTAAATAAATAAATAAATAAATAAACAAAGAAACAAATAAATAAATAAATAAATAAATAAATCTTTAAAAAAATAGACTTCACATTATATACAATTAGATCTTGAATAATATTTTTAAGGTTGTAACTGTTACCTTGGTCCCCTCTCCAGGAAAACCTTTTTTTTTTTTAAGATTTAATTTATTTATGCATACAAGAACTGGGATACAGACCAGAGGTGTGGGGGATGAGATGATTCACCAGAGACAGTGTGGGGAACTCAACAAGCAGACTGACTGAAATACACTGCTGAGGGGAACAGTGGGTGAGTCCAGAGAGGTCTGCTGCACCATGTGGTTAGCTCCTAGGGTGGGATTGGAACTCAGCAGTGGTGCAGACAGCTTCAGAGGTTGTATCTTACCCCCTTGTGCCACCAGGGAGGCCCTCCAGGGAACCTTCTTTATTAACATTCATGGGTTTTCTAGAATAGGAGGAAGATATGCTGAAAAAAAAGCTTACCTTTTTTTTCAGTAATTTTTAATGTCAACCATATCCCTTCTCAGTATTTGTGTCCTAGTAACAGCAGGAAAATTAAAGTGTGATCACTTTCTATATACAAATATTGTTGCTTTGGGCATCAGTGACATTACATTGAAAAATAAGTGAGTCCTGGGTTTTTTTTTATTCCATCTGTAACTCTAAGTTAAGTTATCATTGTCTTTGTCTATGAAGTAGAGTCAGTAATTACTAATTTCACCTGGTGCAGAGGGATCTAAAGGTAGAACAAACATGGGGACAAACTTTCATGATCAGCTCATATTTAGGCACCCTCTCATTGTTCTTATTTGATATAAAATATAGGAACTTAAAATATAGGAGCCTAAATAAAAGATAGGCTCCTTAATATATCACATAATAAATTGTCAAAAGGAGAAATTTTATTCTGGAAATTCTAGTTGATAGATAAGTGGCCTTACAACTTAATCACACTCACCAGTGTGATGTGGGCTTTAATTAAAACCCCAATTCTGCAAATTTTGTAATAATTAAAAATGTAGAGTGGTGTTAAAAGAGAGATCCTCATTTTTTTGGGACTTCTTAAGAATATTTCAAGTTCACTGCAGAGATTTCAAGTTATATGAAGAGATTTAACTGGTAGAGCATAATGTGTTCTACGTATGTGTACATATATCTGTATATGCATATAGATAGATAGGTAAGTAGATAGATGCTATAATAGACTAAGCATAGCAAACAATTTTGAAGTGGCACTAATTGTATGCCATATAATGTCTCCTTTAATCCCCACATAATTAAATATAATAGTACTGGTACACTATTTCCAAGAGCCAGACCCTCTATAGAGTTTATGACATGTGACAATGGTTCTAACTACTACACACACACACACACATGCACACACATACAAATATATGTGAACCCATTTGATCTTCACAATAACTCTAAGAGGTAGGCATTCATTTTATTACATGAGTTCATATCATTACTCTCATGTTTAATTTCTTTTTTTTCTCATATTTACTTTCTATATATTAATTCCTTCATTTATATAAGAGACCTAATAACACCCACTTATTTTGACTGTGTGTATTAAGTTACTTAAAATATATAAAGTTTCTGGGCCTCTGATGCCACGGACCAGCACAGCAGTAGACGATGAGGCCGTCTCAGGGTTGAGAGACTGCGCAGGGTGGTCAGGGATTCGGCTAAAGAAATGACAAACAGACACACTTCAAGAGAGAGTGTAAATCTGAGTGCGCTTTTATTAAGTTAGTGGTCAGTATATATATGTTTTTTCTAAAGGCATAGGAACAGTGAACATCAAAGAGATCAGTTTGCTCATAGGCTTAGCTTAATTGACAGGGCAGTGATTTATGTCCGAAGTTACACCTGGACCTAGCCTTATTCCTAATTGGACAGGTTATTAACTCTTTCTATATTTTTGTACTAACTACTACTACTATTACTTACTTATGTTTACTCATAGTTAATTGTCATAGGTAAATTTATATTATAATGCAGTTAATATCAAAGGTACTAAGGTTAAGCACATAATAGAAAGATTATTAAACCAACAATTCTATTATAACACAGTGTTTAGTAATGTTTCATTTGCATTAGCCTAATTATTAAATTACGTATGTTTTTTAATTAGCAATCAATGACCAGAAAAAGGAAAGATTTTAGAAAGACAGTTGTAGCAGAATAAAGTTTGTGGGCCTTGAGAAAGCGAGATAAGGTTCCAGGTGGTCAGCATTTCTTTTAACCATCTTTGTGGCGGCTTCTGGTGGTCGTTATCTCTTGGCAGGCATTCGGCTTCTCTGCATCTTAGGGAGTTTGCTGTTCTCCCCCTGCGCGCATGGTTCCTTGCCCACGTCAGACCTCAGGGACCATGGCAACAGCCATTAGCCCTGAAGGTCACTGCAGGGGGGGTGCAGCAGGTCCCCCTTTGTTTTTAGAACGAAGTTGGTAAGCATACATGTCACACTGGATGCGGTAGATGGACCTGTGAAGTGAGCGGACACAGAAGGGAATAAGCAAACAGAGAAGCAGGACAAGTAGGGAAAGAACAAGGAAGGAGAGAACAAGATGATACCAGTGAGTAGGAGTTAAAGATTGGAGAGTGGAAGCCAGAGAATGGGCAAAGGAAGAGACTGAAGTATCTAGGTGAGATTTACTGACAGCAGAGATTTTAGACTGAAGAGATGTAAGGTCATGAGAGAGGTCATTGTCATGCCAGATGCCCAATAGGTGATGTTTAGTAAGATTCCAATGTAGAGAGGAGTTATAACGCAAAGGTGTAACACAAATGAAACGAAACTGAACGTGGCAGTGAGTGGATAATTGCTGCTTAAGCAGCTGAACTTCATCTCCAATGGCAATAACAATTTCTTCCAGGGCATTTATCTTTCTTTCTAACTTGTAGTCAATGTCCCACTGCACAGAGAGTGCCATGGTCACATTTTTGGTAAGGTCATTTACAAAAGAAGCTGTCTTAGCTTCCTGAATCAAAGCAACAGAGGAAGTAGCCAAGGAGGTAACCAGGGAAATTAGAGCAGCAATTTCTAGAATAAGGATGGCAATAAAACGTTTAGGACGAAGAAGAGCATGTACTTCATCTAAAACTTGCATGGCAGTATTATCATACCAAGGCATATCATGTAAATCAACAGGTAACATAACATAGGGGGTCTTTTAAGTAAGATTACAACAGGATACAAACGAGCAAGAGAAGGGATAATACAATTAGTAACAATGCAGCCAGAACAATGAATGGAGTAAGAAGTCCCACGCAATTGAATGCGTGCAGCTGAGGCATTCCCCAGAAGTATAACGAAGGGGTATCCAACGTAGGCACGCACTGGGATCTTATCGGTGTCCTGCCCAGGTTGTTTGAAGTGTACATCATTAATGGCAGCGAAAAGACAAAAGAGTTCAGGCTTTATGACAGAGCTTTCTGTTCAGGGAATGGGGTTATTTAGTCATGCCAATGGAGGCAAGCTTCCTCATCATTTTCAGAGGTCTCTGGAACCCTACGAACAAAGCAGCAGTTTCTCCACATTTTAGTTTAGCTCTATGTCAACTCCCTGGAAGAATTGTACTCAAAGTCACACAAAAGGTTAGTTCTGTTAGGGAAAAAAAAAAATATATATATATATATATATATATATATATATATATAAAACATTGCTGTAGAGTCTGGTTAGTCAAAACAAGAAAACTTTGTTGAATCAAGGCAAAATGTAAAAACATTTTCAATGTTATGCCAAACAAAACAGTAAAAATCAGGTGTATTTCCAACAGTCTGTACAGTCCTCTGTAGAAAAATTTTTACTCTCAAAAGTTTATCATTTTGAATCAATTGAGGCCCCTTTTGTGTGTGTGTGTGTGTGTGTGTGTGTGTGTGTAGAAACAAGTCCTGCAGACGTTAAACCATTGAAGTATATAATATTGCAAGGCAATAATCATTGACAATTTACATACATATCAGGTATTGAAAGATTTTGTTTAAGAAAGCCAATGTTAACATTTTTGTACATATTAGAGTTTTACCATTGTCCCAAGTGACAGTGATTCCCTTGTAGTGTAACTTTACCAAGTAAACCAGATAGGATAAATTTATCTAATGTCCTTCCCAGGAGGAAAGGGAGAAAGTTTGTGGAGTGTCTCTAAAGCTTTGCTGAGGTTCCACAAAATTTCCTTTAATTGATTAAATGACAGGCTACCAATTTTTACTTTAATTAAATGTTTGGGAAGCTGTGTCATAAATACTAGAAAACAGCAAAAACAACCATATTTAATCTCTATAAAAATTCTAGCCCTAAGTGATAATATTGACAATTAAATCATAACCTTTAATTGTCATCTCAAAAACCTTAGTTCTTCAGACACTAAAAGACATTATGTACCCAACATTATTAACCTAGACAAGGGCCAAGATTATACCCAATGCTAGTGTATAAGTACATGTTTTGAAACAACCCATTAGATTATAACTCAGTTACTATTAACCAAAAATTATTTCAGCTAATGTGTTCCCAAAACACTAAAATAATATAAATCATTTGAGTATACAAAATTTGTTTTCCTAAAATTCCTTTTTCAGATGTTCAACACTTTACTTAGCTTTGTTACTTTTAATTCTTTTAGACCTTTTAATATTTGTTTTAACACTTATCACTTTATTTTTAAGACCATTAAAATATCTATTTTTAATACATTTTTTTTAAACACACATTTCACATTACATTGATTTAGGATTGTTACATCTTTCATTAGCAGTAAGGCATTATAATATATTATAATACTGTCATCTCTTTGAACTAGATGACTTAAATGTGAACACACAAGGTAATATGACATTAGAATTTTTAGCTTTTATAAATAGTTGCAAAAAGCAAACCTGAAAGTTTAGTTGTAGCTTTAGTTTCTGTTATGACTGGAATTCCATTTTGCATGGCTGTTAATAACATAATGGCACATACCTAGGTTTTTCTAGGCTGGCTAATAAAGAAGCAATTAGGCAAATCAATAAAAACAAAAAGAAATCAGAGCATCGTATAGATACTATGTACATTTTTCACATACATGTGACTCAGTAGGAAAGACAAAAGTACCTTTTATACCAAAAATTTCTTTTGAAATAAACACATTTAAACAAAGTATTAATACTTAACATAACTTTAAGGCATATATGCTTTGAATTATATTATAAAATTTAAACTAGTTTTTGTTTATTAAAAAATTGTTTGATCAAGATGTCAAGATTTGTTTTGTGATAATTTATAAAGGCGCCATCTATAATTAGTCCTCTGGAGGTAAAAAACAAAACAAACACAAAGAAAGACAAACAGAAAAGGAGATCTCCTGATATACATTTAAAATTTTGGCCATGTGCATATATTTTGAAACATGGTTATTTTATCAATATGTGTGAAGATACTGAGGTTTTTAATGAGTTAACAGCTAAAATCTGTAGGCAGAATAAGTGTCTAATCTTAATTATTACCAAAGACCTTGAGCTCGAGACCACAGCAGTCACGGCAGTTTTTACTAACTTTTTTGATAAGAAAATATTTTTGGAGTTTACTTTTTTAAGAAATGATTATTTGGCTTTAGGTTGTTAACACATTATGTCACTGGGAACAGTCATATTTTAAAACATAAAAGAACACTGTTATCTAGAGAACAGGAGAAGAGGTAAATTTTTACAGTCTGCCTGTAAAATTTGAGGTTTAGAATTTAGCTCAAAAATGTTTGTATTATCACTTTATGTTTTACCAGGTTAGTTTGTTTTAACAAGAAACTTAATGTTTTACAGGTCCCATAAGTAAAATTAAAAGCTTTTATTCAACCAATAAGCATTCTGTATAGCTTGTTAGCAGGTCAAAAGTAACTCAGCAGTTTTTGCCTAAGACAATGTAGATTTTAAAATCAGAGAAACACAGGGAAATGGAACTTTTTGGTAGAATGAACCAAAATAGTTATTTAAGGTGGATAATAGAAAAGTTTAGTCACCCACAGCAGGAAGGTAATAGAGACCTGTCAGTGATCCCAACACTGGAGAAAAAGTCCAGGCAGCTGCTTGTTGAGATCAAGGGCAGCCCCCACCAGCCCACTGCAGTGGGTTTATACTATTTTAATAAAAACTTTTAATTCATATTATAGTCATATAGTCTCATACACTCATATTTAACCATTTTTTTATCACTAACAATTGTGAATGAATTTTGAATACTATTATTTATAAATGCCTTATTTATTTATTTATTTATTTATTTATTTATTTGTTTGTTTGTTTGTTTGTTTTTAAAGAAACAAATGGCAAAACTCCACCAGGGGGAACCTAGCCTCCTCCCCAAATAATTAACAGGAAAAGATTGGAGCATTTTTTTGTTTGTTTGTTTGTTTCATTTAAGATTATGACACATTATCTCTTATTTGTTTTTGAGCTTTTATTTTTATCTTAACAATTTTAGCCAAGTTCGAGCTGGAAATTTGGGCTGGATTTTGGAATGGTCTCATAATTGGGAGCCGATGCCTCTGCAAAGAGGTCAGTATTGGCTCTAGAATTAACTTTTGGCTTTTGAAAAACAATTTCACTATCCCAATAATCCTGATCACTTTTTCTAATACTGCAGGCTATTTTTTCTTTTACCTTTTGTTTTGCATCTTTCATTTTGCCTCCAGCCAGGCAAAAAACGACCTATTTGTTCAGGCAATTGTTTTATTAATATGGGGCTGTCAGCTGAGTCCTCTTTGATGTTATTTAGGGATACAGACAGCCATAAGTTTTTGAGTTTTTTATTTATTTTCTCTAATTCAGACCCTTGATCTAGTGCCATGGGGGAAGCATTTAAGGGAACTTTCATGAAAAAGATTTTTATGTGATGCAGTTGTAGGTTTAGTAACGACTGGAAAAAGAGTGGTGGCTGGGCGGGAGAGCAGAAATTCCTTTAGAGAAACGCTGTATAGGAGGTTGATCAGGATGATATACTGCCAAAATTCCAGAGGAGGAACCGTCAGTAAAAACAACGGCAGCTCCATGCAGAGGCTGTGAGGAAATAATTCTTGGAAAAGTAAAAGCAGTTTCCGTCGCAAATTTTAAAATAGGGTGCTGTGGCAGGTGGAATTTGACCTGACCAGGAAAATTGAGCAAGACTATGCCCCAGTCATCATCATTTTGAAGCAGAAATTCAAACTGTGTTCTAGTATATGGGACAGTAATAGTGGCAGGAAGCCTGGCAAACAATTCTTTAGAACGTGTCAGCCCTTTCATTATGAGAAATGCACACATAGATGTATAAGATGTGACCATTTTTGTTTGATTGTGTGCCAAATAAGTAATTCCCATGGTGATGAATAATCAATTTGAGAAACTCTAGCTTCAGAAAGTTTTTGTTCAACCAAATGCAGTTTTGAAATGGCCTCGGGCGTCAAGGACCGAGGTGATTTAGGGTTAGGATCTCCTTGTAAAATCTGGAAAAGAGGGTGTAAATCACCTGTAGTAATTTTAAGATAAGGACAAATCCAATTAATGTTTCCAAGTAACTTTTGAAAATCATTTAATGTGGAAAGTTTATCAAGGCGGATTTGAAGATTTTAAGTCATGATGAAATCATCATGAATGGTTTTTCCCAGATAGTTAAGTGGTCGCTCATGTTGAATTTTGTCAGGAGCAATGACAAGAACAAAGGAGGTTAGGTCAGTAATTAAACATTGTAAAAGCGTCTCCACACCTTCCTTAGAGGAGTGGCTCAGGAGAATGTCATCCATGTAATGAATGATATATGCATCAGGAAATTTATGTCTGGTAGCTTGTAAAGCCTGATCAACAAATTTTTGACATAAAGTAGGAGAATTTTTCATGCCTTGAGGCAGAACTTTCCATTGAAATCGTTGCCAGGATTGGTGATAATTTGCAGAGGGAACACTGAAGGCAAACCTAGGAGAATCATCAGGGTGAAGTTTAATAGTGAAAAAACAGTCCTGCAGATCAATAATTATAATATGATTTTGTTTTGGAACAGCTACAGGGGAGGGGAGTCCAGGTTGAAGCGCTCCCATGTCATGCATAGTGTCTTTAATTGAGCGGAGATCTTGAAGAAGTCTCCATTTTCCTGACTTTTTATTACAAAGACAGGCGTGTTCCACGGACTGTTAGAGGGCTCTAAATGCCCTTTTTGTAATTGGTCAGAGACAATGTCATGTATAGCCTGGATTTTGTCAGATGTAAGGGGCCATTGAGGTATCCAGACAGGATCATTGTTTTTCCAAGCAATTTTATCAGCAAATAAATTTTCCGCAATGGCCTCTAAGAAAAAGCCTGTTCATCAATTAAATCAGGAGTGGTGAGAGTTAACCCCATGGATTCCATTATGTCACGGCCCCATAATGAAAAGGGCAAGGAAGGAATCACATATGGCTGAAAGAAACCAGAATGCTCATTCATTTGCCAATGTAAAAGCTGAGAGCTTTGAGCTACATTGTTTGCCATGCCTAAACCAATTAAAGTAGATGAAGAATTAGTAATAGGCCACGAAGGGCATAGAATTCTTGTACTTCTTTTCCTACTTTTTTCCAGGTTTCTACTGATAAACTGCCTTCTTCTGGAAACCATGGGCATACCCACATTATAAATTCATAAAGTTGCAACAAAGTGTTTTTTTTTTATTTATTTACTTTAATACTGCATGCTTCAATCATATTTTTCAGTATAGAAAGAAAAAGATTACTGTTTTTGGTCTGTGCTTGACCCATGGCCTCGTGGTGCTTTGTTCACTCACCCAAGATCTTTATTTCAACTGTGCTGTCCGGCCCGTGTCCCTCGCGGGAACTTGCGGAGGCGTCTTAGCTAAGGTCTGTCCGTATAAACCCCGGACCAGGCTGCTCCAAGGAGCAGATGACCGTTATGCCTTATGACGTCCTCCACGGGAACCGCGGGTGCAGCCCACTCAGACTCCGTAGCCCTAAGGCCGTGGAGCCGTATTCATGCACTCTCTCACAAACTCAGCACCACGAGAATATTTACACTTAGAAGAACTTCTCACTGTCTCAAACTGATCACCCTTTATCAGCGAGCTCCGGACGCTCCAGTGAGGATCCTATCCCTGACTTTTAAAAGAGGGTATTTTTAAGGGAAAAAATTCACTCATACACACTAAGAAGGAGATAGCTTACCCAACGCAACCTCTTCGTTACTCACCTCTTTCTTTAGGTGGACAACTCAGCAAAATTTGAAATCGGGCCCCACGTTCGGGCGCCACCTGCCGCGGACCAGCACAGCAGTAGACGATGAGGCCGTCTCAGGGTTGAGAGACTGCGCAGGGTGGTCAGGGATTCGGCTAAAGAAATGACAAACAGACACACTTCAAGAGAGAGTGTAAATCTGAGTGCGCTTTTAAGTTAGTGGTCAGTATATATATGTTTTTTCTAAAGGCATAGGAACAGTGAACATCAAAGAGATCAGTTTGCTCATAGGCTTAGCTTAATTGACAGGGCAGTGATTTATGTCCGAAGTTACACCTGGACCTAGCCTTATTCCTAATTGGACAGGTTATTAACTCTTTCTATATTTTTGTACTAACTACTACTACTATTACTTACTTATGTTTACTCATAGTTAATTGTCATAGGTAAATTTATATTATAATGCAGTTAATATCAAAGGTACTAAGGTTAAGCACATAATAGAAAGATTATTAAACCAACAATTCTATTATAACACAGTGTTTAGTAATGTTTCATTTGCATTAGCCTAATTATTAAATTACGTATGTTTTTTAATTAGCAATCAATGACCAGAAAAAGGAAAGATTTTAGAAAGACAGTTGTAGCAGAATAAAGTTTGTGGGCCTTGAGAAAGCGAGATAAGGTTCCAGGTGGTCAGCATTTCTTTTAACCATCTTTGTGGCGGCTTCTGGTGGTCGTTATCTCTTGGCAGGCATTCGGCTTCTCTGCATCTTAGGGAGTTTGCTGTTCTCCCCCTGCGCGCATGGTTCCTTGCCCACGCCAGACCTCAGGGACCATGGCAACAGCCATTAGCCCTGAAGGTCACTGCAGGGGGCGGTGCAGCACTCTGAGGTGGTGCAGCAGGTTGAGCACAGCGCTGTGAAGCAGTCTGCAGGCTCTGCGTTGCTAGTTCGATCCCGGCCAGCCAGGGAGTAACCCACATGGCGCAGCAGATCTCTCCTGACTTGCCCACTGCTCCCCTCAGCAGTGTCTTTGGTCCATCTGCCTGTTCTGCTCCCCCCTGTGCCTCTGGTGAATTCTCTCACCCTCCCGCACCTCTGACCTGTACCCCAGCTCTTGTATAAATAAAATAAATTAAAAATACACATAAACATCATAAAGGCCATATATGACAAGCCCACAGCCAATATCATTCTCAATGGTAAAAAGCTGATCCAACCACTATGGAAAGTTGTGTGGCGATTCCTCAACCTACTAAAGATAGAGCTTCCAAATGATCCAGCAATTCCACTCCTAGGTATTTACCCAAAGGACACAGAAACATTAATTCCAAAGGGCACCTGAACCACTGTGTTTATAGCAGCACTATTTACAATAGATAAGCTTTGGAAACAACCCAAATGCCCAAAAATAGATGATTGGATCAAGATGTGGTACATATACACAATGGAATATTACTCAGCAATCAAAAAAGATAAACACATGCAATTTGCAGCAACATGGATGGAACTGGAGGGGATCATGCTCAGCGAAATAAGCCAGAAAGAAAAATAAAAATACTGGATGGTCTCACTCATAGCAGGAATCTAGAAAACCTAAATAAGGGACCAGGAAAAAAGAATAACTATAAGAAAGAAAACATCAGAATCAGCAAACAACTATAAACCAGAGACACACTATGGGGGAAGTGGGGGGAGGAGGGATTGGGGTCAAAATAAGGGGGGTGCAATTGTATGGGGAATAGAAAAAATAAATTGAAAAAATACATATAAAGTTTCCAACAGAATCTATCATACAGAAGGAAATTAACAAATCTTAGTTTTCTTCCTTTTTCTTCTCTTTCCCTCTTTTTCTTCTGATTTTCCACAGAAATCTCTCCCTTTTTCACTTACTCTTGCTATCACCTTCTAAACTAAACTGTTTTGCCATACTTCTCTAAAATTTCAAATCCTATTCGATTTTGCTTTTACGACCACCATTTCTTAAACTCCGAGTGTCAGACACCTGGGGTATTTTTGCTTTTTTACTTAACCAGCCATTACTTTACATTATTAAAATGAGCTTCACACAAAGAATGTACCAAACACTGGAAAGGAGGAGGAACGATTCATCTCTGCAGAGTCTCTATGTTTTTCTAGTGTAGCCTTCTATGCTTCATTGCTTGATCTTTCTCCAAATTCCAAATCAAGGGACCCTTGCCAGTTCTCTGAGCAATATTTCGTCGATTTCCAACCCTCTTCCATGGTTTTATCACCTTTGCCTGTTTCCTTTCCTAGTAATGGTCCACAGAAAAACTTTATTAAGAAAAGCCCTGGGGAATCCACTCATGATTCACTATAAGCCCTATCATATTCAGAAGGAGATGATTCTATCTCAGTGCAATACACCATTTGTTCTAGAGCTTATTATATATTTTTCTGAGTTTTGGTTGCATTTCTGTTTTTCTGTTCCAGGAATAAACCATGGGAATGTTACAGCTATTACCATAATGTTTTATATATATATATATATATATATATACATATATATGAAAATTCCCTGAGAGAGAGAGAGAGAGATCACTAGGAAAAATAAGAAATACGATAAAATTGTTGTAACATATTTATTTTACTTTTTATTTATATATATTTTATATCACTGTTCATTTTTAATTTTTTTCTTAAGATTTTATTTATTTTTTTATGCATACAAGAGCTGGGGTACAGGCCAGAGGTGAAGGGGTGAGAGGATTCACCAGAGACAGAGTGGGGAACAGAACAGGCAGACTGATAATATACACTGCTAAGGGGAGCAGTGGGCGAGCCAGGAGAGATCTGCTGCACCCTGTGGGTAGCTCCCTGGCAGGCATGGAACTGGTGCTGCAGAGGCTGTGGACTGCCTCACAGTGCTGTGCTTGTACCCCTTGTGCCACCAGGGAGGCCCCATTGTTCATTTTTAAACAATGTTTGCTTTCCCCTCTCCAGATGTGGTCCCCATAGAATTTCCTTCAACAATTCACCCATGTATCATCCCTACAGTCCCCTGTGCTCCTCCCTCTCTCCCTCTGATCCCCCTCCCTCCTCTTCCCCTGCAGGATATCTCTGATTTATAATTGTCTGTTTGTTTTTGTTTTGTTGTGTTGTGTTGTGTTTTGTACTGTTATTATTTTTCCCCTGATGTCTTATTTGGTTTCCCTATGTCCCTCCTATAAATAACATATATATGATTATCTTGTGTTCACATACAGCAAAGCCTATTTTGAAAATGTGTATGCGTGTGTGTGTGCGTGCATGCATGCACATGCGTGAGAGAAAGAGACCATCGGATGGTTTAGAGTTGAAATGCCAATGTGGGTAACTATGCTTTTCTTTCAGATAGTTATAATTAAAGTGTGTTTACAGGATTTGAAAGAGAGTTTTTATTAGAATTTTCCTCTCTGAGTACAAAGAATCTAACATGACTTGTGTCATTTTTATTGATTATGTCTACCATTTTAATTAAAGTTCTGGATTAACTTCCTTCAAAAAACTTGCATAGCTAGTCTTTATGATGATTGAATGTATTTGCTTTGAATTTTCATGAAATTTATTATGGAGCTTTCTATTGCTGTCCCATAAAATGTGCTTGTATGGTCCTTTAGAATGCACTCTCTCTCTCGCTCTCTCTCTCTTTCTCTCTCTCTCTCTATCTCGCCTTACTAACTTATTTATTTGTGTAAGGTCTTTTTCCCTAGCATTATTTCCTTCAAATTCCCAGTTTATTTACATATTAATAAAAATACTGTTTCTTACTCTGCCATATTCATTGAACATGGCCCTGAGACCCTGTCTACCCAGAAAGAAAGTATGTAAACATAAGGACTGCCATAGTGACATTGCAGGAGCATATATGTGGGGTGGGGGGGTGGGGATGAAAGAGTACAAAATTCATAAAAGAGGTACTATTTCAAATGATTCTTAATACAAAAGTGAGTTGTGGCATTTGAAGTGATGTAATGAAATTCAAGATAGAGAAATCAGAAAAACCAAATTTTAGAATTATGAAAAAAATCACATTCTATAAAATATAAGTAGTTCAGTGTAGTTGGAGTGTGAGGCATAAGAATATTATAATTATGGAGATGAAGTTAGAGAAATGGGCTGGGGCACAATTAATGTCTTTTCAATACTTTAGACTTTATCGTGTAGACATAGAAGCACACTAAGCCAAGTGGTATATAATTAGCTTTGTGTTTGAGAAATACTATACTCTCATAATAGAGAGATTGCTTCCTATGTGAGCTACCTTGTTGTTTATATTTAAAAATTCCAAAAGAATAAAACCTCCTGTCTTCAATTGTCTTTTCCCAGGAAACTGAATACAATCATTAGCATGTATAGGAAATATATCCATTGCTATCCAAAGCAAGTGAATATTATTATAATCTGTGTCTTAAATAGAATGTATACTCTGACAAAATACAAACCTAAGTTAATAAGCTATCTCTTCTCAATAGTTGCTGATCATTTTGAGCCTCAGTTTCCTTGTTTATCAGAATGATAATGAAAATATTTAACACCAGAGTTCCTCTGAGAAATTTGTTTGGTGATGGAAGTCTCTCAGTCACATTTTGTGTTTATCCATACTGGTTATGACTCTTTTCATGGATTCTTAAGTTATTCCTCTTTCTGAATATATCTTCAAAATGGACTGAATGAAATGTAGTTGGATTTAGATTATTATAACAATGAAACAAACAACTACCACACAAAATAATTTATTTTTAACTTCATTAGTAACAATATGTCAGCTGTAGAAAAGAGGTAGGAGATTTTAGTGCAACCACTTTAAATTACAAACAACACATAGTAAGAGTTTACAGCAAGAATCAAAACATAGACACACATTGAGTTATAAGCACATTCTAACTGACCCAGAAAAAAATCCAAATTCTATTTTACACTATTCCTGTGTTGTTAACATGTGTGGACTGATAGTAGAATGAAATCACTTATTAAAATTGTTCTTTCAGCATCGTCTTTAATGAGGACTTCAAGATGTTGTAAATGAAATGGAAAACTTTCCCTGACTTATCAGAAAATAGAAAATGAATACTGGACACTGATGATTTGCCAGGATGTATTTCCCATGTAGAAAAAAATTTCAAATCAGATTACTAAGACTGAACTAGAGACCTCAGACTGAATCTGATATCAACATTTATAATCTGAGTTGGGGAGTTAAAAGTATGGGAAGTCTTCCTAATGTTTGGATTTAGCATTGGGACCAGCCCTGTTCCCATCCCTTTCTAAGTTCTCCCTGCTGAGGGTGGACTTCCTGGGGAAGTCTCTATAGAGAATTTCTCAATACACAGCTCTGGCTAAACCCAGATTTACAGATCCCCGGGGCCTTGTTCTTCCGGGTTGCCAGCCTCGATGGAGCTTTTTCAACACTTGCATTGGCTAAATTATTTAAAAATGTTTAAATGATAATTTTGAAACCCCCTTTTTTAAGTAGCTTGCTGTGCCTGAGGGTTAGATGGCAGTGAATACTGTTGCTGTTAATTTAAATAAATAAAAACAAGAGGTTAGGCAGACTTCCTGTATGAAGCAAAGCACAACATGCGCCCCTTCATTTTTTCTTATCTTTTTCTGTGAAATGTTCAACTTAATGAAAAATTCAATCAGCATATCTCTGATTCATTTACACTTAACACATCAGAATGTTTTTAGAGTGGCATTTGATGTCAAAGATACAATGTGAAGATTTGTGCACGTAGTTTCCAGCCTTTGGTTTCAGAAAGTTTGAAGTTGCATTTAATGTTAAATGGGTCTGAAAAGGTTTATTTCAATGTTGCACTTGAACTCCACAAATGATAAGTAATTCCAATCTCAGAAAAATCTATTTCTCCATGGACATTGTTATAATGTGCAGTTTTATGAGGCGTAATATCCACATACACACTTTCCTTTGTCATAAAGTAAGAGGGTAACAAGTGGGAGTTTGAAAAGAATGAAACATTAAAATGGTAGACTGACTTTGGACATAATAATTGTTGAAAAATATGTGCTTAACTAGTACTCTGTGCCAATTAATAGTTATATATTTATGCACATTTATATATATCCATGAATTAAAAATATGCACACATTAAGAGCTGAGCAGGGCAAGAGCAGACGGAGAACATTTTGCTTTAAGGAACCTATCAGTAATGTAGGCTTAATTAATCCCAAGTAATAAAGACCCTCATATTCTCAATTATTAACATTAGTTTGTGGGTCAAAATAAGAATTCTAATCATTGTGAGATTTAGGCATTGAGGCTGAAACATATTCTTTTTTTTTTTTTCACTTTTTTTTTTTATAAATTTTATTGTTATATTCCCCATACAATTGCAGCCCCCCATTCTGACCCCAATCCCTCCCCTCCCGCCCCCGCCCCCCTAAAAGTGTCTCTGGTTCATAGTTTTTTGTTGATTTTGATTTTCACTTTCTTATAGTTATTCATTTTCCTGGTCCCTTATTTAAGTTTTCTAGATTCCTGCTATGAGTGAGACCATCCGGTATTTTTCTTTTTCTTTTTGGCTTATTTCGCTGAGCATGATCCCTTCCAGCGCCATCCATGTTGCTGCAAATTGCATGTGTTTATCTTTTTTGAATGCTGAGTAATATTCCATGGTATATATGTACCACATCTTCTTGATCCAGTCATCTATTTTTGGGCATTTGGGTTGTTTCCAAAGCTTAGCTATTGTAAACAGTGCTGCTATAAACATAGGGGTGCAGGTGTTCTTTGGAATTGATGTTTCTGTGTCCTTTGGGTAAATACCTAGGAGTGGAATTGCTGGATCATATGGAAGCTCTATGTTTAGTAGGTCCAGAAATCTCCACACAGCTCTCCACAGTGGTTGGACCAGTTTGCACTCCCACCAACAGTGCAGAAGAGTTCCTTTTTCTCCACACCCTCGCCAGCATTTGTTGTTGCTAGTTTTTTTAATATGTGCCATTCTCACTGGTGTAAGATGGTATCTCATGGTAGTTTTGATTTGCATTTCCCTGATGGCAAGTGATGTTGAACATTTTTTCATATGCCTGTTGGCCATTTGCATTTCCTCTTCAGAGAAGTTTCTTTTTAGCTCTTCTGCCCATTTTTTGACTGGATTATTTTCTTTGTTGTTGCTGAGTCTCATCAGCTCTTTGCAGATTTTTGTGATCAGTCCTTTATCATTAGTGTTGGGTGCAAAAATGTTCTCCTAGTTGGTGGGGTTTCTCTTTGTTTTTGTTATTGTCTCTTTTGCTGTGCAGAAGCTCTTTAATTTGATGTAGTCCCAGCTGTTTATCTTTGCCTTCACTATCACTGCTTTGGGTGATGTGTCTGTAAAGATGTCTTTGATGTGCAGATCACGTAGTGTTGAGGCTGAAACATATTCTATCTAAACATTCTTTTATGTTCATCACAGTGGCACCAAGTCAGTCTGATGAATTGTGACCTCTTCATTAAACTTTCATCCAGAGGTGACATATCGTTCCACCTCTCATTTCTTTGGCCAAAATAAGTAACATGCCCACACCCAATTTCAAAGCATATGCAGAAGCTCAATCTATCATTTGACTAGACTACTACTAAATATTCTGAAATATACAGTTATTTCAATTTAGGTCCACTGCCTAGCCAAATAAGCCAGGAACAGAACACTCAAAATATATGCCATGAAAATGTCTTAGAAGCCACCTAACATCAGAATCCGGGAAGCTAATTACAGAAAAAAGAGCAGGGTTGAAGTTATTAGAGTAAGGTGACAATAAAAATATGGAAGAATTAAAACAAAATGGAAAAGAGATTGAATTTTGGTGATGTTTTGAAGAGAAGCCTCTCCTTTATCTCTAACATATTCCTTACTCAGTAACTAAAGACTAATCTGTCTTAAAGTTACAAGGTCAAAGATGTAACAAATTGAAGAGACTCCATCAACAACCAATTTTCTCCTCTTAGTATCTGATAGTTGGTGTTTTTGTCATTTCCTCAATAGATTTAATTCACTATATGATCCTGCTTCTTGTCCACATTTTTTTAAAGGAAACACAAAACCTAAACATTTTCTTTTCTCACATTTTTGTGGAGCAGTTGCTAAAACCTGGTGACAAATGATGAAGTCAAGTCCCTTTCTCCATGGATCAAAGTGTTCCCATAATAACCCTAGGTTTACAGATATAAATTCCCTAAAATGGTCTCTCTTTGAAGAGTCCTCTGTATCTGAACCTTTCATTATTACACATATCACAGTGGAAAGATCCTGGGGTCCAAAGTCAGAAGAAGGAAACTTGAGTGCCAGCTGTGCTCTAGCTCTGTAGTGTAGTTTTATCTGTATGCATTGAGGATAATGTTACTTACTTTACATTGTCTTTGTGAATATATATTACT
Organism: Talpa occidentalis; assembly: GCF_014898055.3. Taxonomy (NCBI): domain Eukaryota; kingdom Metazoa; phylum Chordata; class Mammalia; order Eulipotyphla; family Talpidae; genus Talpa; species Talpa occidentalis. The sequence goes on from NW_023601754.1 coordinate 31,845,225, forward strand.
ACCTTAATTAGTGTCTCAAAGTTCAATAGATAACAGATAATTGTTAAATATTTATGTCCTTGACTTTCCTGCCAGACTTTCCTGCCAACATTATTTTAAAGGAGGAAATATACTATAGTATTCAAAAAGTGCAACACGAATAAAATACATAGAAATAAATTTAACTGAGGTAAAAGACCTGCATGCTGAAAACGAATGTGTTTAAAAAATATAAAAATAAAATTTATTAATTAAAAAAAAAAACTGAAGAAGGTACAAAGATATGGAAAGCTATGCCATCCTATGGAACAACAAAATACCTCAAATACCCAAAGCAATCCTGAGAACAAAAGAACAAAGATGTCAATATTATACTCCCTGACTTCAAAGTACAATATACAGCTAGTGATCAAAAGGCATATTATTATAATCATCACAGGTAGGTAGGTAGGTAGATAGAGAGATAGACAGATCGATCAATGGAACAGAATTGAGAACCCATAAATAAACACACATATATATGGACAAGTAATTTATGACAAAGGGGCCAAAAGGTATACAATGAAGAAGGAAACATCTCTTCAATAAACACTGTTGGGAATACTGGACAACTATATGCAAAAGAATGAAACTTGATCACTGTCTTAAACCATATGAGGAAATCAACTCAAAATGGATAAAAGACCATTTTAAGACCTAAAACTGTAAAATACATAAAAGACACCATAAGTAAAATCCACTTTGATATCAGCATTAGTGATATCTTTGGGAAATGTTTCCAATGGGAGATAGATAAGTAAAAGTAACCAAATGGGACTACATCAAACTAAAAAGCTTTTGCACAGTAAAAGAAACTATTATCAAAATAAAAAAAGCATCCTGTTGAATGGGATAAGATATTTGCAAATCATACATACCACAAGGGGCTAATATTCAAAATATATAAAGAACTCAGATAACTCAACAACACGAAACAAACAACCAGATTTAAAAGTGGTCAGAGGATCTGAAAAGACAGTTTTACAAAGAAGACATATGGTCAATAGGCAAATGAAAAAAAAAAAAATGCTTAGTATCTCTTATTATTAAGGAAATGCAAATCAAAAAAATAGTAAGTTGTCACTTCACATTTGTGAGAAAACGTGAAGAGAGGAGACTGCAAGTGCTGAGGACTTAGAGAAAAGGGAAGACTCATACATTGTATGTGGAAATGTAAGGTGGCATAGCTGTTGGAGAAAATAGTATGGGGATTTCTAAACAAACAAACAAAAATACAAAGGGAATACCATATGATCTAACTTTCCCACTTTATCCAGAGTCTAGGAAAACATTAATTCAGAGATGTGTTCACCCATGTTTACTGCCAGCATTATTCACAATAGCCAAGAGCTCATCAACAAATGAGTGAATATAAAAGATGTCACCCACATACACACGTGCGCTCACGCACATGCACAAACACATACACACACACAGTGGAATGATACTCAGCTATTAAAAAAAGAACAAGAAATTATTGGGCCTCCCTGGTGGCACAAGGGGTTAAGTGTCAGCACCATGAAGCAGTCCACAGCTACTGCAGCACAAGCTCAATTCCCAGCCAGACAGGTGACCCACATGGCACAGCAGACCTCTCATGCTTTACCCGCTGCTTCCCTCAACAGTGTATTTCAGTAGATCCACCTGTTCTGCTCCCCACTTTGTCTCTGATGAATCCTATCACCCTCAAACCTGTGGCCTACACACCAGCTCTTGTATGCATAAATAAATAAATCTTAAAAAAAAAAAAAAAAGAAATTATCACTGATGGGGAGGGGGGGAGAAGAGGAGGGATCAGGGCCAAAATAAGGGGAGTGGCAACTGTATGGGGAATATAACCAAAATAAAAATGCATACCTTGTGCAAAAATGAAAATTTATGTAAGAATTATATAAAATAAAATATTAAAAAAAAGTATGTGGAGAAGGGCGGAGCAACATGGCGGCGAGGAGACGCTGCGAGTAAGATCTCCCATTAAAAAAAAAAGTTAATAGGGAGGAAAAGCGGCAGGTCCCAGTGAGAACTGGAACAGGGAAGATAAACGGACGACTCCAGCAAACTGCCCGAAGAAGAAAGTGGCCATAAAAGAGGACCAGAAGGGAGGGAAGCGCAGAACCCTGCTCCCCTCCCCCGCCCACAGAGGCGGCACTCTCTGACCGGCAGAGAGGAGGAAAACAACAAACTGAAACGACCAACAAGAACAAACGACGCAGCAAGCGGGACTGGGAGTGGAAAGGAACTATTGCAGCCACCACACCCCGTGAACGGGAGCTGTGGAGAATTCTGCAGGATTCGCCTCAGGGGTGAGCTCCAGGCGCCATTAAAGAGAAACCCCGCCCCCCAGGAGGAGACCAGCACCAGCACACAGCCCCGGGCCGGGCCGCCCAGTAAGCTTGCTAGGAAAAGGGGCGCGCTGGAAAAGCAGAGGAGCGGGGTCGGGATTGCACTAAAAGCGGCGCGCTGGAAAAGCAGACGCGGAGCAGGAGCAGGGTCGGGATCGCACGGAAAAGCAGTGCGGTTGAAAAGAAAACGCGGATCCGGACCACAGCTGCCCAGGTCCCCGCGCCTGCGACCTAGGCTTGCAGAACCAGGCGCCCAGTGAGCAGGAACCAGGTGCCCAGGCACAGGAGCGGGGTTCAAAAGGCGCCATTCCCGCGCCACTGAACTGGGCTACAGCCCGCGTCCTGGAACTGAGGGCTTTGGAACTGAGACCCAGGGCACGAAATTCGGGGCATGGGTTCTCCACGACGGTGGGGCACAAGGCAGACACAGCACCCCAAAGCCGTTGAGGTTTACCCTACCATTCCCGCTCTGCTCCCTGTCCCACGGGGTGGAAAATCAGCTCCCCAAGGGCTCTAGGAGAGATCTCTGGAGCCACCTAGCGACTTGAACCAGCAGAGGCTCCTGGAGGAGCCAGTGGCCAGCTGGGGAGTTAGCCCACGCCGGGCCCCTTCCGACCAGTAGTCTGAGCCCACAGGGGGAACAAGCACCCACAGCCGGGGAAGACCAGGCGCGCAGAAGAGTGTGCCTGAGAACGGACGCGCAGGGAGTGTGTCCCGCATCGCCATTTTAGAACAGGGACATTTCTTCAGTAAAGACTACCTGCACAAGGCTTCCTCAGGAGCCAGAGGTGAGTGGGGGAAGTTCGCCCACGCCAGACCCCCTCTGGCCTGCAGTCCAAGCCCAGAAGAGGAGCAGGAACCCACCGCCGGGGCAGACCAGGCGCACAGGGGAGTGTGTCCCCACATCGGCATTTTAGAACAGGGACCTTTCTCCAGTAAAGTCTGCTTGAAACTGACATATGGCTCCTGGAGGAACCAGAGGGGAGCAGAGAAGCTCACCCAAGATGCCGGCCAGTCCCAGCAACACAGTGTCCCAACGCATACGGCAAATTAGAAAACAGACAGTAGGGAGTAGAAGAACCACACGCAACCTAGCAACTCCCCAGGGAAAAAGCACATCACAAAAAGAAAAGCAGCCCCCAGATTGCAACGACAGTAACTTGGAAGAACTTCTGAGCCTTCCAGAAAGAGAATTTAAAATTGCCATGATTAAAAAAGTTATAGAAGTCATAAAGGAAAACAATGATCAGAAGAAGGAAATTGAGTCCCTAAAGAGGGAAAACAATGGTCAGAAGAATGAAATTGAGTCCCTAAAGAGGGAAGTAAAAGAAATGCAGGAGACCAAAGAATTAATGGAGGAACTAAAGAATTCTGGGAAAAGCAATGAAAGCAGAATAGATGAAATGGAAGAACAAATAAGTTCTCTTGAAGACACAGAAATAAAAAGAACCAAAACAGAAAAGGAAAGAGAAGTACGAAGGAAAAAGAACGAAGAAAGACTTCGGGAACTATCTGACTCCATGAGGAAAGGAAATATAAGAGTTATAGGAATACCAGAAGGAGAGGAGAGAGATGTAGGAACGGAGAAAATATTCAAAGAGATAATTGAAGAGAACTTCCCAAATGTGAAGAAGGAGTTGAAAATTGATATACAAGAAGCAAGAAGAACACCAAACTTCCACGACGAAAGGAAAAATACAGCAAGACACCTAATAGTAAAGCTCCCAAGAATCCAGGACAAGGAAAAAATAATGAAGCTGGCAAGAGGGAAGAAACAGATAACATTCAAAGGAAAGCCAATCAGGCTGACATCAGACTTCTCTGAAGAAACACTACGGGCAAGGAGAGAGTAGAGGGTCATAGTCAACAGACTCCAGGAAAACAGATGCCAACCAAGAATACTCTATCCCGCAAATTTCTCCTTCCTCTTTGAAGAAAGAGTATGGACCTTCCCAGACAAACAGAAACTCCAGAATTTCATTACAAATAAACCCCCACTCCAAAAAATTCTACAAGGAGTCCTAAAGCCAGAACCTCAGAGGGGCGAATAACAATGAAAGAAGGCAAAAAAAAAAAAGTTATTAAAAGAATAATTAAATAAAATCAAAGGAAAGACAAACACAATGGCAAATACAGATGCTAACATATCAATATTAACTCTAAATGTAAATGGACTAAACTCTTCAATAAAAAGACACAGAGTTGCAGCCTGGATTAAGAAACAATACCCAACCATTTGCTGTCTCCAGGAAACACATTTAGCTACAAAAGATAAAAATAGGCTCAAAGTTAAAAGATGGAAAACAATCCTACAAGCAAATGGACCAAAAAAGAAAGCAGGAACAACTATACTTATATCAGATAAAACAGATTTCAAACTCAAAAAGATAAAAAGAGACCCCAATGGTCACTACATTATGATCAAGGGGACAATACTTCAAGAAGAAATAACACTCATTAACATATACTCACCAAAAGAAGGAGCACCAAAATATATCAGACAACTGTTGTCCTCTCTGAAAACAGACATCGGAGAAAACACATACGTAGTGGGAGACTTCAACACACCACTATCAACAATGGATAGATCAACAAGACAAAAAATAAGTAAAGAAACCAAAGCTCTAAATAAGGACCTAGAGCATTTGGGCTTAACAGACATCTATAGAACACTAAACCCCAAATAAACGGAGTACACATTTTTCTCAAGCGCACATGGATCATACTCCAGGATCGATCACATACTGGGGCACAAGACAAATATCAACAGATACACCAAGATTGAAATCATATCAACCATCTTTTCTGACCATGAAGGCATCAAACTAGAAATAAACCATAAAAAGAAGGCAAGGAACTTTCCTACCTCATGGAGATTAAGAACCACACTACTGGAAGACCATTGGACTAATGAGGAGATCAAAGAAGAAATTAAAAAATTCTTTGAATTGAACGACAAGGAGGACACCAATATCCTAATTGTATGGGATGCAGCAAAAGCAGTAATAAGAGGAAAATATATAGCAATAGAAGCTCACATCAAGAAACAAGAAGAACTCAAAGAAGCAACCTAATCTCGAAGCTCAAAGATCTAGAAAAAGAACAACAAAAAAAACCCCAAAACCAGTAGAAGAAAAGAAATAATAAAAACCAAAGCAGAAATAAATGAAATTGAAACTAAAAAAACAATCCAAAAGATCAATGAAACCAAGAGCTGGTTCTTTGAAAAAATCAATAAAATAGACAAACCCTAGCCAGGCTCACAAAGGAAAAAAGGGAGAAAGCACAAATAAACAGGATCATCAATGAAAGAGGAGAAATCACAACGGACACAGCAGAAATCAAAAGAATAATCAGTAACTACTATGAACAGTTATATGGAAACAAGTTTAACAATCTAGAGGAGATGGACAAATTCCTACAACTCTACAATCACCCAAAGCTAGATAAAGAAGAAATAGAACACCTAAACAGACCAATTACAAGCAGCGAAATTGAAATGGTAATCAAAAATCTCCCCAAAAACAAAAGCCCAGGACCTGATGGATTTACAAATGAATTCTACCAAACATTCAGAGATGAATCAGTGCCTATCCTTCACAAACTCTTCCAAAAAATTGAGAAGGAAGGGACAATACCAAACACGTTCTATGAAGCCAACATTATACTAATACCAAGACCGAACAAGGACAACACAAAAAAGGAAAACTACAGGCCAATCTCCCTAATGAACACTGATGCAAAAATCCTCAATAAAATTTTAGCTATCAGAATCCAACAATGTATCCATAAGATAATTCACCACGACCAAGTTGGATTCATTCCTGGAACACAAGGATGGTTTAACATCCGAAAATCAATCAACGTTATCCAACACATCAACAAAAAGAAATATAAAAACCATATGATAATATCAATAGATGCTGAGAAAGCTTTCAACAAAGTGCAACACCCATTCATGATAAAAGCCCTTGAAATTCTTGGGATACAAGGAACATACCTCAACATCATAAAGGCCATCTATGACAAGCCAACAGCCAGTATTATTCTCAATGGTGAAAAGCTGAAAGCAATTCCATTAAGATCTGGAACAAGTCAAGGATGTCCACTCTCACCACTGCTTTTCAATATAATACTGGAAGTCCTAGCCAGAGCAATAAGACAAGAGAAAGACATCCAAGGAATCCAAATAGGAAAAGAAGAAGTCAAACTATCACTATTTGCAGATGATATGATAATATACATAGAGAACCCCAAAAACTCCACAGAAAAACTAATTCAACTCATCAATCAGTTCAGTAAAGTGGCAGGATACAAAATCAACACGCAAAAGTCAGTAGCCTTCCTATACACAAACAAAAAATCTGAAGAAGAAGAAATCAAAAAAACCATCCCTTTTTTTATTGAAACAAAAAAAATCAAATATTTGGGAATAAATCTAACAAAAGAGGAAAAGGACCTATACAAAGAAAACTATAAAACACTGTTAAAAGAAATAGAAGAAGACACAAAGAAATGGAAAGACATCCCCTGCTCATGGATTGGAAGAATAAACATTATTAAAATGGCCATCCTACCAAAAGCAATATACAGATTCAATGCTATTCCAATCAAAATTTCAATGTCATTCTTCAAAGAAATAGAACAATTATTGATAAAATTCATATGGAATCACAAAAAACCTCGAATAGCCAAAGCTCTCCTGAAAAAAAAAGAAGGGAATGGAGGCATCACACTCCCAGACTTCAAACTATACTACAAAGCCATAATCATCAAAACTGCATGGTATTGGAATAAGAACAGACATACAGACCAATGGAATCGAATAGAAAATCCAGAAATAAACCCACAGATTTATGGTCAACTAATCTTTGACAAAGGAGCAAAGACTATGCATTGGAGCAAAGAGAGTTTGTTCAATAAATGGTGCTGGGAAAACTGGGTCGCTACATGCAAAAGAATGAAGCTTGACCACTACCTCACACCATACACAAAAATCAACTCAAAATGGATTAAAGAACTAGACATAAGACCTGAAACCATAAAATATATAGAAGGAAATATAGGCAAAACGCTACGTGATTTGCACATAAAAGACATCTTTACAGACACATCACCCAATGCAGTGAGAGTGAAGGCAAAGATAAACAGCTGGGACTACATCAAATTAAAGAGCTTCTGCACAGTAAAAGAGACAATAACAAAAACAAAGAGAAACCCCACCAACTGGGAGAACATTTTTGCACCCAACACTAATGATAAAGGACTGATCACAAAAATCTGCAAAGAGCTGATGAGACTTAACAACAACAAAGAAAATAATCCAGTCAAAAAATGGGCAGAAGAGCTAAAAAGAAACTTCTCTGAAGAGGAAATGCGAATGGCCAACAGACATATGAAAAAATGTTCAACATCACTTGTCATCAGGGAAATGCAAATCAAAACTACCATGAGATACCATCTTACACCAGTGAGAATGGCACATATTAAAAAAACTAGCAACAACAAATGTTGGCGAGGGTGTGGAGAAAAAGGAACTCTCCTGCACTGTTGGTGGGAGTGCAAACTGGTCCAACCACTATGGAGAGCTGTGTGGAGATTTCTGGGCCTACTAAACATAGAGCTTCCATATGATCCAGCAATTCCACTCCTAGGTATTTACCCAAAGGACACAGAAACATCAATTCCAAAGAACACCTGCACCCCTATGTTTATTGCAGCACTGTTTACAATAGCTAAGCTTTGGAAACAGCCCAAATGCCCCAAAATAGATGACTGGATCAAGAAGATGTGGTACATATATACCATGGAATATTACTCAGCATTCAAAAAAGATAAACACATGCAATTTGCAGCAACATGGATGGCGCTGGAAGGGATCATGCTCAGCGAAATAAGCCAAAAAGAAAAAGAAAAATACCGGATGGTCTCACTCATAGCAGGAATCTAGAAAACTTAAATAAGGGACCAGGAAAATGAATAACTATAAGAAAGTGAAAATCAAAATCAACAAAAAACTATGATCCAGAGACACTTTTTGGGGGCGGGGGTGGGAGGGGAGGGATTGGGGTCATTATGGGGGGCTGCAATTGTATGGGGAATATAAAAATAAAATTTATTTTGTAAAAAAAAAAAGTATGTGATTTGCAACAACATGGACGAAACTAGAGGATATAATGCTACGTGAAATAAGTCAGATGGAAAAATGCAGTGCACATATATCACTCACATGTGGTAGCTAATGAAATGAATAAAACAGGGGCCTCCCTCTTGGCTCAGGGGTTAAAGTCTCAGAGCTATCAAGCTATCACCAGCCACTATAGTATGAGTTTGATTCCTGTCCAGGGAGTTAACACTCATGGCACAGCAGACCTCTCCTGTCTCACCCACTGCTCCCCCAGCAGTGTGTTTCAGTCAATCTGCCTGTTCTGCTCCCCACTCTGTCTCTGGTGAAACTTCTCAACTCCTGGGCCTCTGGACTATACCCCAGTTCTTTTAGGCATAAATAAAAATAACTCTTAAAAAATGAATAAATAAAACAATATTAAACTTTTAGACTATGGGGACAAAAATTGTGGCTACAAGAAGGGAAGTAGAAAAGATGATGGGTAAATCTAGCAAAAGGGGTAAACTGTATAGTCATGGCTAGAAAGTAGAAATCTGAAGGTGAGCAGAGGTAATATATGCAAATGTTGATTTCTAAACCTGTACACCTGGAACTTATATAAATTTATAAACCAGTGTTATTCCATTTACATTAATTACTTCATCCATGTTAAAAATAATGTAGATTATAGAATTATATTATTGTTGTTCAATTCTACAAAAGTCACTTTGGAATATTTGGCAAATTAATGTCCTAAGACTCATCTTTCCCATCCATTAAATTGGGATAACAATAGAAATGTCAACATTATGGTACTGCTGCAAAATTACAGGAATGACCTACCAAAAACTAGTTTTATGCCCAATAGATAGTAAGTACTCAAAACATATTATGTGCTATTCCTGAGTTAAACATGTGGTAATGCTCTATAAGCAAATGTTAGTGATCAGCATCATTATTCTTAGTATTGTTGCATTTTATTTTGTTTAAAGGAATCATACTAACCCTGCCACACTCCATAGATTCATACTAGTTATTCAAATCAATGTACCTAAATGTATATAAACTAATTGTCAGAGCAGGGAAGTGGTTGCAAGTTCTTTTGAAATGGAAATATGTTTGTGTTTCTGCAGATGAATCAAATAGAACCCAATCTTATAATATATATTGATATAATATATAGATATACATTTATATAAATATATGATTGATATAATATATAACATATGGCTATACTATATAATACATATTGATATTATATATTGATCTGTATAATACATATTGATCTAATATATCCATGTATATTAATATAAATATATCAATCAATCAATATATACTGATATAAATATATCAATCTAAAATTGTTTTGCAGCAGGGTGTTTGGAAACAAGTCTTTTCTTTTGTTTTTGAATAGTCCATCACTTATACGATAGATCACATTTTTTATGCCTTACTGTCCTGAATCATATGTTTAAATATATAAATCATATATTATAGTATTTGTGATTGTCAAATGAGTTAATATATCTGAAACATTATGCAGCATAATTATTTGAATATCATGTGAAGGCATAATTTTGAAATGGAAATCTTAAAGGCATACTGGGCAATCTCTCGCTCTCTTTCTCCCTCTCTCTCTCCCTCTCTCTCTCTCTCTGTCTGTGTTGCTCTGCCCATTTCAGTAACTTCACTCACAATACAGAAACATATGCTTTCCCTTTTCACAAAAGGTTGGTCAAATCAGCATTATTTAAAGTAAGGTTGAATATGCTATACATTTTTCTCATATATATATTATATATATAATATTGTTATATTTCAGGGAACCACATTCTAATTTTAAGTATTTCATATTCACTAAATACAAAACTACTCAGGTGTTATACCCAAAACTGGATATGCTTACAGATATGGAGTCTAGACTAGAAAAGCTTTAATTCAATAGCAGAGACAGGCAAGTATACCATTAAGTTTAAATGAGGTCAGTACCATGCAGTTCCAATGGCGTTAGAAGCAAGTTGCCATGTGTTCAAGGTGGAAAGTGATTAATTTAGGATGAGGTCATCCAAAAATGTTCACAAATACATTCCATTTTCATTGGTGCGGTGCAGAGGGGCAAGCACAGATCATTTAGGTGCTCTATTTTTTACTTCCAACCAGGCTCTGATTAATTTCCAAGGGACTCTCCCCTTGCATCAGCTCTTTACTTCAAAGAAAAACCCCCATCTCCTCCTCTCAACCTTTTAATTGTTCTTGCATTGATTGTTGAGAAAGCTTTTGACCAACTGAAGAGTAGTTACTCTTTTCCCTGTATTATCTGGGTGCTTCAGTTGATATTTTCTCTTTCAGGGACTTAAGCTAAGGCATAGATCATAATTTTAAAAAATGGACAATTTCCAGTTTTTCTTTTTACATCCATCGCAGTTGTCTGGGCAATATTTGTTCAGTTGTTTCATTAATATATGGGGAAAGCAGTTTTAATGATATAATTAAATCAATATGCTTTCATTAGAAAAATGGAAAAGACAATCTGTATGTATAAACACTATGTTATGAGCTAGACAATATGCTATCAAACTTTTAAGGAAACAGACATGCAAATAATTAAGTAACTAACTAATTATTTTTTCAGGTTTATAACAAAAATATGCATTGAGCTCAGATAAAAAGTGACAACTTACCGCTATATCAGTCTGAGGTTTTGTTTTGTTTTGTTTTTTCCTCTCCCCACCCCAGGCATAGAGACCACTTTTGGGTTATTCAGAGTCTATTTCTTTGTTTATTAAAGATTTATTTATTTTTGCATACAAGAACTGGGATACAGGCCAGAGGTGTGGGGGGTGAGAGGATTCACCAGAGATAGATCAGGGAGCAGAACAGGCAGATCTACTGAAATACACTGCTGCGGGGAGCAGTGGGTGAGACAGGAGAGGTCTGCTGTGCCATGTAGGTTGCTCCCTGGCCAGCAGGGGATTGAACTCATGCTGCAGAAGCTGTGGATTGCTTCACAGTGCTGTGTTTAACACCTTGTGTCACCAGGGAGGCCCCGGATTCTATTAAATATTTTCATATCAGTGCGTTTATATTTTTCAACTTTCAAAAGACATTTGAGCTCAGGTAATTTTCCAAATGAATCTAAACATATTTTTCTGTGTCTGTAAATAAACCAGAGTCCATAAAATGCTATCCATTTCTTTTTATTCTTCCTAGTCAATTGCCTCTTCAAATATCATCTTTCTCTGAAAAATTGACTCAGTTTCCTTTTTTGTTTTGATCCTCCTGTTCTCTACCCTTTCTCCATATAGAGTCCAGCTTTGTCATCCTGTCTTGTATGTGAACTGGGAAGTCTCATTTCAGTACACTGGTGCTTTGACTGAAGTTAATACTGGAGCACCAAAGACCTCCTACTTCACTCATCATAGCATAAATTTAAGTATTATGTGTGGATTGCTTGCAAACAAGAGTGAAGATGGAGTGATTCTGAGGAACCTAGATGAAGTATTTCTGTCCATTGTATCACATTTGCATACCTGATAGAGGCTATTAGATGGCCTTGAATATTATGTTTTCTGGAAACATAATGCATGAAGCTTATATTCTAGTAGTAAATTTAAATAGCAGGTGTAGGTTAAGGTAAAAAGTAGGAGTATGCTTTCCTGCCCTCCCGCCATTAGGATAGATGATGGAACCCTGTGGTCCTGAATGCATGCCTGATGGCGGGCACCTGGAGTAGGATGTGGGCATAGGTAGATGGGATTCACCTTGGCTAAGACTGGGCTTTTAAGGGCAACATCATGGGGATGCCAGCAGAAGCAGAAGCTGAGAAGAATCTGAGAAGCAGAGCAGAACCACAAGAGAAGCAGAGAGAACACAAGAGAACACCAGAGAGCCCAGATAGAGTGAAGACTTGCTGGGGGGCCGGGAGCCTCTGCCTGCCATGTGCCTGGTAAATCCCAATAAAAGCCTGAAAAGCCACTGAGGGCTCCCGGGACTCTCCTTCTTCACCCATCTGCTGGAATCATAGAAGACCTGCTCCGCGTCCTTCATGCCCTTTACAGCAGGACACAAGCACTTTGTACAAAATAGAACACAACATTCTAGAAATATTAAAGAATAAATATGAAAGAAAAGAAATTGAAGCAAATGTAACAAGATCCTATCAGTAGATGGTTGTTACTGTGATAAAAACTATGTATGTCTTCTCCCCCTACATTTTCTGTTGCCTTCTCCCTCATACATTCATTATTTACTATGCCTGTGTAAGTACTGTTGAAGAAACACAATCTGTTAACACTATACATTCCTAACTTTATAGGCAAATTCATTCACTAATTAATGTTTCATTAACATCATTCTTTCCTCCTGGTTTTATCAAATTGACATCTGAAGACTCTATTTGTTTGAAATATTTCTTAGTTATTTTAACACACACAGAGCATATGCAGACTTACAGCTTTTTTCTAACCAGCAATTACAGAAGAAAGTCAACTTGAATCATATAATTGTACAAAATAGATTGCTGAGGGGGGTCAAAATATTAACCAGGTGTTATCAATAGAGCGGTGATTAATTCTTTCTACTTTGGGGAGGTAAATCAATATGTCAACCTGGGAAGTAAGGAGAATAATGACTTGAAGAGTGATTTAAAATATGACTCAAGTAGTAGAAAGCAAGAATTCCTTGTTTGCTCTTCAAATTCATCTCTGTCTAGTGACACAAAACTCCTGACTAGAAAGTCTTAAAAATCTTCTTCATAAGAAGGTGAGAAGGATAAAAAGATCCTTCCACAAAACTGTGCTTTCCAAGTTTTCATTTGCAAGATGCTTTCCTTCCCCTTGATATTATGTGTTTAGAACAACTGAATTATGACCTTGGCTTCCAGTCAGATCCTGTTGAGTCACAGAAGATAAATTGATGAACAATACTAAAGTTAAGGCTCATAATTCAGTTGTCCAAAGTACATCTTGCAAAAGCAGTTTGTATAAGCAATAAAATATTGGGGGAAACTGCCAGGAATTCTCCTTCTTCCATTTTGTTTTGGTTCTGGGAGAGAATTTTGCCCAGTAAATGTGTTTAGCATTCTTTGAATTTATTGCTTTTTGAGCCAAATGTAGAAACTGTCTGGGTTTTCAAATGTGATGGTTTATCATCTGTAGAAAAATTCAGGTTTCTTAAAAAGAAATGAAAAATGCTTTCATGCAGTAAGATAGCATTTCTGACCCAGAATCTGTACAGAGAATTCTGACTTCTCACCAGTGTATTTCACTCACACATAAAATCTTACATTCATGCAACTCTGTGCATGGGATATGTTTGATATACAAATGAAATTATGTGTTTAATGTAAATTGACAAACCTATAAACTTCATGAGGTAATAACTACATCTTCTTTATTCACTTTCATATCACAAAGTTAAGGAAGGGACCTAGCACATAGCCTAAGCACCTAAATACCCAGTACGTATTATTGATTGTTTACTTATACAATAAATAGTATTTCTTGAGTTTCTAATATGTACATCATTAGTCACTGTTATAGACATATGGGAATAACAACAGCAGGGAAAAAAAGTAACTTAAATTAGTAATATATTCCTAAAATTATGTCACGCACTTCATATTCACTTTCTCATTTAATTGCTTTAAAAATTGGGATTATCATCTGTTTTAATTTTGCAGATAAAGATGTTGAGGTTAAAGCAGGTTAAACAATTTTTGTTATCAAAGAGTTAAGAGGTGGCTGCTCTGGGATCTTGCATGATGCTGACTTCATATACTTTCTCATTTAGACCTTACATGAACAATGAACACACAGATCGATAATAACACACACTTATTTTTCACATGATAAAATTGAAACTTAGAATCAAAGGCCATACAAATGGCCCTTTCATTCATATATATATATATATATATATATATATATATATATATATATATATGAAAGACATAGAGAAAATAAACCCAGTTGTGATTGCCTCCATGTTTAATGCTCTTACCCTGAGATGTAGTTTTAAGAAAACTTTAGATTGAACCATCACTCAAGGAACTTGGAACTGTGAAGAGTAATAAATAAACAAAAATGACACAAAGCAAGTAACAAATGCTATGAAAGTAATATGGCAGATAACAACATCTTATATGAATTTTAAGAAAGATGGCAGAATCATGAGTAACTTCATACAAGAGGTGGCAGTCAGATTTTTCTTGAAGAATAGGTGTATCTAAGCATTAAAGGATATTAATAGGGCCTCCTTAGTGGCTCAAGGGGTTAAGTCTTGGCACTATGAAGCTATCAGCAGCCACTGCAGCATAAGTTCAATCCCTGGCCAGAAAGCTAACCCACATGGTGCAGCAGACCTCTCCTGTTCTGCCTGCTTCTCCCCTCAGGAGTGTATTTCAGTCATTCCGCCTATTCTGCTCCCCATTCTCTCTCTGGTGAATCCTCTCCCCCTCCCTCATCTCTGGCCTATACCCCAGCTCTTGTGTGCATAAATAAATAAATAAAATTTTTAAAAAATAAAGTAAGTGGATAGCAATTAGCCACAGAACAAACAGGTTCATGTGTCGTAAAGGAGAAAAAAGAGATGTAGCACTGTGTAGAGCAACACACTTCAGCCCTACAATCCCTTTAAAAAATTGTTTGTCATGAGCCTCTCCATGGTATAGCACTTTGAGTGCCACACTGTGAAGCTATCCACAACCTCTGCAGCACAGGTTTGATTCCCAGCCTGCCAGGGAGATACCCACATGGCTCAGCAGACCTCTCTTGTCTCGCCCACTGCTCCACTCAGCAGTGTATTTCAGTCTGTCTGCCTGTTCTGCTCCCCACTCAGCCTCTGGTGAATTCTTTCACCCTCCTGTGCCTTTGGCCTGAACACCAGTTCTTGTATAAATAAATAAATCTTTAAAAAAAATAAAAATTGCTTGTCAACTAAACAATTCATAGAGACATCAACATATGGTTACAGCAAATCAACTTTCTTGAAGTCCTTTTGTAAAAAAAAAAAAAAAAAAAGATGAAGAAAGCTGATCACACAGCAAGTAATTGAACATCTACTCTGTGGAGGGTCCAGTAATAGGAACAACAGTAACAAGAGAAGGGGAGGTATAGCAAAAAAAAAGCAAAAAGAGTTTCTGACCCAGAGGGGACTAATGAGACTGTGATCAGTTGGAGAGCAAACCTTTAGCCAGGAAGAATAAAAAGCTAAGTGGCCTATACAAAAATTGAATTTACAACTGGCCTCATTAGTGCTGTGTTCTAGCTAATTGGGCCGTATGTTAAAACACTGGGCAGGCAACAGTGTTGTAAGATAAATGAAAATGCTTTGCATCTTCCAACTTCACGATCATGGATATATAGAGTACCAGATGGTGACACATTATAAATGGAATGAGTCATTCTAGAGGCACATCTGAAGTATCAATAAATATAGGATTTATATAAACAGAAGTTTATCTACAAATGCCTTCTCTAAACAGAGGTGGAGAAAGGAGTCAGCAGTGATTTTGGACAGAAAATTGGATTGAGAATTGGTAGACTGAGGACTCAATACTGCTGAGCACATTTGCTCCAACTCCTTACCATTTCTACAGTTTCCCCCCCCACCCCAGAGTTTTGTAAGCCTGATTCTTTATTATCTCTTACTGTCAACTCAGTCATCTTTTTCTCAGACAGCTTTCCCTGATCAACAGACTTAAAGTAAATCTTCCTTCATAGTTTTTTTTTTAAAAGATTTATTTATTTATGCATACAAAGACTGTGGCACAGGCTTGAGGTGCAGGAGAGTGAGAGGATTCACCAGAGAGAGTGTGGAACAGAACAGGCAGACCTACTGAACTACACTGCTGAGGGAGCAGCGGGTGAGTCAGGAGAGGTCTGCTGTGCCATGTGGGTAGCTCCCTGGCAGGCCGGGGATCGAACTCATGCTGCAAAGGCTGCAGATAGCTTCACAGTGCTGTGCTTAACCCCTTGTGCCACCAGGGAGGCCCTTCCTTCATATTCTTAATCCCGTTATTGCGTTGGTTTCTTCTGAATATGTGAAATTTTAGTTTATTTTTTCTATCTAATTCACCAGTATATACCCAAGCCCTATAATAATGCTTGGCACATGGTTGATGCCCATTAAATATTTTTAGATTTGATGGTGAAATTTTGGTGTTGCCTCCTACTATTTGACTTAAGACAAAACATTTGGGCTAATATGTTGTTTGTCATCTACTGAGGACACAAATGTCAGTATCGTGTACTATTATAAAGATCAAATCTGTTAAATCCTTCAAAATGTATATGATAATAGAACATGAGTTTGTCATTATCAGTAAAGAATTGTCAGGGGATGAGAAAGCCTAATGCCCAAAAGGAGATGCTGATTGTCTTTTCAAGTAAGTTAGTAAGAGATTTTATGTCCTTAGCTAATTATGTTCTGTTTTCTATATTTCAGTTTCTGTAATTGCTGAAGCCCCTCATAACTCCAGAACAGTGTAACTTGCAGACTATAAAGCAATCTGATCTCTTAAGTTATATCATAGTTTTGCTGACTTGTCAAAGACAACACTATTAATATGTGACCTAGCCACTTCTGAAATTTAAGGAAATACAGGGAGCGTAGAATACTTGTGTACAAACCAGGGTTTATTTACATTAATATCACTTTTGCAGACTTATAGCACACCATCCTTGTGTAAATTCATGCCTGTCTAAAAGTGCAGCAAACTGAGTTTGATGTTCAAAATTTTTATGGTACTGCAGTAAATTTGAAAGGAGTCTACTTTGAAAGGAGATTGCAAAACATTTACTCTGGCTAACCTATGTGACAGCTCGTTTAACAGGAAGTCTCAAGAGAAACACATTGAAAACTCTTCCATTTTCAGTGAGTTTTCCAATAAATGGCTACAGCTGCAGTTTCAAGCTTCTTTATTTATCTGGTTCCATATCTGAAAAGTTAACTTGAAGGATACATATGTAATTAGGTGTGCACAAGTTACTCTTTAATGAGTAGTATTTAAACTTAAGTGAAAAATTATAGAATAAATAATAATTTTTAAGTAAAATGAAGAAAAAAGAAGTCTTCTTATAAGATCTTTAGTATTTTTATATCTTCCCATTAGTAATGCCTTTGCTTAATATTTTTATAAAGACTCAGGCAGCATCTTTTTAAATTATTTTTTAAAAATATTTTTTGAAGTGGGGTACAGGCCAGAGTTGTTGGGGATGAGAAGATTCACCAGAGAGAGTGGGAGCAGAACAGGAGACTTGTGCTGCACCATGTGGGCTGCTCCCCAGCAGGCCGTGGGGGGGTTGGGAGGGAATCGAACTTGTGCCACAAAGGCTGCGGAAAGCTTCACAGTGCTGTGCTCAACCCCCTGCACCACCAGGCCCTCGGGCAGATTTTTTTTTTTTTTCCGCTGGTGTTCATTTAATAGTTTATACTTATCCTATTTCTGTAGCAAGCATCATGCTAGATAGCAAGGATTTTAAAAGATATATATGAGAATTTCAGTCCTCTAAGATATCATGGAATTAAACAGTAATTTCATTTTAGCATATTAATTTCGTTTTAGTTAAAAAATACAGTTAAGGGCCTCCCTGGTGGTGCAAAGGGTTAAGTTGCAGAGCTATGAAGCTATCCACAGCCTCTGCAGCACAATTTGGGTCACCAGCCAGCCAGGGAACTACCCACATGGCGCAGCAGACCTCTCTTGTCTCACTCGATGCTCCCCTTAGCACTATATTTCAGTCAATCTGCCTGTTCTTTTCCCCACTCTGTCTCTGGTGGATCCTCTTGTCACCCATACCTCTGGTCTGTATCCCAGTTCTTTAAATCTTTAAAAAAATACAGTTGATTTGGGCAAAGTATGATCACTTTATACCAGTGACTTCACAGGATACATACCACAAAATGTTTTTCTTGGGTTAAAATGAGCAAAGTGTTAATGCAGATGGTCAGCCCTTGCTGAATGAAGTGGGGTGCCATGAAGGGGGGGATACCACCACTGGAAAAAGATGTATTCCATGTGACTAAAATTTGGCTCATCAGCTGTGGAGGAACAAGAAACAAGAATCAGAGGTCTTTCAGTTACTTATGCCAAAGATGCTTGTGAATATGAAGCATCAGTTACATCTCACATGTAACTGAAATTCACAAACTCAATTCCTTTTAGTATTAGCCTGAATAATCTCAAGACCTGCCAAGAACCCAAGGTAAATGAGCTGAAGTAAATGTAATACCAAATTGACTATTTCAGTCACAAGAAAGTAACATGGCAGAGTTAAGCAGTGTGTGGCTGAACAGAAAGCATTAGCAATGATTATATATCAGTCTGAATTTTTAGGCTTATAAGACAGTAGATAAAGATAAATCTCATTTTTATCATCTATAACACTTACAAACAGTGAAGTATAACTTTTTGAAATGTTTAATATCTTTCATACTTGCAGTTATGCTATCAGTGGTTTGCAAGCCTTTGCTTGCCAATGCCCTAAATTTCAGGGAATCAATCACTCATTGTCTACAGCCTGGAAAATAACCCTAGAGTTTTAGGATTTTCCTCTCAATGAGTGTATGTGTGAGGTACCGTTAATTGTGCTAATGATGTTGAAAAAGACTGACTAAGCAAGCATATACTTATTTCTTCAATTCTTCTCTGCTTCTTTTCTCCTCCCCTCCATTTCTCTATTCCTCTCTTCTTTTCATCCTTCAGTAAACATTTTTTGAAAATACACCATGTGATTACAATGGCTGTTATGAGTGACTAAAACAGACAGTCACTAAGTTTATATCTTGGTGAAGGTGTGATGGAATAGTGGAGCTGGTTAATTAACATATATTTATTGTGCATCACCAGTGAATAAAGTGGGAGATTTTATGAGAATATTTCCAGTTTAAGCTAAACTGCTTTTACTCAAGATATTTGTATGCATAAGCTACCAGTAGAGAGTTTTGCCAGTTGTTCATTTATCTGAAATAACGGTAAGCTTCCTGGGAAAACACTTTTCCAAGGTTCAAAAATTATTTTTTAAATATTTATTTATTAATGCATACAAGAACTGGGGTGCAGGCCAGAGGTGTGGGGGTGAGAGGATTCACCAGAGACAGAGTGGGGAACAGAACAGGCAGATTGACTGAAATACACTGCTGAGGGGAGCAGCAGGCAGGTCAGGAGAGGTCTGCTGCACCATGTGGGTAGTTCCCTGGCCAGGTATCAAACTTGTGCTGCAGAGGCTGTGGATAGCTTCATAGGTTGCATCTTAACCCCTTGCACCACCAGGGAGACTCCAAAAATAATTTAGTCAAAACATTACATTCAAGGATAGTGAGATAGAGAGGATGTAACAGATGAATGAGAGTCTACTAAGACTGATTTGCAATATTAACTCTGTACTTCTGAGCAAGAATACCTCCATAACTCCTTAAGGAAGTAAAGGTAAGAACAGTTCTGGAGAAAAATTTAGTAAAGTGGTAGAGATAAGGTGCAAGGTAAACTTAAATTCTTTAGAGCAATTGGACAAAGGGGCAGAAAAACATCTTGTGATGTTATTTTACTGTTGTGCTAATATATTTAAGTGTGCCTTCATTAGAATAATGTAGTCAGTATTTATTTAGAAGTTTACTTATCCAGTAATTTTTAATGACCAGCTAACAAAATTATTTATTCAATTCTTTTGAATACAAAATAAAAATAATGTAGGATACAAAGAGGAGGGATACCCACAATTGTTAAGCATTTACTAAATGCTAGGTCTCATATCTTATAATTTACATAATTTGTCTTCTAAATCTTTTCAAAAGATGCAATAAAATTATATAGATGATTTTCCCCAATCATAAACAAGGAGACTGTTAAGGACACAGCTTACTTGTCCAAAAATCACTCAACTAATGAATGCCTACAAAGAATTTTAGTAGAAAAAGTTGGATAATAATGGTGTTATGAAAATTGCACTAGTGGATATCAGCCAGATACTCTAGAATTGGAAAAGGAGTGGCTAATTTTGCATGCAGTCCTCTGGAAAGACTTCTTAATGCAGCCTTCAGGCACAACTTTATTATAGCTGAGGGTAACCATACATGAGAATGATAATGATCCTGAGTCAACAAAAATTAATAAGCATTTTTAAATGAATACTAAGGCTTTAGGATAATTTTATGTAAAACCTGAAAAGTTTCAGCTCACCACAGGCAGTAGACACGGATATCAGTTTGAAAGCTTTCTTTTTATGTATTGAGTTCTGTAGTTATCAATAGAAAGCAACCAAAAGAGGAAGGAAGGAAAAGTTAGAAGGGAAAAAGTACTTAAGCTCAACAATGTTTGGGAAAGTCACCATCCAGATGATGAAGCAAATCTTAAACTAAGTGAAAGAATATCTGGATTTTGATTCTGATCTTGTTGCAGCTACCTTTGGTCTCTGGGCACTTTAATAAGTATGGATTTTAGGATGTTTATCATTAAATATATCGATACCTGTTCTCACTCCATGATTCAGGATTTCTTTTAAAGATCAAATGAGAAAACATACTTGAAAATTAAAATTATAGTCGGTAACAATACTAATAATTTATATTACATGAATAAAGACATTATATTTTAATAAAACAATAAAAATAAGTAGTCAATATTTTATTTTTTCTAGTTTATGAATTCAATAAATAATGTTATTATAGAAAATAATTAACACTTCTTTTTATTAGAAGTGAATATAGTCTATGATCTAGCTGCCTGAAATTAAAAAAAGTTAAAACTAGATTCCATTGTCTACCTAAAAGACCAATACTACCACTACCATATACATGTATATATAATGTGTATATACATGCATGTGTGTGTATGCATACATATGTTATACATGTGCTATATATTTATGATATGTAAGTATATGTGTGTGTCAATTACATGTTAAGTATATATATATATATATAAATTTGTACACATAGAACATGAATGAGGAATAGGACTATAAATCATCTCAATTGATTTTGCATGAGCAGTATGACAGACTTAATGTTGCTCCATTTTATTTAAGTAGAAACAAGGGTTCAGAGACATATGTAAAGTTAAACCAGGTGTACCAGAAGCCACACAATATCACTTTTCCACCGTACCAAAGTGCTTGCCCAGTCTATTGCTCATAGAGGATGAAGGAAGTGGATCAGGAATCCCAAACTGCATGCTCTAATCTCTGATGTAGTGATCTTAATCCTAATGCCTGCATTATCAACCCTATGACAGTCCAGTATAGAGCAGGGTGGTTATAAGCAAATTTGGAGATACTGTTCTCGAGGCTCACTATAGAGATCCTGGCTCTGTCACAGGCTTATTTGAACTTATTTTCATTTTTATTTTGTTACTAGTTTTCTTTTTTTTTTTAAGATTTATTTATTTATATAAGAACCAGGGTATAGGCCAGATGTGTGGGAGGGTGAGAGGATTCACCAGAGACAGAGTGGGGAACAGAACAGGCAGATTGACGGAATACACTGCTGAGGGGAGCAGTGGGCGAGACAGGAGAGGTGGCCGTGCCTTGTGGGATTCTCGCTGGCCGGCCGGCCGGGATTGAACCCACACCTCAGAGGCTGCGGGCAGCCTCTCAGCGTGGTGCTCAACTGACTGCGCCATCAGGGAGGCCCTATTTTGTTACTAGTTTTCATCTTTATATTAGAGAAATGCATATTCTGACTGGAGCTGCAATAGACTAGGACCTCCTGGTCACATTTTTATGACTTCTGCTCAAAAGCAGTACAATCTGGACAGTCTGGTATCTTTTCTTTCCAATTTGATTCAAATGTTTGTGTTCTGAATTTGTTTTTATTCTTTTTTGCCCCAGCCCCTAACATCTAGTACAGTTCCATGTAGAACTATCACATGTATATCTGTTGGTTCCTTTTACAAATCCACAATGCTAAAAATGAAGTGCAAAAAAAAGGAACACTGAATTCTCTCCCCTAGACAGTACTCTTGCCTTGAGGGTAATGCAAGGAATCAAGAAGCTACCACATGCCCACTGTCACCCCAAATGGAAGTCAAATCTTCAAAGCGTACCCAATATTTAAACTCTGGCAGAAATAGTAAACTAATTATCTTTGGAAGCAGGATTGTGCATGTTTATTTTGTGATTTAATAAAAAGCTGACATAGCGGCCATTAGCTTCCCAGAGTGTGCTCAGTTTAATATGCAAAACACACAGAAATTAACATAGTAATTATGTTAGAACTAACAGGATACAAACATTTTAAATGGATTTAACACATTA